>NC_135305.1:29995280-30327780 GCF_048772815.1 Callospermophilus lateralis | reverse complement strand
CATATCAACATCAAATACTGCTACCACAAATCGTAGCACATTACTTTTCAGGTCCATTTCTTCTGAAGAATCAAATGAGCACATGTTTGTTTAAGAAATTCTCAGAGTAGAATTTATGATAACCACCTTTCTTAACTCATTAGATTTTTTTTTTTAAGTTCTAAGACTATTTCCAGAACTTAATATGTTTGATCTCAGAGTGGCATCACTATGTCTAAGAAAAACTAAACTTTGGGGCTGGGGCTGGGACTGGGGCTCAGGGGTAGAGCATTCATCTCTCATGTGTGAGGCCCTGGGTTCAATCCTCAGCACCACATAAATAAAATAAAAAGGTATTTTTTTTACAACTAAAAAAAAAATTAAAAAACAAATGAAAAAGTAAACTTTTATAAATGAAATTTTGTTTTGGAAATTAAACTATGTCCATGCAATCTTCCTACTTATCCAAATTTTGAATGAAAAATCCTGAAAATGAAAACCATTTCTAGACTCCATGAATGCCTAATCCTAAATACTTCCTGATTTGAAAGTGGAAAATGAAACCGTTTTTGTTGGAAAACTCTGTGTTCAATGGGCCCAGATCAGCACTCAGATGATGTCAGCAAATGTTACATTTTTTCCCAATTATGAAATGAATTATGGGGCGCTAGCTAACCACAGTCAGTCATTAAATAAAACTATTTTGGCTGATACATTGTTTTCCTGCCAGAAAGCACAGGTGTTTTGTTTTTAAAGAATTTTTAGAACATTGCTATAAGAAAAAAATTGCATTTACAATCCTTCAGCATGAGCAATATAGAACATAAATAATAAGGTGTTATTTGTAGAGAATTTGTGTGGCAGGAGTTGAGATTTTTTTTCACATATGAAATAAAGCATTGCTTTATGCCCCAAAATTTAAACAGTCAGGCTATGATGTATGGAGACAGTAATATATGACCATGCATATTTAAACACATCTATATTCGAAGACTTATGAATTGAATGAAAGGCACTTTATAAACATGAAGTGCTATTATTATCAAGAACAACCTTTCTTGGACAGGACTTTTCAAAGAATGTTAGTTCATTCGTTCTATGATGATTCCCAAAGATTTCGAATGCAGTTTCAAAATCATGGCATTAAAGTCTGTCAATATTAAAAAAGCTCAACTTGTTACTAGCAGAGCTAGAACTGTACTTTCATTTGGAGGTAGTTTCTTGAAAGATGAATGAGAATAAAAATTTTTAGTTGACGTAGAATCATAATGATAATTTTAATCATTTGGCATTTTCAGTAATAAACATACACTTATCTTTTTCCCCTTTCAATCTATTATCTTCAATTTACATATCTCTCAATTATTCCTAAAAGAAGCAGCTGCTTTCAGCTGATTCATCTCAGGAATTTGATTATCTCATCCAAGCTATGACAACTTGAATTATGTATTAATGACATGCTGATTCGATGAAGAAGTTTTCTGTTTCAAAATGACTTTTCCCTCTGTGGATACAAGAAAATATGACAAATATCTACAATCTTCAAAACTCAAAAATTAATGCAGTAATCAATGTCCCATCTGAGGCATAAATACAAATTAAAAAGAACAATAATCTATTGACCAGAGTACCATAATAAACTGTTCTTAGAAATATATTATAGGGTTTTTAAATTTTAAAATTTTAAAGTTTTAAATTTTTAAGATTTTTATGTATTCTAAATTTGAATCCTAAGATTCAAACCTAGATTGATCAGATATACATCAGAGTTCTTAAATGAATTTACTGAAGACTGCACACAAAAGTTTATTTCTTTAGAAAGTTCTCCCCCATCAAATATAATTTTATATATCTCATCTTTTATATTGATGTATACCATGATCATCTTCAAATTCTCAAGAATGTCTTTAAAACATATTTTATTAATATCATAATCAGAATTTTACTAATTATTCAATCACAAATGTGTGGAACCTGCCTGAGTATAAAACATTTTTTTAAATTACTGAAAGGATTTTATGAAACAACTACTGCCCATTAATTAAACAATCCTATAATAGTCTAGTAGAGTGAATTATGAATTAGCTATAGTCTAGCTAAATGTTAGAGATTTTGTAAAATAAGAGAACTTAGATCAGAGGTCAGATTTTATATTGCTTGAAAGAAAATATAACATGAAACACTTTTATGTATAAGAAAATATATCCACGAACATAAAACTGTTCTACATCATTTCATTCTTTCACATTGCAATGCAACAAGTTCTGTTAAAAGCATAATTGCAAAATGTGTCGTTCTTTTTAAAGGTTCATGTTCAGTAAAATATTGTTTTAACAAAAAAATGTATATAGACTTATAATAGATATGTAACATAGATATATACTATGTATACACATAGCATATGTGTATATACATAGTATATGTATACACACATACTTTCAATGCCCAAGTGAGCCCATTAAAAGTTAATCACATTATAAGTGCATTAAACTCCACTGTCATAACATTCTAGAACTTAATATCCATATACGACAATATTTCTAAGGCAAAAGCATTTTTGATTCTTACTCTTTCATTCTCATTTTGATTGTTATGCTTAAAAGTTTGTTCCCAGATAGAGAACTCTCCATACTCCCTATTCTATTCACCACCCTAGCAATAGACAAGAGGAACTGGATTTCCATGTTTTTTAACCACTGATGGTGGTCTCTGTCATCTGGTGATCCCATTGAGGAGGTACAAAGATGCTGAGGGTGAAGTATGCAAAACCAAAAAGCTATGGTGCAGTGACTAGGTGTCCTCGCAAAATTCTAGGGAAATTGGGATACTTAACATTAAGTACTAATTATCTGACTTGCAAACTGATAAGATTATTTGCACAGAAAAAAAAAAGCATACAATAGGTCCCAGGGATATTTGAAGAAACACATTTTCAAGGATTTGCTTATTAGCTCTTTAAATAATCAGCAAAGAAGAAAATTTTTAATTTATTTTAGAATAAATGAATAATATATTTACTGAAGACGGAACACAGCACTCTCTATATAATCTCATGTTAATCATGTTAACAGTATTTGGAGTTGGGGTCTTTAAGAGGTAACTAGCATTAGATGAGGTCATGAGTTTAGGACCCCCATGATGGCATTAGTGCCTTGTAAGTAGAGAAGGAGAGACCTGATTTTTCAAAAGAAGCTTACAAAACTATTTTAGTTTTTAATTCCCATGTTGCTAGGTCAGAATAGACCAGGCTCTAAGATCCAAACCTGATATCCTAGCAAACCAGAGTTTTACCAACACTTTTCCTTCATATCCCAGCACCACCCTCCCACCAATTCACTCCTTAAGTCAGCATAGGGCCATTGTCTTTCTTCCTGCAGGCAGAAAATCAGAAGGGAAGTCTCACAGGGCAAATGTTTATCGTGTTGTGTGGACAATAATGAAGATACATCTCTGGGGCATCTTTGTGCCTTGGACTCTCACATTTACAAGCAAAAGCTTTCTTCTTGATCTAACCCCACAGGTTGATCTCTGCCTTTGTTTTCTTTCTTTTTTAACAATATATTTTTAATTTATTTTCATATGAGAAATATGAAAATGCTACCATGAATTCCACAGGCATAGTGATAAAATATTCTATGGATACTTTAGAAAGAGAAGACTGCATCTGTGTCTCAATAGTGTTAAAAATGGAAAATTTGAAAACCCATAAAAGTGTAGGAGAATACAGCACATTTAAACAAGATACTAAAAATTCAATAGAACTCACTGATGAAATTATTATCTAGGCCTATTTATATAAGAACACAAAGCTACATGAAACTTGTGTCAATACAAAAGGATTTCTAATAGATTCAAGTGGAAAATACATTCCATGATTATGGTATATATTCATTGATGGACAGCCACCTCAAATTTAATTGCAAGAAATTATTCTAAATATTTAATGGAGATAAATACAAGTATGAGTTATAATAAAAAATGGCAAATGAAAATAAATGGAAAATGACTAATAATTTAATTTTTATCACTTAAGAAGAAAAAAAGGTAAAAAGTGCATAAGGCTCACCATTGACCAGACAGAAGACTGAAGAATTATCTACATTTCACAAGAAAACCCCTTACATCTGCTCTTCTTACCTGACCAGAACATCTTTGATGAACATTTCCCAATAGAACTGTTCTAGAAATGGTCCAGGAAATTTATTGCCCTTGTCTTTGACCTATTATATTAAGAGACTGATAGAAGTAAAGTGATAAAGAAAGAAAGGGAACTCCTGAAGCTATGTAAGACATATTTATAAGTAAGTATTTCTGGCCTGTAGGTCACAAGCCAGCAGACTGGAACTGGAACTTCCAGCCACTTCCACCATTTCGCATTAAAATCCCTGAACAGCGTTTGTTAACATGTTGTTATGCAAGAAGTGCAGAAAATGATGTTTGTGCCATTTGTACCAGTGAATTTCTTTGTGTGGCAAAAATCTATATAAAGAACATTTATTGGGTTTTCCTCTGTTTTTGATAGTAATGGAAGCTGAATTTTAGAAAAGCCCCAAAAGCATCAGAAGGAAAATGAAAATAATGTGTCATTCCACCCAACTGACTCAACCAATGTTAACATTTTGGTATATTCCCTTCTAACCATGAGAGAAAAGAAAGAACATTACCACAATTGGAATCATATTACATTATACATGTATTTTTTTCTATTTTACTTTACTCATTAAACACCATATCATTCATTTAACATCTATCTTAATCTTTTTTTCCTATTCCTATAACAAAATACTTGAAACTACATAAGGTGCAAAGAATAGAAGTCTATTTGGCTCACAGTTCTGGAGGCCAGGAAGTCCAAGAGCATGGTGCCAACATTTGTATGGCATCAGATAAGGGCCTTCTTGTTGCATTATAACATGGCAGATGATGTCATGTAATAAGACAGAGCAAGAAGGTCAGCTCAGGTCTCTTCTTCTCTTCTTATAAAAGCACTGATGCCATCTTGGAGCTTCCACCCTCATGACCTCACTAATGCTACTTACCTCCCAAAAAACCCAAGCCAAATATTGTTAACATAAATTTGATGATGAGTCTTGGGGAACACAATCAAACCATAGGTACTTTAAACAAATATTTATAAATAAACTATTATTCATCAGAATCACAATTGTCTTTGAATACTATGAGTATTTATGATGATATAACATACTCCCCCAGTATTCAAAATAAATAAATACTCCTCAAAATATGATTTTTAAAAAATACACAGTATTCAAAAACATACTGTTACATAACATAATTAAATTATTCTCCATTTTTTAAACATGAGATTTTCTTTTTTAAAAAAGATTTATTAAAATATATAATAAATGGCACACATATAAAATTTTAAATTGGGTAGATTTTGATCTGTGAACATAGCTATAGAATCATCACAGACAAGATAGTGAACATGTGTATCACCCTAAGAATTTTCTTATGACATTTTTTCTTGGTGCTAGGGATTGAACTTGGGTCTTGTGCTCTTTTGTATTCTCTCTTTTTTCACCATGCCTGTCCCTACTTCATCTCCAATCTACTTTCTGTCAGTATAGTCTTGATTTTCTAAATTATTTTACAAATGCATTATTTTTTCCTCTTTTGTCTTTATTTCTTTCATCCATTGTAACTATTTTGAGATTTTTCCATGTTGCTGGTGCAATCAATAGTTTATTCCCCTTTATTGCTGAGCAGTATTCCATTGTATGGATATACCACATTTGTTTAACCATTCTTTTACTAATTTATATTTTGGTTGTTTCTACTTTATTAAATAAAATTGGTATGAACATTGCATGAATCTTTGTATAGCATATATTTCTTTTTCCTTCAGGTAGTCCATACAAAGTCTTATACACAGATGTTTATGGCATCTGAGAATAGAATGCCTGGACTCTATGGAGTGTGTGTGTGTTTGTGTGTGTGTGTGTGTGTGTGTGTGTGTGTGTTGTGTGTGTTTCTAAGAAACTACAGAACTGTTTTCCAGAATGGAGGAAACTCTTTTTGCTCCCACCAGCAGTGTATAATAATTCCAATTGTCCCCTATCCTTGCCAGTACCTGCTGTGTTTCAATCTTTTTCATTTCAGGTTTCTCAGTCTCTATTTCTACTCAAGATTTTCTCTGGAACTTCAGACCAAGTATCAAGTGCTTATTAGACCTATCTATCTGTTGGCTTCAAATTGTATAAAACTAAACTCATCACTATTTCCCAATTTCAATTCCCCACTCTTGCCACTGCAAGCCTGCTTTTCTTCCCATATAACTTTTCAATTCTTGACTGAACTAGAACATTGGAAATCTTCCTTTCCCTCACACCTGTTTCCAAATGGTCCTAAGATTCTTCTTCATAAACACTGATTGATTTTGCATCACCTTCTCTATTTTTTCTGCCCCACTTCAAGCCTTCCATGACATCCTCCTGGCCTTCAGCAATAGCTGCTACAGTCGATGAGACAGATCAGTGGGTTCTGCATCTTCCAATACAATAGAAGCTGGAAAACTAATTAATTTATTTCCCAAAGTCCCTTGCACTGAGGGTTCTGGAAGTGATTTAAATTTCTTAATCAGATGCACTATTTCAAGACTTTATTTTACAATAGAATGAAATGGAAAAAAGGGCCATGAAGACTCCATTTTGCTGAGAATGATCTAGCAGTTGCAGCTGGTTCCGACTCAGCCTGCTTATACCCAGATAACAGCTAACATGTGTGCTCCTTGGACCAAGAAAAAGGCAAGTCCTTAAAAATCATTCCTGAAGCACCCACCAAAAGTCTGCTGAGACAGCCCTTCCCACAGGTTTGTAAACATCCCGTGCCTTTGTATCAAATCCCTTTTTATTTAAAATTGCTAAAGTGATTTTTGTTATCTACTCCTGGACTCTGAATGATCCAGCCACCTTCTACACTTTATACTCCAGGAAGATTGAACAGACTCCTGCATGGCTTCCACACACTACCTCACACTTTCCTCTCTCTGTTCATGGGGTTGTGTGTGTGTGTGTGTGTGTGTGTGTGTGTGTGTCTGTTACCAGAAATTAAACCCAGGGTGCTTAACCACTGAACGACATCCCCAGCCCTTTTTAATTTTTATTTTGAGACAGGGCCTTGCTAAATTGTTTAGGGCTTCATCAAGTTGCTGAGGCTGATTTTGAATTTGAGATCCTCCTGCCTCAGCCTTTGGAGCCGCTGGGATTAAAGGCACTTGCCATCACATATGGCATGATATTACTTCTTGAAGTGCTCTTCCCTCTTTATTTGCTCATGTGATATGGGAAACTGCACAGAGTGAAGGAGTTGTCAGGAAACTATGGAATGTAAATATGTCAATCCCTGCATTTGAAAAGTTAAAAGTTTCAGTAGCAACATCTCTCCTAAATTTTTCTTCTGTTCCCAATATAGTTTTTACTAATGATGAGTAAATATATCACTTCAAATCACTGGTTCATTATACATCCACAAAACTGAGACTGATTTCTGATAGCTAGCTGTTATTTATTACTATCTCTCTTTTCTTAAATAAATTACATTTTGCATTTCTATTTTTATTTGTCTATCTCAAATTCCTAGAAGCAAACCAAAAATAAAAGTCTCTGGGAAAATATACCCACTCTTTTATCCTAGGAATACATTTTCTGTGGTATTCATGGAAATCTTCCATGGTACAAGGAAAAATGGGAATGATTAGAAGGTTGATGTTTTTTTTTTTTTAATAAAAAACAAGATTGATTCTTTCATCCAATTCTCTGTAGCAATGAACTTGCAAGGTTTCGTCCCACAAAAAACTAAATCTCTCAAGATCCTAACATGTCCTCTGTTGTATGTGAAATGAAAATAGATTTTTCATTAAGAGATAGAACATTAGTGCTACAAGGAATATTAGTAACCATCTTCTGCTCTTTACACATGAGACACAGACCCAGAAAGGAAAAAACAACATGCCTACAATGGACTATCATATTTATGGCAGAATTGTTTCCCCGTAATGCCAATGAAAGTATCATTTTCATTAATTCTCAATCCCTTTATTTTTTTTTTTCCAGCACTGGCTAATAGTCTGCAAGGCCCAGTTTTTAATTTATTAATTTTGGACAATCAAGAAATGGAGAGTTTTTATAATGCAAACCAAAGAGCTACGTATTCATAACCTGGAAATCAGATCAATTGTTTTGAATAATCACTATCCTAGATGGGAGGGAACAGGTCCTAGAGAATTAGTACAGGATATGGAGCAATTCAGTGCAGTCTTTTCTGCTGAGACTGAAAGGGCATACACTTTGCTTACATTCAGAGCTATCCTTCATCTGTACTCAAACGTAAGTTTATGACTTCTCTCATTTCACATATTATTTTGGGCTTTCCACAAAGACTTCCAAATATGTATTATTCCTTAACTAAGTTAACGTATCCATCGATATGTGAGGCCTCTTGCTTAACCAATGGAAAGTAAAACCATTTCAACAAGATCTTTTTGAGGTAGGGGTGTGTGTGTGTGTGTGTGTGTGTGTGTGTGTGTGTGTGTGTTTATTTTCCACTCCCACAGCCTGGTAACTATCCAGCTATTAAAACAGCATACATAAAAATTTGTGAATCTCTAGAAATTAAGAAACTGGTCAAACACAAAGGTCAGTAGCTTGGTACTGTCCCTGACACGTGCAATCTGCATAGCTGGTCTCTTAGAGGAGAAAGCCTGAATTACCATCCAAGGGCTGACAATCAAGTCACCACCAGACTCCAAGTCAGATAGCAGTTTTTACAGATCTAACTACTGTTGCTCAACTGGGTGTCCATGGAGACTGAAAAATTGGTTTGTTGCCTAGAGAAGTGGAAATAAAACCAAGTCATTTGGTGTCTATGTGGTTTCTGTGAAGCTAAGGAAATTTTTTGGCAAATGATAAAAATATGGATGGCTAAAGCTACATGATTCTTTTGGTCAATTCTTAACCTTATCAAAAATAAGCCCTATGTATATTACTTTTAAAACATGAAAATATTTGAATAAAGGAGTATTGGATTTAGTTTTTTTTTTTTTTTTTTGAATGTCAGTTAGATTGGAAACCATTCTTTAAAAGAGTGACCAATATATACAACAAAATCTAATAGGTTAAAAAGTCCTTGGATTCATTACATATGGAAAATGTTTCTCATCCACAAATTCTAAAGTGTTCCAAGTTTGAAAGAAAAAGCTAGTATTTAATAAGGGTGGAGGAGACTGAAACACCTATTCATTAATCCTATGGAAATATTTGTCACTAGTATGTGGTTTAGGGAATTGGGTAAAAATAGCATCCTCCTAAGAATTTATTCATCTAGGTATTGATCTTTATCTGAGAAAGTAAATATGATGTAATAGAGAAAGGGACTTGTACAATGAACCCCCTGAAAAACAGAGATGTCGAAGGGACAGCTTGGCATGTGTTGCCATGATTTCACAGCGTCTGATGGCCTAACCTCACCCAGAAAACAACTCCTGCCACATCTCCTTTCTCAGTGTACACACAAACTTAGCAGAGCCAAGAAAGGTGGCATACATGAGCTACAACCAAGAAAGAGCTGGCCTGACCTCAGCTGTTCAGTATTTAAGTTCACTAATGCTGCTTGTTAGCTTGTCTTAGAATACTTAGAAGAAATAATTATAAAAACTCAACCTCTGAAGGGAAAACTTGAAATTGGTTTTATCTGTGAGTCACAAACTAAAATGCCCACAGAGACCACATAGGTAGTAAAAATGAATGCATGGAACAGGGTATAATAAAATAAAGGGCAATTGTAATGACAAACACCACCAATGCACAAAGCTCTGAGCAGAGCTGGAGTTGGTGACATACGACAGCTTTACTTTTTTAAGCTTAGTGCAAATCTGGGTTGTCTTTCCATCCCTAGCTCCATTCTCTACCCTCTGTATTATCAGCTCCTCTGGCTATATCTGTGGGCCAAAAGAACTGAAGAAAATCATTACTGACCCCCTCCTAGAGCTATGTTCCAGCAAAGTGATGGACTCTCTTGCTGGCTCACAAGCTGGATCTCCAATATCACAGGATCACCTTGAGGCTGGGTCTGTAAAATACCATTATAAATTATAAATTCTAGATATGGGTCCCTGGTGAGCCTAGTGATGCCATCACCAAACTTTTAGACAAGTAGATTTGAGCAAAATGAGAGGAGGGTTATAATCAAATATATCCAGCCAAAAATGAGTCTACACTGAAACTCCAAAATATTTGAGAAAATATAATGCAACATAGACTAAACAATTAGAACATCTAGGAACTCTAGACAGAAATAATTTATGAAGTAGTCTGATGAAGATTTCAAAATAAGTAAGTTTAGAGTGTACAAATTATTTTTTAAAAAAGGAGTGGTCTATATTTACAAAAAAAAAAAAAGGACAGGTAAACAAGAAATAAGAAAACAAAACAGGGCAACAAAGTTAGTACTGAATATAATTTAGGAGAGATTAGAACCAGAATGAGAGTTCACTCATACCCACTAGGATATTAAAATTAAAAAGTCAGATAATAATAAGTATTGGCACGGATATAGAGAAAGAAGAGCTGACATATACTACTGGTGGTAAGGTCAAATGGTGCAGTACTTTGAAAAACAGTCTGGCAATTCCTCAAATGAAGCTGCTATTTGACCCAGCAATTCCATTCCTAGATATATACCCAAGAGAAATTAAACATATTTCCATCGAAACTTGTACACGAATGTTTATAGCAGCATTATTCATAATAGCCCCAAAGTGGAAACACCCCATACGATGACCCACTGACAAATAGTTAAATGACAAATACCACTACAGTGGAATATAATTCAATCATAAAAAGGAAGTACTGCTACTTGATACAGTATGATTTTTGAAAACATGTTAAAAGGAAAAGGCTAGTCAAGAAAGACCTCATATCTCATGAGTCATTCATATGAAATTTCAAAATGAAGACATCTGTAGACAAAAAGCAAATTAGTGTTGGACAGGGCTAACAGAAAAATAGAGGGTGAAAGCTAAAGGGTGCAAAATTTCTTTTGGATGTGATTTAAATTTCTAAAATTCACCGTGGTGTTAGTGGGCACATGTGTGTGAATAGTCCATTATCATCTGTATCCTTCAAATGGGTGAATTACATGGTGTATACATTATATCTTAATAAATGTGTTTAAAATATTCCTTAAAATATCGACTCCTATAAACTATCTTAGAATTTTTACTGTTTTTATTAGCGTATTATAGTTATATGTAATATTGGGTTGCATTTTAATATATTCATACAAGCATGGAATATTATTTGCTCACTCCATAGTGCTTCCTCTTTTCCTCTCCTCCTCCATGACCCAGTTCCCCTTTCTCTATTCCACTGGTCTTCCTTATATTTATTCATAGTTTTTTAAACTAGTGCTTTATAGATATACATAAAGGTGAAATTCACTGTGGCATATTCACATAGGTACATAGCATAATTTCATTATACTGTTCCTCCCTTTTCCCATTCCTCTTCCCTCCCCCTCAATCTCCTTTCTCCATTACACTGATCTTCCCTCTATCTTTAAGGGATTCCAATCCCCCTCATTTTTTCATTATTTTTGGTCTGGCTTCTGCATAGACGAGAAAACATTCCATCCTAGAATTTCTGAGTCTGGTTTATTTCACCTAATTTGGCGTTCTCTAGTTCCATCCATTTAGAAGGAAATGTCATAATTTCACCCTTCTTTATGGCTGAGTAAAACTCCATTGTGCTTATATAACATATGTTCTTGATCCATTCAACTGTTGATGGGCACCTGGGTTTGTACTATAACTTGGCTATTGTGAATTATGCTACTATGAACACTGATGTGCATGCATCATAATAGTATGCTGATTTTTATTCTTTTTGATAAATACCAAGGAGTAGATTAAATGAGTCATATGGTAGTTCCATTTCTAGTCTTTGAGGACTTTCCACCTTGCTTTCCAAAAGTGATTGTACTAATTTTCAATCCCATCAACAATGTATGAGTGTACCTTTCCCCCACATCCTCACCAACGTTTATTATTTGTATTCTTGATAACTGCCGTTCTAACTGGAGTGAGATGAAATCTCGATGTGGTTCTGATTTGCATTTCTCTGATTGTTAGGGATGTTGAAATTTTTTTTCATATATTGTTGGTATTTCTTCTTTTGATGAGTGTCTGCTGAGTTCTTTTGCCTATTTATTAGTGGGGTTTTGTTTTTTGTTTTTTATTGTTGTATTTGTTTTGTTTTGTTTTTGAAGTTAAGCTTTTTGAGTTCTTTATATATCCATATATTAATCCCCTATCAGAGAAGCAGCTGGCAAAGATCTTCTCCCATTCTGCACTCTTGCTCCATGATTTAAATTTTTTTCTTTGCTTTGTAGATCTTTAAAATTTGATGCTGCCCAATTGTTGATTCTTGCTATTGTTTCTTGAGCTTCATGGGGTCTTTTTAATACATTGGAATGTCAAGACTATTTTCTTCTGGAAGTTGCAAAGTTTTTGGTCTAATTCTTAGGTCTTTGATCCACTTTGACTTTTGTGCATAATGAGAGGTAGGAATCTAGTTTTGTTTAAATGGCTATCTTTTCTCCCAGTGAGTTTTTTGCACCTTTGTCAAGAATCAGATCACTGTAACTGTCCAGGTCCGTCTCTGAGTCTTCTATTCTATTCCATTGGTCTTCACAGTGAGCTGTTCTTGTTACTCTTGCTCTGTAATATAATGTGAGATCAGGTGTTGTGAGGCCTCCAGCATCACTCTTATTGCTCAAGATTGCTTTTGCTATTTTGGATCTTTTATTCTTCCATATGAATTTTAGAACAGTTTTTTTTCTAGTCCTGAGAAGAATGTCATTGGTATTTT
The DNA here is from genome assembly GCF_048772815.1 of Callospermophilus lateralis. Taxonomy (NCBI): domain Eukaryota; kingdom Metazoa; phylum Chordata; class Mammalia; order Rodentia; family Sciuridae; genus Callospermophilus; species Callospermophilus lateralis. Next base: position 30,314,914 of record NC_135305.1, on the reverse strand, counting down.
GATGGAGATTGCACTGGATTTGTATAACACTTTTTGTAGTATGGCCATTTTGGCAATATTAATTCTGCCTACCCAAGAACATAGGAGGGTTTCCCAATTTGTAATGTCTTTGATTTCTTCAGTGTTCTGTGATTTTCATTGTAGAGGTCTTTCACCTCCTTGGTTAGATTTATTCCCAAATAGTTTTTTTTTTTATGTTATTGTGAATGGAATAGTTTTTCTGATTTCTTTATCAGTAAATTCATGACTGCAGTATAGGAAAACAACTGATTTATGTATCCTGGTACTTTGCTGAATTTGTTAGCTCTAAAAGTCATCTGATGAAGGTTTTTTTTTTGGGGGGGGTCCTCTAGATATAAGGCCATGTCATTAGCAAACATAGATAATTTGACTTCTTTTAATTTATAATTAAATTTGATTCATATCAACAAAAATGGAAAAATATAAACATTAGAACCCACACTTTGTGTTTAAAATCTCATTCTCAGTACATAAAAGCCAAAAGACGTCAAACAGGCAGCACAAAAAACAGACAGGTCATTAATGGAGAAAACTGGTGGAAAAACCCAGCCATCACATGATTTATGGCAATAGAGGGAAACTCTATTCAAATGAGCTACCCACAGCAGTAAGGACCCCATATACTCTATGAGCAGATGTGCTATTGGTCATCTTGTGAATCTACCGATCTGTCCCAGCTCATTAGCAGTAAGGGTGACAGTAAATTCATAGTAAAAAGTTTTCTATAAAACTTTAAAAAATATTTTAGTATTGTTTTGGGAGTACATTATTCAAATGATTATCCTATTAAAACAAAAGGTCAATGTTAAAAACAAGATCATGAGTTAAGAAGAAAACTAACAATGATGATGATTCAAACACTAGTTCCTAATGCTCAAAATCAAAAGAATCAAGTCAACATGAATCTTTCTTTCCAATACTGAGCCCCAAGTGTAAACAAGACCATCCATCATATCAAGCAAATATCATTCATCTGAATGATGTCTTACATTAGTTATTTGTATTTGATTTCTAAATTTGCCTATTTTAATATGACCTCAAAATATTATGAGTTAAAACCTATTTTTATCACTACACACATTTATTTGTTATTAAAAATAATTAACCTCTTCATTAGAAGTCTATTTGAATTATTTTCCTCTCAACATGTTCTATACATTTCTTTGTTGTGAGGAATTGGTGAGACAGTTTGTAGAGTTCAAGCAAATAGCTAATGATCAATATGCTCATTATCTGAACCCACAATAAAGCTAGACTTCAGTAAAAAATGAACATAGTAAATTTCAATTAACTAGATTATTTGAGACTAACATGTTTTCCTGCCTGCATCCCATGCAGGCAGTGGAAATGGGGTTCCCCTTGGTGGAATAGGCTGGCTCAGAAATAAAAGCTAAGAAAAATAGAATGGAAAAAAAAAAAAAAAAAAAAACCTCAGGACACAGAAAATCATTTTAAAAGCAGGGGCAGGATGGGCAAGCCAATTAGATGGATCAAGCTTCTAGACTAAAAGGCAAAATGGAGCCCGTGCCTGTTTTATTTCTATCAGGAAATATCAAAGACCTTCCATAGTATGTTTTTTCACCAAAAAAGGTTAAAGGTGGGCTGTCCAGTTCCCAACAGGTTATGCCCGTCTCCAGAGCTACTAGGAGGAATGTCCTAATAGAGTGGAAATAAAGATCATGTGCCTTGGGCAATCTATTGCTGCCAGAGAGCCATGGATAGTTCACAATGCCAAACCTAAATCTCCCTGGCTGCCATACCAAGAGAAGGTCGTCATGTAAATCACAGATGGCTTCCTGCAATAATTGGAACAACCAGAAATTCACTTTTGAGTTTCAAATTTGAAAATATTTTAAAGGTGTATTGGTCTGTGTTTCTCATTGAAGAAAATAACTTAATATTCATTTTATGACTTAGGAACTATCAGTACTTCAGGCTTATCTTGATTATATATCATTATTAAAGATCCATAAATCCAAAATCAAATAAGAAAACACTCTTAAAAATACAGGGTATAAGAATTTTCCATGCAGCTTATCTCCTTTTTTAGCAAATGAATGTATGACATCTATTTAATAAAGATGTCTCATTACTTGGAATTCAATTCTTTGAAGTTTTATCTCACAAATATTGCTACTTTGATGTCAGACAGATTGGTCTAACTGTGGGGGAGGGAGAAGAGGTGAATCATTTGTCCCTATGTGGAACAGCCAGGAATTTTATACATGACTTCTATAGACAAGAAACTGGGGAAGAAATAAGGAAAGACATAAAAAAATGAATTAAAGGTTTCAAAGTCCATGCTGTTGGTTATGCTCTAGAGCATTCACTAATACCATTATTTTACTGTCTAGAAAGGTATTTCAGAATTTCAACCATAGTTATCTCTGTGTAGTAAATATTGGTGTTATATTTTTTTCTCTTTTTGTTTATTCAACATGTGTCAGTTAAGTAATTAAAAATAATTATTTTAAAAGACTCAACATTTTAGTTGAAAGCCAGGTCAATGTGAGTCCACTGGATAAAACAACCATCAAAATGACAAAATTTGGTTACATTAATGAAGAATAATATTTAAAATAAAGATGATAGTGTGCAGTTACTCAAAGATCAGATATATATTTTGGAATATCCAATTCCTTCCATTTTGGGAGCCACCTTTGATAACAACGTTGATAAAGATACTGAAGCGTATTTAGGGAAAACCAATCAGAATTATAAGATTCAAAAATATCTCACAATATTGATGGTGGAGAAAAATGAGAACATCTAGCTTTGACTCTGAAGACAACATAATAGCTTTCTTAAAAATTTAAAATGATCATATCCCAGGATAATAATCATTACAATGGGCTAAGCATTTGCATTATCTCAATTACTCCTCACTAAAAACCTATTGAAATTGGGAGGACATTGAAATTGTCCTCCTTTATGGGCTAGGGTTGTGACTCAGTGGTAGAGTGCTTGCCTAGCACGTGTGAGGCACTGGGTTCAATTCTTAGCACCACATATAAATAAATAAAATAAAGGTCCATCAACAACTAATAAAAAAAATTTTAAAAAAGAAATTGTCCTCCTTTAATAGATATGAAAATTGAAGCTCAAAGAGATAATATGGAGACCTGCCCACCTGCTCCACCACACCACAGCCATAGAACCAGACAGAGGTCCAACCTGCACCTGCATGGGCAGCCACTCCACTCTGGGGTTCCTTATTCACCAAAGTGTGACTCCACAGCCCAACATCAGGGTACAAATAGGCTTGAGGCTGTCACTGCCACAAATCAGGGATATCATCACTTCTATCAAGGAACAACAATAAAGACCTGGTAAGATGTCACAAAGGTCCTTGTGGGCCTGGCTGCACCAGAGGTTTCTCTACTAGAGATGCTAACAGTTATCCTGTTGCTGAAGTAACAGGCATTCTTGCATGGGTTTCCTATTGTTTCTCCTGCTAACAGCCAACTTCTTATGATTACCCTCTCACTAGTCATATAATCTAATACTTCCATATTCTCACATCCTACCTCATAAACATCTCAGCCAACCCCGAGACCCCCTTCTACCATTAGAAACTGTAAACCATTACACAAATCTATTGACTATATGGTAGAAGATAAACAAACTCATCATTTCTGATTATAATGACAAAGCTGTAAATGTAAATAAAAGTTAACTGATATATGGTCACACTTTGGGTACATTGAGTGCTGTAATATTGATCTCTCCCTTAAAAGTGAGGTATTGGTAACCTATAGGGACACTATAAGACAATAGGGCAGAAGCTATAATACCTCGGATCTACACTGCAAGAGAGGAAGACACATAGACATTGTGAAACAACAAGGGAGGAAAGTGCTCCCAAACAAACCAAGATTCTATGACAAAAAAATCCATAGAAAACATAGTAAGTGAAATGTCAGAGAAGGAGTTCATAACCAAAATGATTTGGGAATTAAAGAATGACCTTAGTGAGAAGATATAAGTAAAGATCCAACACACCAACAAAGAGATAAGAGGACAAATACAGGTTGCAAGAGATAACTTCAAGAAAGGGATAGAGATACTGAAAAAAAATCCAAACAGAAATCCTTGAAATGAAAGAAAGAATAAGCCAATTAAAAAACTGAACAGATAGCATCACCAACAGACTAGATCACTTGGAAGACATAACCTCAGACAATGAAGACAAAAATATGATATTGAAAATAAAGTTGACCTCATAGTGAAGATGGTAAGAAACCATGAACAGCATATCCAAGAATTATGGGATACTATCAAAAGACCAAATTTAAGATTTATTGTGACAGAGGAAAGTTTAGAGATTCAAACCAAAGGAATGCATAATCTCTTCAATGAAATAATATCAGAAGATTTCCCAAGCATAAAGAATGAAATGGAAAATCAAATACAAGAGTTCCATAGGACACCAAATGTGCAAAATTACAACAGATCTACACCAAAACACATTACAATGAAAATGCCTAGCATACAGAATAAGGACAGAATTTTAAAGGTTGCAAGAGAGAAAAATCAGATTACCTATAAGGGAAGACCAATTCGGATCTCAGCAGATTTTTCAACCCAGACTCTCAAAGCCAGGAGATTCTGGAACAACATAAACCAAGCTCTAAAAGACAATGGATGCCAACCAAGAATCTTATATCTAGCAAAATTAAGCTTCAAATTTGACAATGAAATAAAAACCTTCCATGATAAACAAAAGCTAAAATAATTAACAGCAAGAAAGCCTACATTATAGAACATTCTTGGCAAAATATTTCATGAGGAGGAAATGAAAAACAACAATGAAAATCTGCAAAGGGAAGAACTACAATAAAGGAAAAGCCAACCAAAGGAGAAACCAAGCTAAATACCAAAAATAAACAAAAATGACCGGTAATACAAATCATGTCTCAATACTTACCCTAAATGTTAATGGCCTAAACTCACCAGTCAAAAGACATAGGCTGGTAGATTGGATTTAAAAAGACCCAAAAATATGCTGCCTTCAAGAGACTCATTTCATAGGAAGAGACGCTCACAGACAAGGTGAAATGTTGGGATAAAATATACCGTTTACATGGTCTACATAGACCATCCTTTATTCGATATAAGGGGTTTCCATCCTTATATCAAATAAAGTAGACTTCAAGCCAAAGTTAATCAAAAGGGATAAAAATGGACATTTCATACTGCTTAAGGGAATCATATATCAACAAAACATAACAGTTATAAATATACATGCCCCAGACAACAGAACATCTACATTCATCAATCAAACTCTTTTCAAATTCAAGAGTCAAATAGACCACAACACAATAATTCTGGGTGACTTTAACACACTTCTTTCACCACTGTATAGATCTTCTAAACAAAAGCTAAACAAAGAAACTATAGAACTCAATAATACAATCAATAACTTAGACTTAACTGACATATATAGAGTATATTATCCATCAATGAGCAAATACACTTCCTTCTCAGCAGCACTGGATCTTTCTCCAAAATAGATGATCATATATTATGCCACAAAGAAAATCTTAGTAAAAAGTAGAGATACTACCCTATATTCTATCAGACCACAATGGAATAAAATTAGAAATCAATGATAAAATTAAAAATAAAAGATACCCCAACACCGGGAGACTAAATAATATACTGTTGAATGAATAATGGGTTGCAAAAGATATCAAGGAGGAGATTAAAAAATTCTTAGAAGTAACTGAGAACACCAAAACAACATATCAAAATTTCTGGTACACTATGAAGGCAGTTCTAAGAGGAAAGTTCATTGCATGGAGTTCATTTCTTCAAAGAAGAAAAAGTCAACAAATAAATGACTTAACATTACATCTCAAAGCCCTAGAAAAAGAAAAACAAATCAACACCAAAAACAGTAGAAGACAGGAAATAATTAAAATCAGAGATGAAATTGAAACAAAAGAAACAACTGAAAAATTTGACAAAACAGAAAGTTGGTTCTTTGGAAAAATAAATAAAATTGATAAACCATTAGCCATGCTAATGAACAAAAGGAGAGAGAAAACTCAAATTACTAACATCTGTGATGAAAAAGGAAATATTACGTCAGACACTAGAGAAATATAGAAGATAATTAGAAATTATTTTGAAAATTTGTACTCCAATAAAATAGAAAATATTGAAGGCATTGACAAATTTCTAGAGGCATATGATATGCCCAAACTAAATCAGGACAATATACATGATTTAAACAGATCAATTTCAAGCAAGAAAATATAGGATGCCATCAGAAGCCTACAAACAAAGAAAAGCCCAGGACAGGATGGATACACAGCCAATTTCTACAAGACCTTTAAAAAAGAACTAACACCAATGCTTCTCAAACTATTTCATGAAATAGAAAAAAATAAAACACATTTTATGAGGCCAACATCACCGTGATTCCAAAACCAAAGACACATCAAAGAAAGAAAACTTCAGACCAATATCACTAATGAATATGGATGCAAAAAGTTCTCAGTAAAATTCTGGCAATACAAATACAAAAAAAAATATCAAAAAGTGCACCATGATCAAGTAGGGTTTATCCCAGGGATGCAAGGTTGGTTCAACATACAGAAATCAATAAATGTGATTTATCATATTAATAGGCTCAAAGATAAAAATCATATGATCATCTCAATAGATGCAGAGAAAGCATTTGATAAAATACAGCACCCTTTCATGTTCAAAATGCTAGAAAAACTAGGGGTATCAGAAATATACCTGAACATTGTAAAGGCTATCTATGCTAAACCCCCAGGCAACATCATTCTAAATGGAGAAAAAGCATTCCCTCTAAAAACTGGAACAAGATAGGGATGCCCTCTTTCACCAATTCTATTTAACATAGTTCTTAAAACTCTAGCCAGAGCAATCAGACAGATGAAAGAAATTAAAGGCATATGGATAGGAAAAGAAGAACTTAAATTATCACTATTTGCAGATGATATTCTATACCTAGAAAACCCCCCAAGAAATTCCACCAGAAAATTCCTAGAACTAATATATGAATTCAGCAAAGTAGCTGGATATAAAATCAACACCCATAAATCAAAGGCATGTCTGTACATCAGTGACAAATCCTCAGAAAAAGAAACTAGTAAAACCACCCCATTTACAATAGCCTCAAAAAAAAAAAAAAAGAAGAAGAAGAACTAAAATACTTGGGAATAAACTTAATGAAAGAGGTGAAAGACCTCAACAATAAAAACTACAACTTGCTAAAGAAATAAACTAAAGAAGAACTTAGAAGATGGAAAGATCTTGTTCTTGGATAGGCAGAATTTATATTGTCAAAATGACCATACTACCGAAAGCACTATACAGATTCAATGCAATCCCAATCAAAATCTCCATGACATTCCTCATAGAAATAGAAAAAGCAATCACAAAATTCATCTGGAAAAATAAGAGGCCCAGAATAGCCAAAGCAATTCTTAGCAAGAAGAGTGAAGCTGGTGGCATTACTATTCCAGACCTTAAACTATACTACAGAACAATAGTAACAAAAACAGCATGGTATTGTTACCAAAATAGACTTGTAGACCAATGGTACAGGTACATAGAGACTAACCCACTGAACTACAGTTATCTTATATTAAACAAAGACACCAAAAACATACATTGGAGAAAAGATAGCCTCTTCAACAAATGGTGCTGGGAAAACTGGAAATCCACATGTAACAAAATGAAATTAAACCTCTATCTCTCACCGTGCACAAAATTCAACTCAAAGTGGATCAAGGACCTATGAATTAAGCCAGAGACTTTGAGCCTAATGGACAAAAAGTAGGCCCAAATCTTCATCATGTCAGATTAGGTCCCAACTTTCTTAATAAGACTCCTATAGTGCAAGAATTAAAACCAAGAACCAATAAATGGGATGGATTCAAACTAAAAAGCTTCTTCTCAGCAAAAGAAACAATCAGTGAGGTGAATAAAGAGCCTACAGAATGGGAGCAAATCTTTACCACAAGCACATCAGATAGATCACTAATGTCTAGGATATATAAAGCACTCAAAAAACCTTAATAATCTTAATAAGCAAATAACCTAATCAATAAATGGGCCAAGGAACTGAACAGACACTTCTCAAAAGAGGATATACAATCAATCAACAAATATGAAAAACTGTCCAACATCTCTAGCAATTAGAGAAATGCAAATCAAAACTACTTTAAGATTTCATCTTACTCCAGTCAGAATGGCAGTTATCAAGAATAAAAACAACAATAAGTGTTGGTGAGGATGTGGGGGAAAAGGCACATTCATACATTGCTGGTGGGACTGCAAATTGGTTCAGTAAAATCTGGAAAGCAATATAGAGATTCCTTGTAAAACTTGGAATGGAACCATCATTTACCCAGCAGCACAATTCACAATAGCTAAATTGTGGAACCAACCCAGATGCCCTTCAGTAGATGAATGGATAGGGAAACTTTGGTATATATACACAATGGAACATTACTCAGCATTGAAAGAGAATAAAATGATGGCATTTGCAGATAAATGGATGGAGTTGGATAATATAATGCTAAGTGAAGTAAGCCAATCCCAAAAAACCAAAGGCCTAATGTTTTCTTTGATATGAGGATGCTGACTCATAATGGGGATGGTGGGAGAGCATAGGAGGATTGGAAGAACTTTAGATAGGGCAAAGGGGAGGGAAAAGAAGAGAGGGGGCATGGGAGTAGGAATGATGATGGAATGCGTTAGACATCATTACCCTAAGTACATGTATGAAGAAACGAATGGTATGAAAATACTCTGTGTACAATCAGTGACCTGAAAAATTGTGCTCTATACATGTAATATGAAATGAATTGCGTTCTGCCATTGTGTATAACAAATTAGAATAAATAAATAATTTAATGGTGATAGAGCCAGAATTCAAATTCAAACCCATGAGCATATCTGTGGTCTTACCCATCTCACAGGGCTGTCTCATATCCCTACAGAAAAAAAGTGACTATGCTTGTCTATATGGATCCTAATGAGTAGAACAGACATAGAAAAGAGATCAGGAGACACAGAAACAGCTCAATATGCAGAAGATTTATTTCTGCAAAGTCAAAATTCTGCAAATACCAAATGAGCTGCCTTAGAAGCAGCTAGACATTCAACATAGAGTCAGTGATGCTCAGCAATGTCAGAGAAGGAAGCCAATCAAAGAAGAATTTCAAACTTCAAAACACACCAGAATCACCTGGGAGAGTGTTATAAAACACAGAGTGCTTTCTCCACCCCAAGAGGTCCTGACTCAGGTGTCCTGGGGTGGTGAGGTCCATGAAGGTCAATTCCGTCAGGTTCCCAGGTGATGCCATTCTCCTGGTCCATGATCACACATCGAGAGCCCTTAAACCCTAAAATGCTGGTCCTTTTTTAAAAGTCAAACTGTATGAATTGGAGCAATTTTGTCCCTCACAAACCACTTTCATGGAATGGCAGCCATAATGCTCCTGAGCCATACCGAGAGGTTTTATGGTTTTCTCAGCAGAGGCAACAGACCTTCCTGCATGCTTTTTAAGTAGCCTTTTATAGCCAGTTGTTTAAAAATCCCAGAGTTTGCTAATGCATTAGAGATGAGAGACAGTTTTTATTTTTAGAAATCCATTGATATTTCTGATAAAGAAAGAATGGATACAAGCAAAACATTCTAAATGATGAGATAAAAGACTGATGAATCTTAGCATGTTCAGATTATCAGAGAGGAAGCATACTTTTCTAATTATGATCTTTTCTTTGGTTGTCTAGATCAATTTGGATTGGGAAGTGGAAATGCTATTGTTTGCCAAGAAGTAAGGACAATAGCCATACATTTTAATTGTGCTTTATTATTTTGAACAGTGGCAAATGCGCATCTGTGTTATTTTTTTCCAGAACTTGCATGTTCTACTTATGTTTACCTTAAAGACAATTTTGTTTTCTTTTTCCCACTTTTGGATGGGGTAAAAATTGCAAATTTTCTTTAAAGTGAGGGGGAATAAAACACTCTAAAATCAAATATTAAGGAGGAAAAAAATAGCTCCCTGTGGACTGAGCTGGCCGCCCTTTGCTTCCTGGAAGGCAGCGGACCCAATGCCCACAACTGCTTCTTGACATTGCCTGCCAACCTGAACAGCCAACATCCTCACATAAGAACTACAAGTGGCTTTTAAGGTGATAAGATAGAGTTGGACTGCTGTATTTTATGACATAATTCAGCCGGCACCCCTTTACAGAGTGCCACCGGCTGGCCAACTTTAAACAGTCATAAACGTTTGATTATGGAATAATTTAACTTAATGATTTATTTAATCCTTAAATCACAAGAGGCTGTTTTCAAAACACTTTGTTGCCATGCTGATCCTCTTTTAACTTATAGGATTAATAATTGATATTGAAATATGGTTGGAAAAAATTTGACAATGAACTTCTTTCTAAAGGAAAAGCCACCTGGTTGGAATATCAGATTCATACATGGACTGTTCCAGATAACAGACCCTGTTAAGTGACCTACCCTTTCAAATAATAAGCATCTTGCATTGAAATCTTTCCAAAATGTGGTGTATGCTTCCTTGCCATCTTCAACAGGATAATGGATACTTTAATATCCTTCAATGAATCAGAAATAATTCTTATAACATGACCTTTGCCCTACTTTGCCACAAATCAGTTGAAACTCAGTGGAATTTTTGCCTTTAAAATGCCTTCCACACAACATCATGTTAGACCTCTCATTTAATTTTTATACTATTACATTTTCCCTTTTCACTTAAATGTATCGACCACTGTTAATTTTTCCTTCTCTTTTAATTTGCTGTTAAATTTATTGTGTTAGAAATCTGGCTCACTCAATTTACTGAAACTGTGTGTTCAAATGAGAAATGAGAGTCTTTCTGAAAATTGTCTGAGTTTGAGTGTGTATTGAATCTGTGCCCTAACTTCTCAAGGAGTTTACTTTAAATAAATCCTGCTTATTATGTGTCTACTGTCTTATAAACCAAGTTGCCAGGTATGTGATCTCTAGTTAAGAGAGGTACAGCCCTGCATCTTAGAGTGGTGCACCCACACAGCAAACGGAATCTAGGTGACTCTTCTTCTTCCTTTTTTTTAATTGTTGATAAACCTTTATTTTATTTATTTATTTATTTATATGTGGTGCTGAGAATTGAACCCAATGCCTCACATGTGCCAGGCAAGTGTGCTACCGCTGAGCCTCAGCCCCAGCCCCTAGGTGACTCTCCTTTCTGAAGCCTCTGCATTCCCCCATCGCCTTTATCCTTCAGACCTCAGAAATGAAATCAGATTAAGAGGAGACATGACTTCAGATTGGAATTTTTATTTTTTTATTTATCTACTTTTTTTGGAGTGAGTGCTGTTACTAGGGATTGAACCCACAGCCTTGCCCACACCAGGCAAGCATTCTATACTGAGCTACATCCCCATCCCTTTCTAATTCTATTTTATTCTGAGACTTGGTCTCACTAATTGACCAGGCTGACCTCAAACTTGCTATCCTGCCTCAGCCTCCTGAGTAGCTGGGATTACACCACTCAGCTTCAGATTAGAATTTCATAATTCAGACCTTAATACTTCATGAATGAAAAAAAAAAAAAACTAAATTGGCGGTTTTCGTTGCCTTTAACCTCAGAGATTAAAGAAATAGGAAAACAAGGAAAAAATATAACATTAACCCTCCTGAAAATCATGATTTTTTGAAATTTATTTCCAATGTGCTGCTATGAGAAAAGGTCTAGAGCCAGCCCTCACAGTCCCCTGGGATATGGTTCAACCCACCTTTCCAAACTCATCTTCCATTGCTGTCTTTATGACAAACCAAATTCTCCTGGATTCCCACATCTCTTTAATTCCTCTGCCTTTGGAGCATTCTTGAGTGTTAAATAAATGCTCTTTGGGAAGAAAAGAGCAGAGTAAGGGTATTGTGGTCAAATAAATTTGGAAAATGCTGGATTCGCCAACATAAAACAGGTTTCCTTACTCTAGGACTTTTCAGAACCTTTAAAAATCCTAATGTTTATTTAAATCTCCCAAAAGTGGATACATTGTAGAACTAGAGTGACCACTCCTCCCAGTTTGTTTATGAGGGTCCCAATTTACATCTGTTAGGAAATATGATTAAGCATATCTCTTTTAGCTTTTAAAAATGCCTTACATTATAATACAATATGGTTTTCCTATATAAGCACTTTTTAACTTAACTTGACCACTATTTCCATTTTTCACAGAGTGTCTAAGTGTCCTGTAGAACACAGTTTGGGAAACATGACCTTTGCCCTACTTCGCCACAAATCCATCTCTTGCCTGCTCTCAAATCTCATCCTGAATAGCTTACACCACGGTGAGGACTTTCCTTATCTTCAGGCCTCTTCATGGCCTGAAGTACTTCGTCCCTGCACAGAAGGTCATAATGTCTGCTCTGTACCTTTCTCTTGTGAAATTTAGCATTTTCTATTTTTAGTTTTGAGGTCTATGCCTACTCTCCTCCACTGTGCCACTCTTAGTAAAATCCGAGCAATGTTACCCTTTGTATTCTTCCACAATGCCAAACTCGATTCCTATCTTGGGATGCACATGAAAATGTCCTCTCCCCTCATAATGAGGAAAATTCCAAGGGCAGGTCAAGGTCACTCCTCCCACCCCAGTCTTCTTGAGCCTTCCTGGAGACCTCACTCTGCCAGTTGTCTCTTCCCTTCCCTATCTCTAAAACCTGCTTAATATTCTCCCACCTTAAAAGTGAGTGTTCTCAAACTTGCCTTCCAACCATCATCTTACCCTTACATCTTTTAGTCTCAATTCTCAAAATAGTTGAACAAATAGCCATCTCTACTTATTTATCTCCAGTTCATCTGCCCACCCACTACTCCAATCTGGATTCTGTACCAACCCCTCCACCCAAAATGCTAATCAGGGTTGCCAATCACTTCCCCCCTTAAATCCTATTGATACTCCTCTTTTGATTTAGGAAATCTCAGACTCTGAGTTTGCCTCTACGATTTATAATTTCTCTAAAAGTAACACAGTTTCTCAAATAGTCAAATATGAAATTACCATATGAGGGCTGGAGTTGTAACTCAATGGTAGAGTGCTCCTGAGGCACTGGGTTCGATCCTCAGAACCACATAAAAATAAATAAATAAGGTATAAAAAATTACCATCTGACTCACAATTCCTCCAGTAGGTATATACCTAGAGAAAATGAAAGCAGGGACTCAAACAGATACTCCACCAATGTTCAAAATAACATTATTAACAACAACCAAAAGGTGAAGACAATGCGAATCTCTATAAATAGATGAACAGGTAAACAAACCATGGTATCATTATCACTCAGCCCTAAAAAGGAATGAAATTCTTATGCATGCTACAACCTAGGTAAGCCTTAAAAACATGCTGAACAAAATAAACCAGACACTAAAGGACAAATATTGCATGACTTCACTTACTCGAGGTACCTAGGAGGCAAATTCATAGAGGCAGAAAATAGAAGTTACCAGAGGCTAGGAAAAGGATATGGAGCACTTTTCATTTAATATGTACAGAGTTTTTACTGGAGAGAATGAAAAGTTCTGGAAATGGCTGTTGGTTGTTGTGAACATAGTTAATGTCGCTGAATTGTATATACACTTAAAATGGGTAAAATAGTTAATTTCGCCACTATAAGGAAAGAAAAGAAAGTCTGAAGTATTAAAGTACCAGAAATTAAAACTTTCTCAGCAGAGAAAATTCAGCTCACAAGCCCCTTCTGTCCAACAAGAATCTCATTCTAGGGAAAACCTGAAAAGGGGACCTTCACCCACAGGTGGGCCTCCTGAACAAGCACCTTGGAAACAGCTTCCCACTGACCTTACCTCCGGCCTTTCTGGTTACACAGCCACATCTCCTCCTACCTGTACTCATGTTTCTGTAAAGTTGCAGGCTAAATCGGATTTTTGCCAATAACTTAGGTTATACAGGCATAGGGGTTTACTCTAATTTTAAATTGCTCTTCAGTTGGCATTATGCTAAAACTTTTCCTTTCAGGTTTCTGCGATCCTTTCCTACACCTACCCCACACCTCCCTTTACAGAGAGGATAATGATTTGTAAACAAATAGGGGAGCATAGAGACAGCCAGTCATTTGTAAATCCAGTGGGTAAAAGCATGTGGAATGTGAATGGTGAGAGTGTAGGCAAGGGGCTTGGGAGTCCACTCCTGTAAACACGTATTAAATCTTTCATTGAGCATTAAATTCATCACCCGCAGGGAATATCAATGCTCCAATTTCCTGCCCCTGGTGTATTTTGCCCTTGGGTAATATTCTCTGTGGGTGATGAATGCCTGCTCTCAATGCCTGGGTCCTCTCTAACAGCAGGGAGCCAAATCAGTAAGGGTGACTTCTCTGACTTTTCAAAGGTAGCTCATTACTCCGTTAATATTTGTTGGCAATGTACCCATCCTCTGCAAAGCAAGTCCTTACAATTCCCAAAGGCTTACAAGTCTCAAGCCCAAATAAAGCCTCTCACTCAAATCACTTGGTAGATTTCAAGGAGGACAGATCCAAGCAATGAGGCTTTTCAGTACACCAAGTTACTAAGGCCTGAACATGGGCTGTGGTAGTGGAAAAGGAATGATTCCAAAAATATTAAAAACACAAGGAAGGAGGATGCTGGTATCTGAAGCACTCATTACTCCGAGCTTTTCCTTAGCTTTCCTGAGTTACCTGATGACCTGGGAGAAAGTTTCCTATTTGAATAAAGTAACGGGAACTCTTCACCCCCTTGGAATTTTGAGGCAATCCCATGAAACTGTGCCTGAATTGTGCCTCCTCCAAAGACACTCCCTCACGCGCACAACGCTGGCCCTGATTTTGTAACTGTGTTTATGACTGATTTACGGAACTTTTGCTTGGCAGGCCCTGCTGTTACTGTTAGCTGGTTACTATGGATCTTTCAACATGCCACTCTGGCATGTTGCATTAAAAATAACTTCCCAAGACTGTACAGAATACATAGAACAACGGGTGTATAGTCAGAGCTTCAGACTCCAGGGGCTGTTTTGGTGCCCGCGTGTTCACATGTGCTCCCGGATGAAGGAGCTGAAGGTAAAAAACTCAAATGCCTCCTAAAATGTTCAGACACATTATAAATTTTCTAAGCTTCCCCAAAGCAGAAATTTTCAGAGATCAACAACATCACACACACACACACACACACACACACACACACACAAGTGGAACAAAAGAATAACAAAACACAAATTGTGTTAATTATTTGTTAAGGGCACAGATCCAAAGTCAGACTGACTGGGTTTGAATCCTGGCTCTAGGACTTAACTAGTTTCAGGATCTTAGCAAGTTAGACCATCACCACTGCTATCTCATCAGAAAAATGGAGGATTTAACAATATCCATCTCTCACAGTCAATCTGAGAATGAAGGTAAAAGTTTTTCTTGGTTCAGTATTTACACATGAAAGGTGCTCAATTAGTCAATCATTATTATTTGAACTCCTTTGAACTTAATAAATATGTATTGACTGAGAGACATTCAGTTATTTATGAACATGGCTGATTATACAATTAAGATCAGGGTGATACTTGATTCATCTTTGTACTCTCCACTGTGCTATGGTAGGTGCTGAATAAATATTATTGAATTCAATGAAAAGAGTCTGTTATGAGGTAAGAGGCACAGTTAGTATGTAAACTGGTAGCAAAAAAAAAAAAAAAAAAAAAAAATCACAGGCTTCAAGTGCAAATAGAATCTAGTGCCAAGAAAACCCTGATGTTCCCCAAAACTAAATGAATATATCAAGCTACACATGAATATACCATTTGTAACTCTGGGTCTGGTTCAATGAGTCTGGTTCTCACTGGGTACAGCAGAGGGAGAAATGCTTTCATCTCTCTCCCACCCCTGGCCTCAACCCATGAGCCTGGCTTGTCCATGACTCAAGAGAAGAATTGCTCTCCCATAGCCAGATACCACAGTCCCCACATGCAAAGTAGTTTCCTTATGCCACTTACACATCGCTGGATCTGGTGGCAGCAGCACAAATAGAAGACTTTGCTAAGGGACACAGGACACAGGACCATAAAGTCTCTGCACAGGGTTCCACCATTAATATGGGCACTAACGTTAAAAAGAGCTATCGCCGGGCCGGGGATGTGGCTCAAGCGTTAGCGCGCTCGCCTGGCATGCGTGCGGCCCAGGTTCGATCCTCAGCACCACATACAAACAAAGATGTTGTGTCCAAAAAATAAATATTAAAAAATTCTCTCTCGCTCTCACTCTCGCTCTTTAAAAAAAAAAAAAAAAAAAAGAGCTATAGCCAAGGAAGAGCTGAGATTGGACTATTCTTCCACCTCTTTGGAAAACAAGGATCCTTGGTGGAGAGAATGCTAAAAGGATTCTGTGACTATGTACTCTGAACTGACCCCTAGCACCAAAGTAAAAATAATAAATCTGGAGTGTGTATGTGTGTGTGTGTGTGTGTGTGTGTGTGAATAGAAAACTGCCTCCTTCTTTTCTGGCAGGGTATTTATGCCCTCCACCCAAGGCCACTAGGAACATAGCTGCAGGAGAATAATTTGGGTATATTACTCATTGCAGTGAGGGACAGCACTCACTAATGGGGAAGCCATGGGGCACCTCAGTAAGAGGGCATTCAAGGAATGTAATAAAAGATTTGGGCTTTGGCTGGATGATTTGGGAAGGTTTCTAGGAAGATTGGATGCTGTCAGAAAGTGGGTACAAATCTTTGCTTAGGTATCTCAATAAATCTTGTCTATAGGAAGAGCAGACAAGTACAAGGATAAAGATATAACTCCAAAGAAATAGTAGTCAAATACACTGTCTAGAAGGGAAGGCTATTTGGGAATTTGTAGTTTGGACAACATTCATGATTTGTCCGTGTTCTGACATGATTATAAGGTCTTGATCCTTCACAGACCCAGAGTGGTCTTGTCACACTGTCACATTCTGTGAGATTGTTCATATCCAACAGAAGAAAACCAAGACCTAGTTGTGCTTATTGTGCCTGCAAGGAGCAGGATACCAGGGACTGCTTTTCTCTTTCTAAGGTAATAGAAGGGAATGGCAGACCAAATGGAAAGATATCTCAACAATCATGAAAAAAAGTTCAGCTACTTGGCATTTTATCCAACTGATTTTAATTCATGGTACCCACTGAGTAACTGACTATAGGTGGAGGTCATCACAAGGTAACATTCTTAGTTTCTTCTTATCCACTTGGTAATTACTGAGTCATGTGCCCAAAATCTAAGCAGATCATAATGTGGAAAATTCTGAATCCAAAATAAATAAAGAAGAAATAAATAAGTGTGTACTTAAATAACAATTCATGTGAAGCACTAAATTGTGGATTTGAAAAAAAAAAAAAACAGTATACAGACAAGATAGAAAAGACCTGGCTGAGAAGCAACAGAAGGGAGCAAAAAGCTATTAGTTCAGCTGACTATAAATTTTATTGTAGTCAATACTGGCCATTAAAAAAAAAGAAGAAAAAAAAAAAGAAAGAAAGATAATTTTAGACTAAATAAATGGAAAGATGGAATCTTTAATGAAACAAAAATTGACAATCTTACCCGTTTTGCACTGATCTGACAACATCTAAAATAGTGTGTTTAGGTCCAGGCTTCACATTTTGTAATAATTTTTATATATAATTAAACATGTTTATGGGATAGAATGAGATAATTTGGTATATGTATACGATACATAGTGATCAAATAAGTAATTAACAATTCTATCTCCTTAACAACTATCATTTCTTTGTGTTGCTAATCTTAGAATTCCTTAATTCTAGTTCTTCATAAAATGTGTAACAAATTGTTCTGATCTATAGTCATCCTACTGTTCTGTAGAGCATTAGAAATTGTTTCTCATGTGTAACTGTATTTTAATGCCCATTATCCATTCTTCTTCTATTCCCCCTTCACACTATCCTTCCCATTCTCTAGGGACCACTATTCTACTCTACTTCTAGGAAACTAATTTTTTTAGTTTCTACATATGAGCTAGAACATTCGGTATTTGCCTTTCTGTGTCTGGTTTATTTTACTTAAAATAAAGTGGACATCACACTTTTTTAGGATACAAAAACTTCCATCAGGGAGAGTAACTAAGACTCTCCTCCTTCACTTAGAAACTTGACTTGGGTTGTGCCAAAACAAAAACACAGACTCATGGGAGAGGTGATTGATGAAGTAGTAAACATTTAGCCCAGAGCACAGGAGATCCAGGGGAAACATAAAACTGTCTTCAAGGATTTTAAGGACTGTCATATGGAAGACGAATTGTTGGACCATTATCACATGGTTTAAGGACCTGAGATCAGTTAATGGATGGCAGATTTTGCTTTTAAAACACACACACACACACACACACACACACATCAAAAATCATTTTTTAATTGAGAAATCAAACTCCCCATGGTTAGAGTTTTGCAAGCAGAAGCTGAAGGGCCACAGGTAAGGATATTATAGGAGGGTTTCAGACATGGGAAGACTGGATTTCTATTTTCTTATTTAGAGCTTTCAGATAGTAAATACCAATGTTGTTCTCTCAATATCTTTCCAGATTCTGAATCTGTTTAATGCATCTCCTATAGAAGTTCCCTCCACCAGGCATATCCCATCCGGAAATTCCCAGAACAGTAAGAACATTTTTCAATCTTAAATTTGTTCTCAAACAATTGAGTGATTTTGGAATTGGCTAATTGATTTAACTCTATATGGTAACTTGCCTACTTAGATCTATCTGTATCTGAAATGCAATTACTGGATTTACTTTCCCAACAATCTAGTTCTAGTTTCACAGAACTTCAGAGTTATAAACTTCTCTTAGGATCTCAAAGTTCCTAAAACTCATCATCTTCTCCCGACTTGACCGTGAAAGACTGAAAAAGCATTATTTCTAAAAGTACACAATTAACTCTTAGTGTAGAAGAAATTGAACTTTCATTCTTCAAATTCTCTTTATGTAAATTCTGTATATAACAAAAAAAAATTTAACTTTAAATAAACACACATACTACTAATTCATTTTATATGAAACCTTCCTTTAATCTGGGTTCCCTAAAAAGCAGAGCCTGCTGCAGGGATTAAGTGTCAAACCTTTATTTGAAAATGCTATCCCAGGCTGCCAAGAGAGAGGAAGAAAGAAAATAAAACAGGCAAAGATGGGAAATCTCACAAGGTGAAAGATTTCCATGTTGGGCCTGGATTCCAATGAGCAGGGAAGAGGCACAAGGAGTCGCCTGACCGACTTTATAGATAAACTCCAGGAAATGAGGAAGAAGAGCCCTATCTCCTCCCGACTCCCAGTCTCCATTGGTCAAAGTTTAAGCCACAGGCAGTTTTTTCCCCAGCACTTCCAGGAAGCCATGTTCAGGCATCACTTGGAAAGCCAGATTCCACACACCACTGTGCAAGATTTCATTCAAACCCAGAAGAGAAGGATAGAAGTGACAGCCTGGCCCTTCCAGTGACTGGATGGCACCAGGTGCTGGAATCACTTGTAAGTACAGCTGAGACTAAAGCTGTTTCTGATACACTGTGCTCTGACTTTCTTTCTTTTTTCTTTTTTTTTTTTAAATGAGACAGGGTCTCACCATGTTTCCCAGACTGGTGTCCAATTCCTGGGCTCAAGTGATCTTCCCACCTCCAACTTCAGAGGAGCTGGGACTACAGGTGTGTACCACCATGCCCGGCTGCTCTGACTTTCTAAAATCTCCATCATTTTCTGACTTCAGTGAACTCTTAACACTTTCTCTGTACTCTTTACACACTGGCTTCTATTGGCCACCTGTATGTGAATCTCCTTTCTCTCCCAGATCCCCAGGGATACCCTTTCTGCCTCCTTATAATCATGGGGACATGAAGTGTTATGTGTGCCCTGAGCCAAAGCATTTAGGAGAGAGAAAGTGTTCTCACGTTTATTTCTTGTTCTGCAGCAGCAACTCGGCAAGCTGTGCTGAAATGGTAAAGGCACCAGGTGGAGGTAGACTGAATCCCTGAGAAAGAGTATATGGAGAGGAGTGTGTTTATATTTCCTAAATCAGACTTCTTAGGTGACAAGCAACAGAAATCAGACAAAATATCAAAGTGAGACTGGAGGAACAAGTTCTGAAACACCAGAGACTCAACCACAAGAATCACAGACCAACTTGAGCCATAGGAATGACCCGGCATAGGCTGCAGCTGGCCACACCATCTCTGCTCATTGTTCATCACCGCTGGACTCTGGTTACTGTGGTAAATAATTTCTAAGGGGTCCTTTTGTCTTCGGGTCACTGTTTTCAGGGTAAAGTTTTTCTCTCCAAAGGGCGAAATGACCTCCACCTACATTATACATCCAAACACTAGCTACAAGAAGGGTAAGGAGAAAGGGACATTGCCCATTCCTATTTCTGAGAGACTCATATGGGGTATTTCTCAAGCAGAAAGGAGCTTGAACACACAGCATAGGAAGAAAAAAAAATCCAAAAGTGCCTGCTACAGTTATATGCTACTTTATTTGTGCTACAAAACCTGGTCATCTCCTTTATTGCAGCAGTCAATGAACAAATACTTGTGACTGATGAAACTAGGCAGCTTAGATTTGATTAGAGGGCATCAAAAAGAAGTTGCAGAATCTCATACCTAAATATTGAGGTGTTTTGTTTTATTTTTATTTTCTCTGATGAACACAAATGAGGATGAAAAAGGGCAATGAAAATTTGGAACAGAAAATTGTACATCAGTGGTGCCTGTCACAATAGTTATTACCAGCCTTCCTTGTAGATAGAGCCTCATCATTTCTTCTCTGTGTGTACCCAGGTAGCACCTTCCTCCATGTTTCTGAAGTTCCATTTTCTGGGGAAAGCAGAAATCACCAGATCAGAATATTTTTCCATTTCTGTGTTGAAATGAACACATAACCCCAAATATCACCCCCAGCCTAAGCCCTTCTGTCATATTTGCCTTAGGTAACTGATTCCTATTCTCTACAGAAAGCTTGAGATAAAAGAAAAAAGAAGAAAGAAAAGATCAAAAGGACCCATATTCTTTCATCTTTTGGGTGCTTTCTACCCCATGGTATGCCACTATCTATCTCAAGAAATCATCCTTACGAAACAAATTCCAGATATGCAGATATGTGGAAGTTCCTAGAGGTAACTGAGCCATTTTCATAACTTTTGAAACTCCTCATGAAGCATTCCTTGTTGTAGAACTCCAAATATCAATATGGCTAGACACACAATCTAGGCAAGTATGTCTTTTATCTTAAGTTCTCCAAAAGGGTAACCAAATTCTGAACGCAGAGTTGAAGAAGATTGTTCTTGTCATTCATATGGAATGAAGTGGAACAAGATGAGTGGAGACAGGTGGAAAAGACCAGGGTACAGCTGGTGAAAATTAAAAAGGGAAAGCATAAATCTAAGCATCTAGTATCTGCTGCAGGGGGGGTCTCTAAAAGAGATGCCAGGGGGAAATGGTACCACCAGAAGCAAGGCGGCTGAGACAGAATACCATGGTATCCCCAGGGAGAGCTTGATCAACTTGATCAACTTGGCCATAAGCAGCAGGGCAACATTCAAGGGTTACATGCCCCCGAGAAACAAGACTGCTTCAAAGTAGCCTAATTAAAGGCAACTAGGGAAAGATTGGATTTTTTTTAGTAAAGACCTGCAATGAAGGAATAGTCACTATATGGGAACCACAAGATATTTGGTATTAACTGTCTTATACACTGTTTATAGAATTTTTAAATATGAGAATTAAAATTTAGAGAGGTTCTATAGTTTTTCTAGGATCACACAGCAAATAAATGGTAGATCTAGAAACTGACCCTAAGGATGCCTAATTCCAAAATACATCTTTTACTTAGTAGAGAACAATATCTCAAAATGAATAAGCTGTACTCACCATAACCAAGATATGAAATCAAGCTAAGTGTCTATCAATGAAAGAATAGACAATGAAATTAAAATATATTATATATACAAAATGGAATTCTATTTGGCCTTGTAAAAGAAGGAAATACTGTCATTGGCAACAACATGGATAAATGTAGAGGACATTATATTAAGTGAAACACACAAGATACGGAAAGACACATATTGCATGCTTTCAGTTACGTATGGAACCTGAAAAAGACAAACTTGTAGAAGTAGAGAATAGAATGGTGGGTACCAGAGTCTGGGGAAAGGAGGGACATAGGAAGAAGCTCACAGTGTTCTAATTAGAGGAAATAAGCTTTCCAGATCTATTGTAAATGGAATTTTACTCAGCCATACAGAAAAATGAAAGCATGTCATTTGAAGGAAAATGGATGGAACTAGACACCATCATGTTAAGTGAAATAAATCAAATTCAGAAGGCCAAGAGTCATATGTTTTCTCTCATATGCAGAACCTAGAGAGGAAAAAAAAAGAAATATGGGGGCAGATCTCAGAAACATCGAAGTGAGATCAGTCGAGGAAAGGAACCGAGTGGTGGGAGGTGGGGGGGTGGAGTGCTAGAAATTGCTGTTGGCCAAATTATATTGCTATAGTGTGAGCATGAATGAATGTGTAACAATAAATCCCATCATTATGTACAACTATAATGTACCAATTAAAAAAATGTTGAAAAAAAAATAAGGGAAAACCAGAGGCTACATAGCAGAGACAGACACTAATGCTTTTGAGGGTAGTAGCAAACAACTTCTATTGAATGTCTTTCTACCATTTTGGATCAAAAAGTCCTGTCTCATAGAGTGCTAATGTATTTTTCCTATCATAATAGGCAATAAAGGCCTTCAGGAAGCAGATGTCAGAGAAGCAAAAAAAAATTATTGTGTAGCAAAGTGACTGTAGTTAATAACGTGTTACATATTTCAAAATTGCCAAAAATAGGTTTTGAATGTTCTCACTACAAAATATGATGAGGGAGTTGATGGATATGTTAATAGTTTGATAAATGGATAAAAAAACTGCAGCATATATACACAATGGACTATTGCTCAGCATTAAAAGTGAATAAAATTATGGCATTTACAGGTAAATGCATGGAGTTGGAGAATATCATGATAAGCAAAGTACGCTAATCCCAAAAAAACAAAAGCCGAACGGTCTCTCTGATAAGTGGATGCTGAGCCATAATAGGGAGCGGGGGAAAGGGAAAAAGGAGGAATTGTGATTGGACACAACGGAAGGAAAAGACAGGAGGAAGAAGGGGCCAGGAAAGACGGTGGAATGAAATGGATATCATTGCTCTAGGTACATGTATGACTGAACATATGGTGCGACGCTACATCATGTACAACCAGAGAAATGAAAAGTCGTGCTACAATTGTGTACAATGAATCAAAATTCATTCTGTTGTCATATATACCTAATTATAATTAATTAATTAATTTAAAAATAGTTTAATATAAGCATTCCACAATATATACATATATCAAAACACCACATGTACCCCATAAATACACAGAAATATTATTTTTCAATTAAAATTTTAAATTTAAAAATATGCTGAAGAACATGGAATTTTCAAAATGCTAGTGTGAATTACATTAATGGGTGATTAGAACATTTCATTTGGTAGTCTACTACATCGCCAACAACAAAACAAAAAACATTTTCATGGAAATATTTTCAACTTTAAAAAAAAATAAATTGAGGGAATCTTTGTCAGGGATACTGGGGAACTCTGGTTGTAGCCCGTTGACAACCCGGCCATCATTTTGTAGATAAGGAGATAGCTCTTTGATGTGAAACTTCTGCTTGAAAAAATTGGTTTATAACATGTTACTTACATTAAACATCTCAAACACTCCCAATAAAGGTTAATTGGGCATATTAAGCTACAAATTTTGCCTCTCTGAGATCTTTGCCTTTTCCTTCATTTTACTTTGTCTTCTTTGACATTAAGATCATGTGATTCTCTTTTTTTTTTTTTCTCTAGCTTCCACAGCCAAATTTGTTGCTCAACAACAGAAATATGTATTAATACCTAGGCTTATAATACTTGATTCCTCTTCTTTTTCTTGATTCTGATTTTTATCTGACCATTTACTTATTCAATAACTACTCAAGTACCTAGTTAATGTCAGACAGTGAACAAAATTGATTCCCATCTTCAAGGACCTCAAAAACCCAATGAAAAAACTTACATGAAATAACTAACTGTAACATAAAATAATAAATGCTAAAATTATGTGCTAAAATTATGCACATAGAACAGTGATAAAATAAAACAGAAGCATTGGATGGGTAAGGAAGTTTCTTTTTCTTTTTTTTTTTTTGTGGTGCTAAGGAACAAACCCAGTGCCTCACACATGTATCACTGAGCCACATTCCCAGCCCTTGACTTAGTCTTAAAATATTAGTATGAGTTTGATGGATGAATCAGTAGGAATTGAGGGTTGGAAAAAAAGTATTTCAGATATATGTATAAGCATTACTCTTACTTAGCTTATTGCTGCTAGTTTTCTCCATGGTCACACCATATCTTTCTACCTACTCTATTCCCACAACTTGGATCTAAATCTCAACAGATTTTTCTTTTTTTATTTCCTAATGAGAATGCAATTCAAGTCATTCATCAAACCTACTGGCTATGGCCAGTTATTGCTGAGGGTGTGTGATTAGTCTACTGTGTTCTATCCCTCCACCCCTTCCTCATTCCTTAAGCCCTTCTTAGGCACAGAGTAACATACTAAACTTTGGGGTCAAATCTGACTTTGAATTCATGCTCTTGTACTTGCCAGCTTTGCCACCTTGAGCAAGTTACCTAACTTCTCTGAACCTCAGTTTCCATATGTCACTAAAATCCACCTTTCAGAACTGAAACAAGGTTGACAAAGAGCTTGGCACAGATTGTGGTACCTCACCTGGTGCCAGTGGCTTCCATGCAGTGGAGCTGCTGCTCTAAGACAACTCCTCTGCTGCGGATCCTAGTGTTTTTCTTAACTCTTTGCATGAATCTCAAAAAGTTCTTCCTAGGCATTAGATTAAGCATCACATTTACTGTTGGGTGATTTCCTTAAAAACCCTCCATTCCCTCCACCTTCCCAATTCTCCATTTTTCCAAAGAATTTTCAGCTTTCTTTCTCTCCTACCTACCCAGTTTCTCCCTAACCTGCCAAATCTTCCCCAAGTCAAGATCCTTCCCCTTCTGTTCGGTTTGTCTGTGTTGGAACACAAGCTCCTCGGGGCAGGAAACTTGTCTTTCTACATATTTGTCAAGTACCGTGTACATTTAGAGAGCTAAATAAATAACAAATATTACACAGTCAGAAGGCGCTTGTTCAATAAATACCTTAGGTATTATCTCTAGGCTCTAATTATACCAAGTCTATAGACATGAGATGTATAACCAGAGGGCTGGCTACAAAATAATAAAATTATGTTTTTGGCTTCTCTATTTCGGAAACAGGTTGTCAGTGTGGATGAATGGCCAAGGTGTTTCCAGTCCTTCACTCCTTGAGAGCTGAGTCCCAACTACCACTCATACAGTGATCATTTGCAACGTGCCAGCTGCAGGTCAGGGAACAGCCCAATACATTTATCTTTCCCCTGCAACGTCAACCACAGCCAAGCTGCTGAAACCTCTCAGGTGAAATTCCTCCAGCAAGTAGTTTGCTCTTCACAATTCCTTGCCTGTGTATATATTGTTTTCTCCTATGTGTGTGTGTGTGTGTGTGTGTGTGTGTGTGTCTGTCTGTCTGTGTAATCTTAACTATAGGCTCCTAAAAAGGGCCTTTTCCTTCTTCTCCGTTCCTCTACAATACTAGGCACTTCATCTGTGCTTAAGAATTACTTGATTTGACTTGGAAAGGCCTAGAAATGATGGTCCCCTGCTGAAGTGTCAATGTCCCCCAAAATGCACTTGCTGAAATGTGATATTATTACAAGGTGGAGTGAGACATCAGCAAGATGAACAACTAGAAATTCCTAATGCTTGCTTCTCTCTCTCTCTCTCTCTCTCTCTCTCTCTCTCT
This sequence comes from Callospermophilus lateralis, assembly GCF_048772815.1. NCBI lineage: Eukaryota > Metazoa > Chordata > Mammalia > Rodentia > Sciuridae > Callospermophilus > Callospermophilus lateralis. The sequence goes on along the minus strand of NC_135305.1, from coordinate 30,288,897 downwards.
CTCTCTCTCATTCACTCTCTCTCTCTCTCTCTCCAGCCAAAACAGTGAATAAACAACTACATTTTGAAAAAATAATTAAAGACGAGTACTAACAAACATCAAAGGAATAGAGGAAATCCTATAGAGCACAGAAACCCAGGATGGCCACGCAGATCACAGAAGGAAATCCCTCACCTCCACCATTCAATCCCCCAGTTAAGATCAGCTCAGAACCAGACAGGGCTTCTCCCCAAAGGGAAAAGGTAAGCTGCCAGTGAGCCCTCTGCCCATCACTACCTTGGATACCTATAGTCCTCACCACTGGAGACTCCTGCAGTCTTCAGAGGCACTAAACCCAGGACAGGAAGCTGCCTGGAGTCCACACAGCTGGGGTTTCTCAGAGAAGGAGCCAATGTGGTGCCCTGCCTCTCCCAGCCCCAGTGGTCTATATGGCTACTGCACTGCACTATCTTGGCATCAGAGCCACTGCTGGAATGAGTTCTGCTCCAGGGCTGAATAACCATGGCATCCCTCTATCCTGTCACCACTGGACCACCCCTACTGGTGGTCTGTCATCCTAAACTCCACCCCTTGGAATGGAGCTCCAGGCACTGCTGCACCCTGCCTTTCAGGGCCCAAGCTGAAGTGGCACTCTGCCTCCTAGGGAAATGGATAAATTCTCCTTTGGCTGCCCAGAAAAGCTAGCCCCCGAGTCCTGAAGTGAAGCCACACATCACCTCCTGGGCCAAGGAGTCACGTATCCCAGGCCTGAGTTCAGATGATATCCAGAATCCCAGGGAAACATAGCACTGGCTGAGCAGGGACACCTTGCACTCTAGGCCAAACAGCTATGGTACCCTGCATCTCTGGGACTGGACTAGCCATCTAGAGTTTGAGCTGCTGAGGATTACCTCTCCCTAGAGAGTAAAATCATCACTGTGCCACTCACTCTCTGCCCTCCAGGACCTAAACCACAGGTGTGATTTGCCAATCCATGGTCCTTGCTGCTGCTACATCTGGCTGAGAGTCTGGGATGCTCTCATGTCCCACCACCCTAGGGTTCACCATCACCACTGTGTAGTACCTTATCTCCTGGGGCTTAGTGACCACTGTGCCTTATTGAATCTTGTTCATGAATTGCAGCTGTATCCTGCTTTCCCAAGCCAAACATCCATAGCACCCTTTATTCCTGGAGCTGGGCCAGTGTTGTACACTGCCTCTGGGATCAGAATTACAACTACAGCTTGATACCCTGGCCAAAGCTGCTGAGGGTGCCTCAAAGTCACACATGCCAGTTTTCTTGTGGGAATCCAATTCTGCCTCAAAAAATGGACTTTTATTCCAAATCCCAGGTGCCATAATAGATTTTCAAGAATGTGACCCCATGATCCCAGTTCCACAGCTGCTCTGAACACCTCTACCCTGGAACCCTGCATCATTGCAGCTGCTTGAAGGCATTGTTAGACCCAACACCAAGAAGGATCATATCTGCTAAGACTACTCATCATGGGGAAAACAAGAACAGGAAGACACCAAGACCCTTTGCCACCAAGCACCCTAAAACCTTAAGCTGCTGCTGTCATTGCCACAAACTCCTATCGCATGGGCCACTGAAGCACCCACAGTTGCAGCTGAAGAAGCTGCAAGGGGGCTCTATCACCACTTCTCCTCAGAACTAGAGTCTGGGATACTTTCCTGGCACACTAAGACCCAACTGTAGGTGAAAGTCTCCCTTTTGTAAGCCACTCTATAAAGTTTAGAAGAATCGATGGTTCCAACAGCTACATAGATATCAATGCAGGAACACAAGAAACACACACACACACACACACACTCAAAAGGAGACAGGATGCCACAAAGGAACATAATTGTCCAGTAATTAACCCCAAGAAATGGAAATTTACAAGTTGCCTGAGAAGGAATGCAAAATATTGATCTGAAGAAGACTCATTCCAATACAAGAAAATACATTTCGACGAAATCTGGAAAATAGTTAACAATATGAATGAGAAATCTAACAGAGATAGAGATAATCAAAACCAAACAGAAACCTCGAATGTGAAGAATTCAATGAATGAAATAAAAATACATTAAAGAGGTTTAACAGAAAACTAGATCAAGCAAAAAGAAAACTCTAAACTTAAATATATATAGATCTTTTAAAATAACCTTGTTAGAAAACAAAGAATGGAATAAAAGGATAAAAACAGAGACTATAGAACACCATTTAGCAAACAAATTTTCTCATTAGGGAAGTTAAAGAAGAAGAGACAAAGATAGAGAGAAAACTTCCTTAAATAATTGCTGAAAGCTTCCCAGTCTAGGAAGAACATGGACATGAAGGTGTGTGAACTCAAAAGTTTTTAAATGAATTCAGCCCAAAAGCGTTCCCTCTGAGACATATTACAATTAAACCATCAAAAGTGAAAGACAAAGAGAACTCTAAAAGCAGCAAGAGGAAAGGTAAAATCACATATAAAGGAATATAGAATAGACTATCAGCAATTTTTTTTTTTTTTTTTTTTTTTTTTTTTAGCAGAACCCTTGCAGTCCAGAAGAGAATGGGATAATATGGTCAAAGTGTGAAAGAAAAAAAAAAACAAAAACTGCCAGCCAAGAATATTTTACCCAGCAAAGCTGTCCTTCAGAAATGAAGAAGAAACAATGTCTTTTCCAGACAAGAAAAGTTGAAGAATTTATCATCACTAGAACTGCCTTATAAAAAAAAATGCTTAAAGTAGTTCAAGTAGAAATAAAAGCATAAAAATTACTAATGTAAAAACATACAGAAGTATAAAATTTATTGGTAAAACTAGGTATGATGGCACATGCTTGTAACCCCAGACACTTGGGAGGCTAACAGATGAGATTGCAAGTTCAAGGCCAGCCTCAGCAACTTAGTGAGGCCCTAAGCAACTTACACCTTGTCTCAAAATAAGAAATAAAAAGGACTGGGGATGTACTGATGTGGTAAAGTGCCCCTGGGTTCAATCCTCAGTACAAAAATAAATAGATAAATAAATAAATATTTTTTAAAGATTTACTAGTAAAGGAAAACACACAGTCATTTTCAAAATAATCTAATACGGTTACACTTTTATAAGTCATGTATGTCTTTAGTATGAAGTCAAAACAGCCAAAAGTTAATGATGGCTACATTAATTTTTTAAGAAATACAGAATACTTTAAATGTATATTACCATCAAAAATATATTTACATATTGTTGGGGGTATGATAAAATTTACAGTTATTATAGTTGTTGCACTGAAGTTGTTACCAGTGTAAAAGAGTCTATTATAATATGTTGTATGTAAGCCTCATGATAAACAGATAGCAAACACTAAAGCAGATACACAATGATAAAAAGCAAGGAATTGGGGCTGGGGTTTTAGCTCAGTGGTAGTGCACTTGCCTAGCATGTGTGAGGCACTGGGTTCAATTCTCAGCACCACATATAAGTAAATAAAGTCCATTGAAAAATAAAAAAAAATATTAAAAAAAGATCAAGGAATAAAACTTAAGCACTATAAAATCACAAAGATAATAAGAGGAAAAAAGAATACAGGATCTGCAAAACAACAAAGCACTATCAACAAAATACAGTAGTAAGTCCTTACCCATTGATAATTATTTGAATGCAAATAGATCAAATTCTCCAACTAAAAAAAAAAAAAAGAGTTGCTGAATTTATTTTAAAAATACCAGCAAGATCCAAATATGTGCTGCCCCTTTAATCTTAAGAATACACATAGACTGAAGGAGAAGGAATGGATAAAAATCTTCCATGCAAATGATAACTAGAATAGAAGTGGATATACTTACATCAGATAAAATATACTTTAGGTCAAAAACTGTCACGAGAGACAAAGAAAGTCATTATTTAATAATAAAGAAATAGACTCATTAAAGGAATTTAACAATTGTAATGATGTATAGACCTAAGCCAATATTGGCTTTATATACATAGGAGAATCTAAGTATCTAAACTATAAATATTAATGGGCATGAAAGCAGAAATAGATAACAATAAAATAATAGTAGGAATATCAATATTTTGTTCTCAATAATGGACAGATCAACCATACAGAAAACAATAAGTAAATACTGGAATTGAACTGGACTTTCTATAAAATGGACCTACATACATATGGGACTTTCCATTCAACAGCTGCAGAATGCACACTCTTTTCTAGTGCACATGGGTCATTCTCCAGATAGGACCATATGTTGGGCTGTGAAACAAATCCTAACTAATTTAAGAACATCACAATCACACCAAGTATTGTTTCTAATCACAATGGTGTGAACCTAGACATCAATAACAGAAGGAATTTGGGGAAATTTACAAACTATAGAAATTTTTTTTTCATCTTTCATACATTTGATTCAAGTGAGTTATGCTTTTCCATTTTTACCCCAAATACAAATTGCAGAATCACATCAGTTACACATTCACAATGTTTACATAATGCCATATTAGTGACTATTGTATTCTGCTGTCTTTCCTATCCCTTACTATCCCCCCTCCTCTCTCCTCCCATCTTCCCTCTCTACCTCATCTGTTGGAACAACAAACTATAGAAATTAAACAACATGTTCCTGACAATCAATAGGTCAAAGAAGAAATAAGAAGGAAAATTCAAAGACATCTTGAGGCAAACTAAAATGGACACACAACATAACAAAAAATAGGATGCAGAAAAAGCAGTTCCAAGGAGGAAGTTTACAGCAAAAATGCCTGCACAAAAAAGAAGGAAGATCTCCAATACAGAGAAAAATCTCCTCCATTCCTCTCATTTCCTCCATCCATCCCTCCAGATAAGATATCCTTTAGTTGATCTGTATTATTCACATTTGGGATTTAAAATTATTATATATGTGATTATCTATAAATTGTGTATTAATTGTTTTATCTGTTTCAACATTTGGTATTCATGGTATAATTGCATATATCTTGCTATGCCTTACTCCCCCGCTCCACCCTGCTCCCCCACAAGCCCCAAGATTCTAGATTTTACCATGTTGCCATTTGTAGATACAATTCATTCATTTTAGCTTCTGGACATTACCATTCCTCTTTGAAGGGGCATTTTGGTGCATTCAGGTCTTGTTAATGTTCCAAGCGGTGTTGCAGTGAACTTTTAGAAAATCACTGCTGGAGGATGAGTTTCTCTGCACAGAGTTTGGTGCCTTAGAACCCATGTGCTCTAATCCAAATCCTAGATCCATCACAAAGTCATAACAGTGTGACTTTAAGCATGTTACTTAATTTCCTCATGCCTCGGTTTCTTTATCATAAAATTAAGATAATGACAGCACCTCCTTTTAGAGAGTAAAGCAGTAAAAACAGATCTTGCACATAGTAAGATACTAAAACCTCTTTCTAGGTGTTGATCCCAATAATAAGACCTGTTACTGGGGCAGGGTCCAAGTACATTTGGTTTTAATTGGCACTGCCAAATCCATCTCTATCTGATTGTACCAATTTGCACCATTACCAGCACCATATGAATTTCCATTTCCCCTATTTCCTCATCAGGATTTTGCATTACTAATGTGACTTCATAATCCTTTCAGATGCAAGGAGACTCAGCAAAGTGATGGCAGAACAGGGTGAATAGAAAATATGCTGGTAACAAGTAATCAGAAAGATCAGTGACCAGCAGGAAGGAAAGAACTAGTGGGAGATTAGGCAAAGAACTAGTGGGAGATTAGGCAAAGTGTATTCTTTTCTTTTCCCAGCTTTACTGAGACATGATTGACAAATAAAAATTGCATATGTAAAGTGTTCGATGTGATGTTTTTATATACATACACATTGTAAAAGGATTACCACAAGCAAGCTTATTGATATACTTGGATTACAGTGTTACTGTTTGTGTGTGTGTGTGTGTGTGTGTGTGTGTGTGTGTGTGTGTTTTAAGAACACTCTACTCAGAGGCGCTGGGATTGTGGCTCAGTGGTAGAGTGCTTGCCTAGCACAAGTGAGGCACTGGGTTCAATCATCAGAACCACATAACAATAAATAAATTAAATAAAGGTACTATATCCATCTACAATTTTAAAAAATTTTAAAAAACACTCTACTCTCTTAGCAATTTCAAGTGTACAATCTACTATCATTAACTTTGGTGGCCATGTAATACATTAGGTATTTTATACTTGAAAGTTTATACCCTATCAGTCACATCTTTCCATTTCTCCTACCTTTCAGCCCCTGGTAACCACCACTCTACTCTCTACTGACCTCTCTTTGAGGTCAACTTTTCTGGATTTCACATATAAGTAATATCATATAGTATTTGTGTTTCTATGCCTGACATATTTCACCTAGCATAATATACTCCAGGTCCACATGTGTTGTTTCAATTGGCAGGGGTTTCTCCTTTCTCAAGGCATTGTATACATATGTATCTTCTTTATCCACTCATCAGTTGACAGAGGCTGAGGTTGTTTTCATGCCGTGGCTACTGTGACTAATACTGCATGAATGCAGGAGTGGAGGTGTCTCTTCACATACTTTCATTTCTTTGGATACATACCAAATGGTGGAGTTGCAGAACCATATGATAGCTCTATTTTTAATTTCTTTAGGAACCTTAATACTGTATTTCATAATAGCCACACAAATTTGCATCCCCATAAACAGTGTATTAAAGACTCCCGTTTCCCCACATCCTTATCAACACTGGTTGTCTTATGACTTTTTTATACTAGGCATTTTCATCGATGTGAGGTAATATCTTATTATGGTTTTAATTTGCATTTCCCTGATGATTAGTAATGTGGAAAATCTTTTCAAATACCTGTTGACCATTAGGATGTCTTCTTTAAAGAAATGTATATGGCTCTTTTAATTGAGTTTTATTTGTTTAGGATTTTATTTATTGTTGAGTTGTATGACTCTTTATATATTTTGCATATGAACACTAATTGGATATATTATTTGTAGTTATTTTCTGTAGATTGTTATTCACTCTGTCAGTTTTTTTCCTTGCCAATAGTGTTTAAGCTTGGTGTAGTTCCACTTGTTTGCTTTTTATGTCATATACAAAAAATTATTGCCAAGACCAATGTCAAGGAACTTTTAGCCTATTTTCTTGTAGATTTATGGTTTCAAATCTGATGTGTAGGTCTTTTATCCATTATGAGTTAACTTTGTGCATGATGTAAAGGAAGGAGAATCCGAGTTTGTCTCTTCTTTTTTTTTCCTTACATGTGGATCATGTAAGCACGGTCAACACAATTTATTGAAAAGATATTCTTTATGTATTTTGAGAGTCTTTGTCAAAGATTTGTTGACCAAACACTGGCATGGGCTTACTCTGGGCTCCATACTCTGTTCCTCTGGTCTGAATGCCTATTGTTATGCCAACTGCATACTTTACTTTTGTAACTTGGAATCAGTAAGTGTGATGCCTCAACCTTGTTTATTTTTCTCAAAATTTCTTTAACTATTTAAGGCCTTTCGTGATGCCATACAAACTTGAAGATTGATTTTTTTTTTCCATTTCTGTGGAAAATGTCATCAGAATTTTGATAGGAATTACAGTGAATCTGTGATCACTTTATATACCATGAACATTTTAACAATAATCAGTCTTTGAATCCATAAGTGCAGATTAACTTTCCATTTATTATTTATTAGCTTCTTCAATTTTTTTCACCAATGTTTTATAGTTTTCAATTTACTGATTTTCTATGTCTTTGATTAAACTTTTTTTATAAATAATTTATTTTTGAAATTATAAACAAGACTATTTAAAAAATTTTTTTAGTTTGGATAATTTGTTAGTATGTATCAATTTTTGCATGTTGATTTTCTATTCTGAAACTTTTTTGTTCATCAATTCTAATGGGTTTTTTGGTGGAGTCTTAAGGGTTTTATATATAAATAATCACATCATAAGAAAACTTTACTTCTTCTTTTCTGATTTGCATTCCTTTTATTTCCTTTTCTTGCCTAACTGCTTTAGCTAGAAATTCTACTACCATATTAAATAGAAGTGGCAAGAGGAGGCATTCTGTCTTGTTCCTGATTTTAGAGATAAAGTTTTCATCTTTTCATCATTGAGTATCATATGAGCTGTGGGTTTGTTGTCATATATTGCTTTTATTATGTTGAGGTACATGCCTTCTATACTTAATTTGTTCAGATTTTTAATTGTTAAAGGATGTAAATTTTAGTATAGGCTTCTTCTGCATCAGTTGAAATGATCACATGACTTTTAATCAAATTTCTGTTAATTTGGTGCCTTATATTTATTGATTTCCACCTGAAAGATAAATATCACTTGATCATAGTGGATGATCTGTTTAATATGTGTTGGATTTTGTTTGCTAGTATTTCACTGAAGACTTGCACTTATAATCATCAGGGATGTTGGCCTATGATTTTTCTCTCCTTTTGGTGTCCTTATCAGGCGTTAAAATTATGGTAATGTTGACCTTGTGAAATGAGTTTGGAAGTATTGCCTTCACTTCAGTTTTTTGAAAGAGTTCAAGTAGAACTTTAAACTTTTGTTATAATTCGGCTGTGATAACATCGTTCCTGGTCTTTCTTTTGTTGGCAGATTTTTGATTAGTGATTCAATATCCTTACTCATTGTTGGACTGATCAGATTTTCTATTTCTTCTTGATTCAGTCTTAGTACATTTGTGTTTCTAGAAATGTATCCATGTCTTTAAGGTTATTCAATTTGTTGGAAATAATTTGTTCTTAATTGTTCTTTGTGATTCTTTGTATTTCTATGGTATTTGTTGAAATGTCTCTTCTTTCATTTGTAATTTTATTTCAGCCTTTTCTCTTTTTTTCTTTATCTAGCTAAAGTTTTGCTGAATTTTTTTCAAAAGACCAATTCTTAGTTTTTAAAAAATTCTTACATATTGTTTTTCCTTATCCGTTTCATTTATTTCTGCTCTGCCTTTGCTCCCTTTCATTCTTTCTTATTTTTTGTCCTGTGAGTGGGCAATATCAAGTGGCCTGTCTTCAACTTCACAGATCCTTTCTTCTCCTTGACTTAGTCTACTACTGATGCTTTAGACGGTATTTTTCATATATTTATTGTAATTTTTCAATTACAGAATTTCAGTTTGGTTTCTTTTCATGGTTTCTCTTTTTTTGTTGAACTTTTCATTTGGTTCATGTATTGTTTCCCTGATCTTTTTGTTGTTGTTCTATTGCCTACCTGTGTTCAAGAGGCCCAAAACATAGTTAAGCTCTCTTTAAACAATTATTTGGAATTCTTTGTCAGGTAATTCACATATTTTCATTTCTCTTGGATTAGTTACTGAATATTTATTGTCATCTTTGGTGGTATCATATTTCTTTGGTTTTCTTTTTTCCTTGAAGTTTTGGATTGCTGTCTTTACATTTGAAGGAGCACCATTTCCTTCATTTTCAGGACAGAAACACCTTCACTAGTCAGCCTCACAAGGGATTCTGAGACTGTCTCAGAACTTTTCTATAGATTTTCCCATTCCATACTTTTTATTTCTTCTTGAGGAGGATTCTTAAAATTATATACCTTTTCTCAATCTCAGAAAGATAACCTGGGATGCTTAGAGTCTATCTTTCGTTTTTCCTAGGGCAATGCCTTATTTGTGTGTCTTCTAATCCTGCAGAGCCAAGTTGGTTGTGCATGCTCAAAAACTGTCTGAAGAGGCTCACTCACTGTCCTTGGAGCTATATGCACAGAGCCAGCCACCACAGTGGTGCAATGAGATGCGAAGAATGTTGAGAGTGCTCATGGGGGAGGGGTCCATAAGTGAGGCCGCCAAGCAGCTCACACCAGAATTCCTAATGCGGCCTCATAAGTAAGATCTATGACCCTTGGTTGAGTTCTAACTCCTGATTCTTGTGAGTCTTTGCCTCTCTTCCCAGCTCAGAGTTCCTCCTAACCACTAGCTGTACTGCTCATATCTGTTTTCTGTGTGAGGATAGAAGTGGGCCTCTTGAGCAGCATCCTGTATGGCTGGGAAGCAGGTTTGCTTAGTAACTGTGTTGTCACTGTCCCCTCATGTGAAATAATGGGCCCAAGAAGGTCTCTCTTGGCATTGAGCTATATGACTTTGGGAGGGAGTGGCACAGGTAAATGAGTCAGCATCTCTCTGATTTGTCCCACCTCCCCCCCACACACACACACACACTTACTCTCTTCAGTGGCTCAATGGTGTGCTGAACCTGGGTATTATCATCCCCATTTTGTGAATGCAAGAACTAAGGTTCAGATTCACTAGTTTGCTCAAGATTACACATCTTGAAAATAATGAAACAAGACTAGAGCCTAGGTGTTCTGATCCCAAGTTCAGGGCTCTATACACCAACAAAAGAATTAATAGGAAACAGAATGAACCTCCACTTTTTCTGTATTTCCTTCTATCATGACTCTGACTTTCTGGCACTCTACATAAAAGGGAAATGACTTCTTATGAGTACTAAACCATTTCATGCAGAAATAATCAATATTATCTGCGATGATTGTATGATCAGGCATCCAGTCGCATTTGGAATTTTATGAAATAATGCAAAAGATTCTTTTCATATTCAATTTTCCAAATTTAGCAAGTATCTTATCAGAACAGAGGATTATAATAAGTTTGGTAGTGAAATAATAAGAAGGCCACAACCCCTGCCTTGGAGAGTTTGAGCATGTAGTTAGGAGAAGGCACAATTAAATGGTCCTGGGCAGGACAACACATTAAAAAACAAACAAACAACAACAACAAAAAAAAAAAACACAAGCTAATGAACTCTGTATGTGTATACTGAAAAAATGGAATAAAAAAAAAAAGAAAAGGTGGAAGATTTCTAAAATAAAGTTAGTAAAAGAGATTAACTTTAATTGCATGGGGAAGAAAATGGGCAAATATTCTAGTATGTGAAATGTCAAGGAAATAGAATCAAATGCCTTATCATTGTGCACTGAATAAGGCATACATTATTGGTGATTTGTATTAATATTTCCTTATGATTATGGGAGATGGTTACACATTTAAATCAACTTGCCCCAGTGAGTGATTGGTACTGCTAAAATAAGTGATATTTTGAAGACAGTTTACATCATGAAACACTAAATCAGTATATTTTTCTATAGTTACAAGTATTTTTGGATTCTTCTTGAACAGAGAGTAGAAACTAAAATATATTCTTAATGCTGGCTTCACAAATAATACCATAAATAAGGCAAGGGGCCTTCTCATTCCTCTAGTAAAGAGTACTTATTAGGAGGAGGAGGAGGAAGAAGAAGAAAAGGAAAAGAATTATTAACAGTATTTGCTGAAGGAGAATATGGACTTCCAACTTGCACAAGACTTCTACATTTATTCTCAAATTCAAAGATTAAGGGTGTTATTTTTCCCACACCATAAATTTCAGGGAACATAAGCTCAGCCATTATGTAAGATCTACTGAGAAGTAAGGTAACTCTTTTCTTCAAAGGTGAGCCCTTATTTGACCATATGTATACATATAGTTTTTAAATATATGGACAAAGAGTAGAAAGTAAATATATTCTTAATGCTGGCTTCAATAGTCCACTAATATATATAATTTTAACCAGGGAATGAATCCAGTGGTACTCAACCACTGAGACACATTTACAACCCTTTTTATTTTGAGACAAGGTATCACCAAGTTGCTGGTGACCTCACTAAATTGCTGATCTTATGATCCTCCTGCCTCAGCTTCCCCAGCCTCTGGGATTACAGGCGTGCACCATTGTGCCCAGTTTTATATATATATATATATATATTTTTTTTTTTAATGCATCTAGTCTACTAGCACATATGTATGTGTGTGTATGTATATATGTATATACACACACATATTATATGCTATATGTGTGTGTATTTTTAAATGCACCTAGTCCACTAGCCAAGATGATAGACTATCACTCAGATTACCGCACATATATTTTTCCCTACAACTACCACCTCCTATAAATGGTAGCATTTACATGAGACAGAAGCATCTCTTAGAATGACCAGAATACTTGTTTCAATAATCCACAAAGCCACAAAATGAGAAAGACTCTGAAGAGAGAAGTAGATTCAAACACTATTTAACTTTTCTCCCAGATCACTCCTGGGAGCCTAACACACTACCATATAGCACGGGCCTTTGTCCAGGCTTCTGTTTCCCACCTGTACTCCTTTTTCTTTTTCCAGCAACAGTCTGCCTTTGTGCCAGTTCCTAAATAACCATAAATTTTGCTCTTATAAACCTTAATGAATGCTTGGCCAAGATGCTGTAACTATTGGCTTCTACATGGGAGCATAAATGGAATGGGGAAAAAAAAATGTGCACTGTGAAAAACTGGATAAAATGGAAAAAAGATCACAGCAAACCCAAAGTCGCAATTTGCCTTTAATGTGAAGGAGGCCTTGTTTTCACGGTGTGGCAGCTTTCAGGGGTTTTAATCTCAAAGTGGCTGATCAATTTAAGGTAAGTGGCAGGCATTTGGCCTGGTTCCCAGGCTTTGCTTTGCTGCTCTGAGAAAAGAAAGGATTCAGTCAGACACACAGACAACAGGCATCATCAGCGGCTCCCACATTCCAAGCATTTTAACACAGATTAGGTTGGCATGATTCTACTGTTTACTGAAATCTCCTAGGTGTTGCATTTTCCCTTCTCCTGGCCGGGGTTATGGTTATCCACGATGGTTTTCTCAGGTCGAGACCTTCATATGCCAAATAGCTTGCAGGGCTGTGAAGGGAAAAGAAGAGCAGAGGTCAAGACTTCGGACTACGATGCGATTTCACTGGCTCCCTGCAAAATATGAGACTTCAGTCAGCAGGTAATTGAGCACTGAACTTTTAGTCTGAGGCATACATCAAGACAGGAACTGTTTTACATGCATGCCTGAGGGGGAAAAAAAGAAGATAATTTCTTTAACAAGGACAAACTTAATTCAGCTAGGAATGCCCAGCGGATTAACAGGGTGATTTGTAGTTGTTTTCTCTTCAGATTTCAGAAGCAGGAGTCTGACACATATGTTAAACAAGATTATAACCAATATGGTCCTTTTTTTTTTTTTTGAGGAACATGTTCACATCATACACTCTATTTTTTCAAAACAGCTAATAATAAATGAGTTCAAACAGGCCCCTTATCACTGTTTCATGTGCTTAGCAAAAAAGAATTTTCTTAATCCATTTGACCTATTACCTAAGTTAAATAAAATATTCATTCCATTGATCAGAACCAAAAATAAAATGTATAAATTGTCTCGTGTATTTTGGCTATATCATTCTTTATGGAAATTTTATATTTTTAAATTTTTTTTTCATAATTTTTAAAAATACTTTGTCTTACTTTAATATATTCACGCACATATTTCTCTAGTCATCTTCATGACAGATTTCCTATTTTTTCTTAAGAATTTTATCAAAAACATAAAACTACTGTAGATGTTTAAAATAATTTTTTCATCTATTATTATATTTATATATTATTATATTTATATATTATTATATTTATATATATTAATTATTATACTTACTATAACCATAAATGCCTTCTTAACATTTCATAAATTTACATTGACATACTTTCTCCAAAACTAATACACTGTTACATTCAAGCAATTTATATTAACAGTATATACTCTCTTTTGTAAGGGTTGATTTAGAAACTAATTATATGCATTTCTTTTCATTTCAGTTTTTACATATTCAAGTGTGACTTTAAAACACACACAAACATATATATGTTTAGTCAGCAAAGATATATATATATATGTGTGTATATACATATATACACACACACACTACCATATAGCACGGGCCTTTGTCCAGGCTTCTGTTTCCCACCTGTACTCCTTTTTCTTTTTCCAGAAAAACACAGAGGTAGATGAGAAGAAGCCAGCAGCAACCTTTAGCAGCAGCAGCAGATGTCAACATGTGATGTCTGGAACTCTAGCAGCCATCCTGCAACCATTTTTTTTTTTTTTAATGATGTTAGAAACACATGTTGCAATACTACCATTCCCTGGCATTAAGATCCTTACTTGCTTAAATATTCTTAATTATTTCTTTGTTAACTCACTTTCTCTGTTCCCTATGGGTACTCTCTCTTCTCAAGTCTACACACTACTATAATCTCTGAAAATACTAAGATAAATAAGTCCAAATAGAATTCTGGCTTTATTGCTTACTTAAAATAATATTACCAAAATTATAATTTAGCTCCATTTGTGTACACTGAGTCAAAATGTATTCTACTGTCATGTATAACTGTTTAGAACAAATTTTTTAGAATTTATAATTTATTGTGCCCCAACATGGCAAGATCTTGTATATCTCACTGAATTCTTGCAACAATCCTACAAGGTATTCTTAATGTCATTTTTACAAGTAATAAAAGGGTGGCTTAGGAAGATTCGTTTTCCCCTTCTACAGATACAAAGGGGTGAAACATAGATTTGAACCCAGATCAAAGTCTGACCTCTTAATTCTTAGCTACTATGCCTGATTTACATCCTTAGAGCAATAACAGAAATAGCACTGCCATCAGACTGCTTGCAAAAGAATTAACTGAGACTTGAAAGTGGTATTAACTACATATATTACCTACTTAAACATAATACCTTCATAAATTTTTGCTACTCATTATCTTAATATCTCCCAAGTTCAACTATAAAGTATAAATATCACCTACTTTATAGAGTTGTTACCAGTATTACTTGAATTATGGCCTCAATGTAGGTAAAGTGGTAGTAGAGTAGACACCCAACATATATTAGCTCCCTTCATGATTTCCTCAGCTCCCCCTAATCAATTCAAATATTTGCTGCAACATCTGGATTGTTTTCATGTAATGCTCTCTCCGTGGGTAACCTCTTCCCCATCGTGGTTTCAACTATTGTCTATACACTGACTCAAAAATCCACATCTCCTGCTCACATCTTTCTCCCAACTTCAGCTTCCTGGATATGTCTTGAATGTTCCATCAGTTAAAATGCTTTTTGTTGCCAGAAGACAGAGAATTCAATTTCAACTGACTTCAGCAACTAAGATTTTACTTTCTTGCATTAATGCATCACTGAAATGTCCAGTGCTACAGCCCCATTTTTATTTATTCATTTGTTTTTTTTATTTTTTGGTGGTGCATTGTGCTGTCTTCCTATAACTTAGGGTTTCACTGTTAGTCCTGTTTTCCTCAAGGCCAGAGGAGAGCTGCCAGCAGACGCTGAGCTCTACATTGCCTTATTCACAAGTAGAGAAAACTGCTTCCCTCACCTATGGAGCCCCCGATATTCACTGTCTGAGCACCCCTGTATCAATCATTGTGATCAAGAAAAAGGAAAGGGGGAGAGAAGGATAAGATAACATCAAGAACCAATCAAATATGAATTAATAGACAAGCCAAAGAAGTCTAGTAGAGTAGAAGAAGGAGAATGGGAGAGGGGCTTGAGGACTGGATGGAAAATGGGGAGGGAAAAGCGGGGGTCATGAACTGAAATCAATTTCCATGCAATGTATGAGTTTGTTGGGATGAACACAACACTGTGTATAACTGTAAAGCTCTAATAATAATTTCAAAAAGAAAGGAAGAAAATGACAGATACTGATTGGCCTGGTTTTCTTCTTTTTAATGTTATATGGTATTTTTTTAGACCTTTATTTTATTTGTTCATATTTGTGTGGTGCTGAGAATAGAACCCACTGCCTCATGCAGGCTAGGAAAGCACTCTCCCACTGAGCTGCAGCCCCAGCCCTTGTTGGCCTGGTTCTGAATCTCATGATATCCCTGAACCTATTGGGATAACTGGGAAATGAGATTATCCTGATTGACTTAGCCCTTCCAGGGCTGGCCTTCCATACTGAGAGTCCTCCAAATCTGTTGGTCTAGAGAGTTCCTTCCCTTAGATAAAAAGTAAAGAAAAATCTCTCTGTGCAAGGTGGGATGTTCCTTCTATTTCAGGAGCACAGACTGTGGCCCTCCTGTTTATGTATTTATGAAGTTGCTTCCTAATTCCTCCTAACCACTGTAATAACCTAGCTTATCTGCAGAACTTTTTTTTTTAAAAGATGGATACAATATCTTTACTTTATTTATTTTTATGTAGTGCTGAGGATCAAACCCAGTGCCTCACATGTGCCAGGAAAGCTCTCTACTGCTAAACTATAACCCCAGCCCAGAACTTTTTAATAAGAAAGAAGGAAATGAAACTACCACCTCTTTTTGCCCCCTTACTGTTAATTTTAGCAAGAAGAATATATGTATAGGAGCATATATAGATATATACATGTATATGTACATGTATAATTTTATGCATATGTATAAAATTATTTCATTAATCCCCAAAACAACCCAATGAAGTAGGGTGATATTATCCCCAGGTTACAGATGAGGAAACTATCTAAAAGTTGAAAATCTTTTGCTAAAGGAAACAAAGAGTAATTATTTTAGCCTTTTGACCACACATCCTCTGGCATGACTACTAAGATCTTCAATTATAGTATGAATACAGCCACAGATAATATGTAAATTTCTGTGTTTCCTTAAAACTTTATTTTAAGGTCCATAGATGACCATGGACCTTAATTGCCAACCCCTCACATGGTTAACTAGATTTTTTTTAAATATCTTACTAAGAAGATAATCATTAAGCTATAGTTTACGAAGAAAAACATGTCTAATTAAAAAAACATTGCTGATTTTAAAGCATTTTAATGAATTATGTTAATGGATTCCCTAATATTTAAACACATTTTTTTTCTGCAACAAACTTTATTTGGTTGCATCATATTCTTCTTTTAATATATTTTTATGCATAGGAGAGAAATGGAGGCACAGGATTAAAAGATCTAGATGCAGGACAAAAGGGAATTATAAGTAATACTCTGCATGTGGTTTTGCTATGGAGCATTTCCTGATTTCTAAATGAGCATATATGGGCAAGAGGGCAGAAACGAAGCAGAGTGTAGGTGTTAAAAGGCGAGAAAGCTAAACAGAGATTTAGGCAATCTCAGGGAACCAAGGAAACAAATATTGGAATTCAGGGACCATCAAGGAAAAGAGGGGCTAGGAAACTCCAGGCTTTCAGTTAAGGCAGTAGAAAAAACACCCTAAGAGTGGGAAACTCAGAAATAGATTAAGATGCTAGATTAAGGTGTTCTGCACATTCAATATCTTCTTTTCAGAAAAAAATTAAATCTACTCTGGAAAAGATTACATCATCCAGAAAATCCACAATTTTTATATAAATTTCTGATAGTAAAATGCTTCTATGAATACCAGGAATCAGGCCCCCTCAAAACAAAAAATCAGGGAAAAAAACAATAATAGAATCATAGGTGATCCAGACAATGCAATTATTAGACATTGATTTCAAAATCATAGCTATGATTAATATTTTGAAAAGGAAAGAGATGAGAAGATAAAGAGTTTCATGAGGGAATTAATTGAAATCTATTTTTTTAAAAGTGTCAAACACTGCAACTGAACTTAAGGAGCTACTGCTTTGTGTACTTCAATGTAGTATCAAAGATGAATATTCATCATTTTCTGAAAAGACTATTAAAGCATTCTTCTCTTTTAAATTACATATATGTCTAGACCAAATTTTTTTTCAGATACCTCAATCAAAACAACATAATCATGGCAGATTGAATACAGAAGATGTACGAGAATCCAGCTGTCTTCAATTAAACTGGGCAATAAAAAGATCTGTAAAAATGTAAAACAAGGTTACTTTTTGCACTAAGTATTTTTTGTTTTATAAAACAGTAGTGATATTTTCACTTAAAATACATTACTAAAACAGTTTAATATATGATGGTTTGTTATTTTTTAATGAATTAATAAACTTTTAAAAAATTTTTCTCAGTTTCCAATTTCATTATAATAAATATCAAGTGGTGTCACACACATTCATAAAATCTCCTTAAAGTCCTCAATATTTTCTAAGAATATCAAGTGTTCCTGAGACTAAAACATTTGAGAACAGTCATCTACAGATTTAAGACATTCACAATGGAGTAACAGCAGGTTTGGAGCTTGTTTGTCTGTGTGTGTAGATCAGCAAGCTGTTTTTAACTTCATATGGAAATGCAAAGGATCGAGAATAGCCAAGAGAATTGTGAGAATCAGTTAACAGCTATCAAGGTTTATTTTAGAGTTATAGAAACAGAAAGAGTGAAATATTGATTGACACAAGAAATAAAAACAGACCCAAAGGACAGAATACTCCAGAAATAAACCATATATATATGTTTGTTTACATACATCTCTTCTTCAGTGGAGAAAGGATGGATTTTTCAACAAATTAGATTAATTGGTCTACATCATTGTCAGTCTCTGATGTGCTCAATGTTTTGAATTTTAATGGTTCTAACAGATGCATAGTGATACCTTGCTGTAATTTGAAATGCTCTAGCAACATATGACATCCAATAAATCTTTTTGCATTTTATTTGCTATGTGTACATTTTGTTGTTGAAGTGCCTGCTCAGATCTTTTGCTTGCTTTATAATGGGTTTTTTGTTTTCTTATGAGTTTTTAGAGCTCTTCTTATATTTTGGATTCAAGTCCTTTATCAAATATTGTTTTACAAACATTTACTCCTAGTTTGGCTTATCTTTTCATTTTCCTTAAGCTAATAATTAAAAAAAAAAATCTTAAACAGGATATTCTCCTATGTGATTTTCTGGAAGCTTTAGTGATTTACCTTTCAATCCATCTGGAATTAATTTTTATATATGGTATGAATTGGGTCAGGTTTCATATGTATTTACGAAGATCTCTCATTCATTGCTGGTAAGTGTACAAAATGGTGCTGCCACTTTGGAAAACAGTTGTCCTACCACATGATCCCACAATCACACTCCTAGGTATTTTGCCTAAATGAGTCAAAAATTTATCTCCAACAAAGTCCTGTATGTGAATGCTTAGTACAGCTTTATTTCTAATTGCCAAAAATTGAAAGCAAATGAAGCAAATGGATTAATAAACTGCAGTATATGCTATATATGTGGAATATTATTCACAATAAGAAGAAATCAGGCACAAGCAGATGTAGAAGAAACCTCAATACATATTACCAAGTGGATGAAGCCAGCTTACAAAGGCTACTTGTTATACAATTTCAACTATTTGACATTCTACAAAAAGCAAAACGACAGGAATAACACAGTCAGACCTGGTGGCACACACCTAAAATCCCAGCTACTCAAAAGGTTGATGCAAAAGAATCACAAGTTCAAGGCCAGTCTGGGCAATTTAGTGAGACCTTGTTTCAAAAGAAAAAATAAAAAGGAATAGACTGTATCTCAGTGGTAGAGCACCCCTTGACTCAATCCCCAGCACCAAAAACAAACTATGGAGACAGTAAAACCATCAGCAGCTACTGGAGTATATTAGCATTCTCCAGGGAAAAGGACAAATGGGATATTATATATGGATTTATTATGGCAATTGGCTTAGGCAATTATGGAGTTGGGGAAGTCCCATGATGTCTGTAAGCTAGAAAACCAGGAAAGTCAGTGGTGTAACTCAGTGTGAGTTCAAAGGCCTGAGAACCAGGGGAGCCCCTGATGTAACTCCCAGTCCAAGTCCAGGCCTGAGAACTGTCAGGGCTACAGGGTAAGTCTTGCAGCTTGGAACTCCAGCCAGGAACTGCAACATTGGCAGCAGAAGGATTTGGATGTCCCAACTCAAGAAGAGAGAAAATGAATTCACCTTACCTCCCCCTCTCTGTTATATCAGACCCTATACAGATTGGATGATGCCTTTCTATATTGTTGAGCACAGTTCTTTATTCAGTTTATGGATTCAGCTGCAATCTCTTCCTCCAAGCATCTTAACAAAAATACTCAGAAATAAACCAGGCATAGTAGTATGCCTGTAATCCCAGGGACTCAGGAGGCTGAGGCATGAGGATCCCAAATTTGAGGCCAGTCTCAGCAATTTAGTGAGGCCCTGTCTGGAAAAAAAAAAAAAATCCTAAAAACAAAGGTCTGGGGATGTGATTCAGTGGTTAACTTCTCCTGGGTGCAATCCCCAGTACCAAAAAGAAAAAAGAAAGAAACACACAGAAATAGTGTTTTAACAGCTGTCTCAGTTTCCCTTAACCCAGTCAAGTTGACACATAAAATTCAGGATTGCCCAGGGGTTGGGGACGTGGGGGAGGAGTGAACCAATATGTAAAGTTCAAGGAACTTTTAGGACAGTGAAAATATTCCCTAAGATACTATAATGGTAGATACATTATGCATTTGTCAAATCCCAACAAAACCATAAAACACAAAAAGAATCCTAATGTGAACTATGGACCTAAGTTAATAACAATGTGCCAATATTTGTTCTTCAGTTATAATAAATCTACCACACCAATGCATGAGGTTAATAATAGGAGGAATTAGAGAGAGAAGGAGTATTTGAGGATAACTGTTGTTTCTCCTAAGTTTTTACCTAAAACTGCTTTAACAAGTCCATTAATTAAAACAACATGTACTAACCATAATAGGAATGATTGATCATTTTACCTTCTTAAAATGTGAAGCTTCTATTCTCTGAAAGACACTATTAAGAGAACGAAAGGCAAGATGTAAAGTGGGAGAAAATATTTGACATGTTTAAATCCCATGAAGAATTCATATCTGTACCATGCTTTACAAATTAATAAGGGAAGACAAACTCAATATTTTTCCTAAAAGAGAAAAAGACTTTGGGTTGGAGTTGTGGCTCAGCAGTAGAGCACTTGCCTAGCACGTGCAAGGCCCTGGGTTCGATCCTCAGCACCACATATAAATAAATAAATAGAATAAAAATATTGTGTTCAACTACAACTGAAAAGTAAATATTTTTTTAAAAAAGACTTTGATAGACTTTATATAGAAGAGGACACCCAAATGGCCAATGTCATGAAAAAGTTCTCAGCATCATTGGTTACCAGGAAAATGCAAATGAAAATAAAATAGGGTATCTCTACCCACAGCCTGGAATGGTGACCATTAAAAAGACTGATAGTGGGGCAGGGATGGAGGTCAGTGGCAGAGTGCTTGCCTAGCTGCACTTGACCTTGGATTCAATCCCCAGTATTATTTTTTTTAAAAAAGAAAAAGGAAAGTACCAAATGTTTGTGAGAATATAAAGCAGCAGAAATTCATAGAATATTTGTGGGAGTGTAAATGGGTAAAACCATTTTGGATACTTTGTTACCAGCAAAGTTTAAGGTACACCCCATGACTTAGCAATTCAACCCACAAGTTTATGAGTTAACCCCAACAGAAATGGATATATATGTACACAATGGATAGTTACAAGATTCTTAGCACATTATTGCTAATAGCACCAAACTGAAAGCAACCCAAAAGTTCATTGATAAAAGAATAAGGGAGAGAGAGAGAGAGAGAGAGAGAGAGAGAGAGAGAGAGAGAATTGAATACTATATAGCAAAGAAGAAAGCTATTTCTACATGTAACAACACTGATGAATCTGAAATATAGAACATTTAGCAACAAAAATAGTGCATACTATGTCATTTTATTTATAAAAGTTCAAAAGCAGACAACACTAATTTATGGTAATAGAGTATATATATATTATATAGTGGTTACCTTTGGAGGGAGTAACATCAGAGTCAAAAGTTTGAGATTGGTCTCAAACTTTTGTAAGTCTTCCAATAGATACTATCAAACTGCTTTATGGTTAAGAAATTGCATTTTCCCAAGATTACATTATCAGTCATGTATTAGTATTCTCTCCATCATCAATAGCAAAATACCTGAGACAATTAACTTACAGAAAGAAGAGGTTTATTTTGGCTCACAGTTTTGAAGCTTCTACTCCATGATTGATTGGACCATGTGCTTTGGGCCAGAGGTGAGATAACACATCATGGCAAGAATGTGTGATGGAAAAAAAATCACTCACCTCATCAGTGAGGAGGTAAAAGGGAGGAGGAGAAAAGGGCCAGCAGGGTTTCACCATCCCTTCAAAGGCATTCCCCCAAGGACCTAAGGACCTCCCACTAGGCTCCACCTTATACTGGTTCCACCACCTCTCAGTTGCGCCACCCTGGGGACCAAGTCTTTAACCTGTGGCCCTTTGGGGGACACTTATCCAATCCATAGCATGATCTTTATTTCCACTTAAAAGAAGCTGATGGTTTTATTAAAGCAAAAGGGAATGTATTTAAAAGGGCATTGGATAACTTCCAGAATTGCTAGGATAGCCAGGTTGAGTACACAGCAATTGTGAACACTATTTCAAATCAAGTCATGGAGTTGGTCCAGCGGGAAAATGCTCTTTTGTTATCCCCCTTGGGTGGTGTGACCCATTCTGCCACCCTATCTCTGGAACCCAGATATGACCAGTAGCAGAACTGCCCTGTCCTATTGGAAGTGTCAGTAACTTCTGCCATTGGCACCAGCGGCAAGGATGACACTCAGTCCCCACCACACCAACTATGTTAAGGGCATAAGATGCATGCTGTGGGCCAAAGAAATAATGATAGACACACTTAGAAACCCAAGTCGGAAGGTGGCTAGGAGGGATTTCAGCCCAGTTGGCTTGGTTCCAACATGCAGGGACCCAACAACTAATCAAGCTTCTCTCCAAGCTCCTGGGGTTACCTTACACTGTCAATAACCAGGTAAGACACACAAGCTCAACACCACCTCATGCCATCAGGTGGTTTATCAGAAAACTTCAAAAAACTTCATCACTTGGCTGATTGAGAGAGACTACTCATATGACAAATTGAGTTTCTAAAAATCACCAAGTGCTCTAATGAGGGCAGACAGGGAGGACCCGATGGATGTGACAGCTCATCTGAGAGCCATAACTGCACCATGTGGGGCCATGTGGCTAATGCTGACTCAGAGGAGCGGGGAAGGGGGGCCACTTCTGAATCACCAAGACCACATCCTGCCCCTCCCTCGTCTTTTCCCCTGGAAGCTGCAAGTGTCCTTGATGAGCTCTCCACCCGAAGCACCAAGCACGGCAAAGCTCAGGGATCTGCAGCAAATGTCTGTAGACTTTAAAAGTCCGTGTTCCAGGAGCATTTGGCCCTGCTTCTTTTGGTGGCATCTCTGTGTGAAGTCGACTGTGATTAAGCGTGAACGCTGTGTGCAAAGACTCGGGGCTCGATTCAGGCCCATTACTTTTCACTGTGTTTGGTGGGTACAAGCCACTCTGCAGCGTCACATACACATGCCTTTAAAAGACTGGTGTTAGCTCATTTCAATCAGAGAGAACATTCTTACGCACACAATACCTGCTAAGTAACGACTTGGGAGAAACGTGCTCTTTCTGAGAATTGGGTTATAGACACACATTTCATGATCATCAAAGACTAAACAGCATTTCATCTTGCTCTGATTCATCTTAGAAAAATGTGTGGTAAGCTATTCAAAATCCTCTCCGTTTACCTTCAAATCAAGAATAAGAGAAAAGGTCAATTCTTTTCTTGGTTAAAGGCAATTTAGTAAAAATTGCCTCTCTTGGGGATTTCTTTTCTTTCCTTTCCTTTTTCTTTCTTTCTTTCTCTTTGTTGTTTCCCTTCTTTCTTTATTTCTTTCTCTTTTTAATTTCTTTCTTTCTCCATGGAAGACAGTAGGGGAATTAGGAATAGAAAGTCTGTGGTACTCAGAATAGTATAGAGAGAAATTTGAAATTCAGACTAGACTGTGAACTTCATTTTGTAGGCAAGGAGTAATTCATAAAGGTTTTCGATCTAATTTATTTTTAACGATTTTTAGTCAAATGTAACAAACAAAAAACCATGGGAAACATAAGTACATTTAGTAAATAAGTAAAGCAAAAATTATACAACCACTGTTCATGTCAAGAAACGGAATGCTGGGCTGGGGATGTGGTTCAAGTGGTAGCACGCTTGCCTGGCAGAGTGCTGGGTTCAATCCTCAGCTCCACATAAAAATAAAAAATAAAAGATGTTGTGTCCACTGAAAACTAAAAAATAAATATTAAAAAAAATTCTCTCTCTCTCTTTCTAAAAAAAAAAAAAAAGAAAGAAAGAAAGAAATGAAATGGAATGCTGCCAATACTTCCAAAAGTTGCCTGGTAACACTTTTAATTTTCTTAATAACAAAATAGAGACAAACCACAAAACACGGACATTCACATTAGCATGATACTATCATCAAGTAGATTTTGATCAACAGTACCCTCAAAATCTCTACAGTTTCCCTTTTCCCCTCCACTTCCCACCTTAATATCTGGGGTAATTCTTCCTTGTTTTTCTTTAGGTTTTACCAACTAGTTTAGCTTAACCTTTTTTGAAATGTGTTTGAGAGCAAAGTTGATGTTTTCTTCTCTGGTTTACTTCTTTGCCCAACAATATTTTCTGAAAGTTGATGCTTATAGCTAATAGTCTATTCACTTTCATATTGCCTGAATATGTCAAAAGTTATTTGTGCAGGCCACAGTTGTTAGACATAGGGTTGTTTCCAGATTGGGGATGTGGCAAGCAATACTGAGGTGTGTGGGGGAGGGGGAGCCAGAGAAGGAGAGAAAGAGGGAAAGATTGAGAATTAGGAAAATCTATCTAGCAGTAGAATTCAAAGTGAACTCAGAGAGAAGAATCAGGAAATGTAATTGGAAGACTCCATCATAAAGCATTGAACATTTGTGATCAGCAGTAGTTTGCTGAGTGAAAGGCATACTAACTTAAAATTTTCATAAATACTGATGAATTTCCTTTCTAAAAGATTTGTTATTATACACTGTCACCAAGGTTTATGTGTATAAATGAGAATGCCTGTTCCTCTGCATTTTTGCCAATATTTGCTATTACCCACCTTCTTAAATGTTTACTAAAATGAACAGGAAAAAAGGAGCTATTGTTTCAAATTCCACTTTTCTACTCTTGAGTTTTAGCATTTTACTTCATCATCACACTAATTGTTTTAATGAATTACCTATATTCTTTGCCCATTTTTCTATCACTGTTTCTTATCTTTCTTGTTGATTTGAAGAAACTCAATACATGTTGAATATTTACCATTTGTCTATTACCTGTATTGTAAATCTATTTCACCTGTCTGTAGATTATCTTTGTGTTTTTTGCTATACATAGATTTTTTTATTGCAAACTTTATTCAAGTTGTTTGAACAGTAAAATTCTCTGCTGACTAGAGTGTTCAAGAATACATCTTGGTGATATAACTTTTTCAGAATTCTTCTGACATTTCCTTCTTTTCTTCTTTTTAATTTTATTTTTAATTTGTTCTAGTTAGTTATACATGACAGTAGAATGCATTTTGACACACCATACATAAATGGAGTATAATTTATCATTTTTCTGAG
This sequence comes from Callospermophilus lateralis, assembly GCF_048772815.1. NCBI lineage: Eukaryota > Metazoa > Chordata > Mammalia > Rodentia > Sciuridae > Callospermophilus > Callospermophilus lateralis. The sequence continues at coordinate 30,263,641 of NC_135305.1, read as the reverse complement.
TATATATGATGCAGAATCATACTGGTCACGTAATCATATATGTACTATATATAGATTTTTAAAATTTGTACGTGTGATAGCTTTTTTGATGCATCAACTGGGTGAGGCTACAATATCTAGTTATTCAAACACTAATCTTGGTTCACTTGTGGAGGCATTTTGTAGATGAAATTAAATCCCTTAATATCCTTTTAGGTTGCTTAGACAGCCCTAGCAATCACATAAGCCAATCCATATATATAAATTTCAAAGGTCTATGGGACACATAAGGCCTACCTACAGGCCAAAGGTGTGTTACTCTTAAAATGGTAAAAGATGAGGTTGTTTTTGAACCAAAATTTGAGTCTTAGAAAGATTTTAATAGTCTAATAAAGCCAATAATTTAATAAAAACACCAGCATAACTATAGATCAATGGTATTGAATTAGAATTCCAGAAATAAGCCCTCAGATTTACAGGCAATTATCTACAAGGGTTCAAAACCACTCAATGAGCAAGAATAACCTTTTCAACAAATAGTTATAAGAGTTTGCCTCATACCATACAGTAAAATTAACACAAAACTGACCAAACACCCAAATGTAAGAGCTGAAATTATAAAACATAAAAGAAACATAGGCCTAAATCTTTGGGACTTTGAATTAAGCAATGATTTCATAGATATGTAACTTAAATAATATGTAACAAAAAAAACAGATAAAATTGAATTACATCAAAATGAAGACATTTGTGATGTAAAACTTACTTTCAAGAAAATGAAGAGGGGACTCGGGATGTGGCTCAAGTGGTGGCGCGCTCGCCTGGCATGCGTGCGACCCTGGTTCGATCCTCAGCACCACATACAAACAAAGATGTTGTGTCTGCCGAAAACTAAAAAATAAATATTAAAATTCTCTCTCTCTCTCCCTCTCTCTCGGCCTCTCTTACTCTTTCTTTAAAAAAAAAAAGAAAAAGAAAAAGAAAATGAAGAGATTATCTGCAAAACAGGAGAAAATATTTGCAAATCATGTATCCAATGAGGAACTTCTACATATAACATATGAAGACCTCTTACAATTTACTTATAAAAATTCAACCTAACTTTTCAATTGGAAAAGGTTCTATATAGACATTTCTGCATATATATATTCTGTGTATATATATATATATATATATATACACACACATATATACATATATATATTTCTGCATATATATAAATAAACACAAATGGCACATGAAGAAATCTTTAAGATAACTAGCCATCAGGTAATATAAATCAAAACCATAACGAGCTATCAATTTACAATTCTAGGATGGCTATAATAAAAAAGGACAAACAGTATAAGTACTGGTGAGAAGGCAGAGATATTGCAAGCCTCAAACATTGCTGGTGGGGATATAAAATGATAAAGTCATTTTGTTCAACAGAATGGCAGTTTCTCAAAAAGTTCCACATCCGAGTTATCTGTGACTTGGCAATTCCACTGCTAGATATATGCTCAAGAGAAATCAAAGCATATGTACAAGCTCTTGTACAGGAATGTTCATATCAGCAATATTCATAATACTCAATAAATGGAAATAACCCAAATATCCATCAATTGATGAATGAATCAATTTATGTTATGCACATACAATGGAATATTATTCAGAAATTTTTAAAAAATGGAGTATAGATACATGCTTTAACATAAATGACTGAAAACATGCTAAATGAAAGAAGGCAATTATAAAATACCACAAATTATATGGTTCCATTTATACAAAATGTCCATGACAGGCAAATCTATAAAAACACAAAGTAAATTAGTATTTTCTTTGGGCTGGAAACAGGGGTTGGAGAGAAGTAGGGAATGGCTGCTAATAAATACAGAGTGTTGGGGGGGTTATGAAAATATTCTGGAATGAGCAATATTGGCTGCCCAACTTTATAAATATACTTAAAACCAGTTAATCGTACATGTTAAATAGGGGATGTGTATGAATGTGAATTATATCTCAATAAAGCTGTTATTTTAAAAACACACACACAGTAACTTAAAAACTGGATGACAGAGAGACTGCCCAGCCACACCCCCATTCATTCAGTGAGCAGAATGGGGTAACTACAAGATGCACTGATGTTGGATATATGGAAAATGGTTAATCCTTACATCCCAGATTTTTCTTTAATTTTTTTTGCATTTAAATTTTTATTTTTGATTGGCATTATTATATATTTTCAAGGAGTAAATGTTATGTTGTTATATATTTTCAAAGAGTAAACATGATGGTCTTATGTGTCCCATAGACCTTTGAAATTTATGTACATAGATTGGCTTATGTGATTGCTGGGGCTGTCTAAGCAACCTAAAGGGATGTTAGGGGATTTAATTTCATGTGATGTGAATGGCATTATTATATATTTTCAAGGAGTAAATTTGATCTATATTACTTGATGGCTAGTGATCTTGTTTCCATTGTAGAACAATTATGTCAACCTAATTAACATATCCGTCTCCACGGGTGCCAATTATTTTTTTTTTGTAATGAGAATATTCAAAATATGTTATTTTAACAATTTAAAAATATATAACACATTATTATTAATACAATGTGCAATATATCTTGAAAACTTATTCCTCCTGCCTAATTTGGATTTTTTAATCTTTAGCCAATTTCTCCCCATGCCCATTCATCCCCATCTCCGCCCTCAGACCCTGGTAATAACCATTCTACTCTCCACTTCCACGAGTTCAATAGATTACAGGTTCTATAGATTACAGGTAAAAGTCAAATCATGTAGTATTTGTCTTTCTACACTTAGCTTATTTCATTTAGTATAATGTCTTCCATGTTCATTCATATGGTAGGAATAACAGACTTCCTTATTTTTTTTTAACTGGAGTTTCATTGTGTGTGTGTGGTGTGTGTATCACATTTTTTTTCTTTTCATATTTTATTGGTGCATTATAGTTGTAATAACGGTGGGATTTGTTGTTACATATTTGTACATGTACAAAATATGACAGTATAATTTGGCCAGTATAATTCCCCAATATTTCCTCTTTCCCTCATCTATATGGAATTTTCTTCACCCATTCATTGAATATTTGGCCATTGGTGTACACTGACATTAATTTCTTATCTTGGCTATGGTGAATAATGCTTCAAAGAACATGGGAATGCAGATATCTCTTTTACATACTGATTTCAATTATTTTGGATATATATCCAGATGTAGGATTGCTGGATCAGAATTTTAATTTGTTTTTTGAGGAACCTCCATACTATTCTCCATAATGGATATATTAATGTATATTCCAGTAGAGTGCTTTGGGTAAATGGGCATTTTATAATATGAATTCTTTCAATCCATTAACCAAGGTATCTTTTCATTCATTTGTGTTTTCTCCATAAATATTATATAGTTTTTAGTTTACAAATCTTTCACCTCCTTGATAAAGTTTGCTATCAAGTATTTTCATTTTTTTGTTGCTACTATAAATGGGACCTTATGTCCTTTTTTTTTTTTTCTTTTTTGATAGTTTGTTGTTAGTATACATTAATGCTAGGATTGAATGTTGATTTCTGACCTGCAACTTTACTGAATTTGTTTATCAGTTCTAACAGTAGTTTGGAGAAGTCTTTAGAGTTTTCTGTATATATATATAAACTGACATCAGCAGAGGAAGCTTCACTTCTTCCTTTCCTGTTAGAATACCTTTTATTTTTTTTCTCTTGCCTAATTGCTCTGGCTTAGACTTCTAGTACTATGAAAAGAATTGATAAGAGTATGCATCCTTGTCTTGGTTATATTATGGTTTAGATATTAAAAGTCCCCCAAAAGCTCGGGTGTGAGACAATCCAAGGTTTAGAGGAGAAACGAAACAATTGGATTCTTAAAGTCTTAACCCAATCTGTAAATTAATCCTCTGATGAGATTAATTGAGTAGTAACCAAAGGCCAGTAGGACCTGGCTGGAGAAGGTGGGTGTTGGGGACATGCCTTTGGGGTATATATTTGTATCTGGAGAGTGAAGTCTTTCTCTCTCTCTGCTTCTTGATCATCACATAAGCTTCTTCCCTCTGCCACACTCTTCCACCATCATATTCTGCCTAATCTCAAGCCTCAAGGAATGGAGCCAGCTGTCTAGGGACTGAGACCTCTGAAACCATGAGCTCCCAAATAAAGTTTTCCTACCCTAAAATTGTTTTGGTCAGTCTTTTAGTGACAGCAGCAAAAAGCTGACTAAAACAGAAATTGGTACCAGGAATGGGGTCATTGCTGTCACTAACCTGACCATGTGTTCCAGAACCTTTTGGAGCTTTTGGATTTGGTGGGAGGAATTTTTAGATGCTTAGCAGTGCAAGCTAGAAATGCTTTAGACTGTTTTAAGCAGAGTTTAATGGTCTTTTCTGATGGGAGCTCAGGAGACCAGATGCCAAATAGGTCCATGGACAGTGAAGACAGGGCTCAAGAGGGTTTAGAGGAAAAGGAGGATACTGCTGGTAATTGGACTAGAGGCAATTCATGTCATGTTCTGGCTAAGAAGTTGTCTGCATTTTTCCTATGTTCTGAGACTTTCTGTGAGGCTGATTTTAAAAGCAATGGATTTCTTAATCTAGCTAAAGAAAGTTCTAGGCAGCATAACATTCAGAGGATGTCATGGATATTGCTGGAGGCTTTTAGCCAAATTTATTGTGCTATTCAGAAGCAGAAAGACTTGAAAAACTTGAACTTTAAAGGCAAGAATAAAACTGGAGCTAAAGAAGTTGCAGTTGTTAAAGATATTACTGCCACTAAAGAAATATTAAAGACTTCGAAATAAGAAAGATGGCTTGAGGTTATCTCAGGAATTGGCAAGATCATATCCATCTCAGACTCAAGGAAGTGAAAGTAAGAATTCTCTTGAGAAGGATCAGTAGGATACCTTGCACAAGAAGACCTAGGAATTTTTTTCAACGTGTTCAGCTACCCATGCACTCAAAGGCTGATGCAGCAAGGGTCCCTCGAGGCTTGGCTGCTGCTCAAGATGGCGACAGACCTTGGTGCCAACCACATGGTGCTGGTTCTGCAGGAATGCGGGAAGCTGGAGTTAGAGTGTCATGGATGCTTCCATTAATATTTCAAAGGAAGGCCTTGGAGGCCAGGCAAAGTGCAAGAGGGTTAGAGTCCCTGAATACAGCCCTTGACAGTGTGATGCATAGAGATATAAGGAGGAAGCAAAAGCTATAGTGGAGACCCCTGAGATTAAGAAATGCCAGTACTTTGGAACATCTACTGAGGAAAGCTACAGAAATTGAGCAGAGACAAGCCAACAGAAAGGCCACTTGGGTTGCAACAAACAAGGCCACAGGGGCAGAACTACACAAGCTCTTTGGACAATATGTCACCTTGCCATGTGCCCCAGATGTCAGACATGGAGTTACAGGACTTGTTTGCCCAGCTGGATTTTGGTCTTTCTTTTTCCTATCCCTTCTTTCTATGCCCTTATTTTGTGAATAGAAATGTTTCTGTGTAACTTTACATATTGGATACTTGTAAATCACATTTGATTTTTGCAGGATTTGACTTTTACAGGAGCTCATGATATGAGCTTGCCCTGAGTTTCAGAGGAGAATTTTAACTTGAATTTTCATGCAATACTGTTGAGATTATGGGGACCCTCGGAAATGGACAAAATTTATTTTGTGTTGTGAGATGGTCATGAGCTTTTTGGGTGAAATGTCCCCCAAAAGCTCACGTGTGAGACAATGCAAGAAGATTTAGAGGAGAAACATTGGGTTATGAGAGTCTTAACTCAATCTGATGGGATTTTTTGAGAGGTAACTGAAGGATGCTAGGCTGGAGGAGGTGGATCACTGGGGGTATGCTTTTGGGGTATAGATTCTGTATTGGGTGAGTGGAGTCTCCCTCTCTGCTTTCTTACCATGATGTGAATTGCTTCCCTCCACCATGCTCTTCTGCCATCACATTCAGCCTCATGTCAAGTCCTAAAGAAGTTCAACCTCATGTCAAGTCCTAAAGAATGAAGCCAACTGTCTATAGACTGAGACCTCTGAAACCATGAGCCCCCAAATAAACTTTTCCTCCTCTAAAATTGTTCTGGTTAGTCTTTTAGTCACAGAAGCAAAAAGCTGACCAAAACAGTTATGTTCTTAAAGAAAAAGTTTTCAATTTTTCATCGTTGAATATGATATTATCTGTGAGCTAGTTATAGGGTCCTGCTTAGCATCTAGATGGCCATCTTGAGTGACAGCTGCCATTTTAAGGAAAAAGTTTCACTTTCCTGCCCAAGGGCGCTTCTGAGAAAGGCTCACCACTCCCTCATATCAACCCAACCCTTAACCACCTGGCTCTGATTCTTGAGCCTCCCCCATAAAAGTCTCAGAACTCAAGCCTGTTTTGCCTCTCTCTCTTATAGAGAGATGGCCTTTATTTGTCAGCTCTGACAAATAAACTCTCGTGTGTACCTCTGCCTGGTCTTCGTCTTTCATTTCTCACTTACCCATCTCTCCTTCCTAGCTTTCCCTTCAGGGCTTACTGTTGAGTTCTCTAGTTAGACTTGACTTCTGCCTTGTCTTTGAAATCAAGGAGGACTGCTGGCTGGGCTCTGCTGTCCAGTGAGACCATTTGCTGGCCTCTGCACTCAGGCAGAACACCTAGCTAGGCACTTTAATTGTCTCTGGTCAAGCAGGTCACAGGTGTATTCTCCACTAGGGTGTATAGCTATTTGGATTAGGCTGCAGACTAGGCTCCAGGATTAGGCAGAATCACTGCTTGGGACAAGAGGATCCAGAAGCTAAGCAGCATAGAAATGCACAACTGTGACTTGCCTCCCTGCTTAGGTGGAGTCTTTGGGTTGTTTCTGATAGTGGGCCTTATTGTCATTTGGACTCTCAGGTCCTATGTTCTTCAGAAATGCACTGTAGCAGGCATTTCCCTGCCTGATCAGAGCCTTGGGGTGGGCTCTGAGCCTGGTCAAGGTGGGGTCTAGTGTTTCAAGACTGGTAGAACTGTCTGCTGTGCTTCTGAAAGTGACCAGTTTGGCTCCACGGTAGGCTGTACTGTTGGCTGACTTCTCTGATCCAGCATCACCTCTGGCAGGAACAGAGCTGCCTCTCAGATCTTCATGTTTCTGGTTGTAAACCCTGCCCTCTTTCTTCCTTTCTACCTGTCCCCAGGAGGTCCATCCCTGCCATTACCCCCAATATTTCCCCTAAGACAAAAGTGAGCCTCTCCAAAGCACCTCAGTATGCTGGGGGGAAAGCTGGATGTCTACTCAGGCTCTCTTTTCCCACCATAGAAGCTGGAAGTCAGGGGAATCCTCTCTATAGTGCTGTGCTGACTTGAGGGAGGAGCAATGTGGTGAAAGTGATGCCTTTCCTCTTTCTATGTGGTTTTTTGTTTTGTTCTGTTTTTAAGTTCTTGGTCCATGCACGCGTCCCACTCTCATTCCCAAGTTTTGTGGTTTTCACAAACACATTCACTATGGATAAGTTACACGTTTTAAAATGGGGACTGGGAGCTTCTATTTAGTCATATTTTTGCCTCTGCTTCTTAAAAGTACCTAGCTTGGAGAGAAGCAAACAGTTTCACTACAATGATAGATAAATGCTATAGCAGAGATCCAGACTAAATGCTATGGGAAAGGGGAATGGAGGAGAGAATGACTACATGAGTCAGTAAAGCTAAGAATGCTTTCTGTAAAGACTGCATTTTTTTTCCAGTTTGGGGATCAAACTCACAGCCTCATGCCTAGGTAAGTGCTCTATCACTAAGCTACATCCCCAACCCTACAAAGGTGATTTTTTTCAGCTGAGGCCAGAAAAAATGAACAGAAAATGCCTCTATGCCTCCAGGCATTTTTTTCTACTTGAGTCAAATTCTTGTTATGTTATTAAGCCAGTGTTTATATATATCCTTGTCTAAAAGCAAAGCAGAATCAAATAAATGCCAAAAAAGGGCATTAAATATGCTATAAAGCTACTCACTGAGAAAATAATAGACATGAATATGTAGTTTGAGACATTTATGGGCATTTTTTTAATCCTGTGTTTTTTATAAGAACACAAATACTTAGGAAAATAATCTACCATTGACCCTAGTTTATCTGGTAATAGTTATGATTTTTTTTTCTGTTTAATTTTGCTCTTTCAAAGAATAGGTTTATTTTTGCACAAAATACTGGGCTTAACAACAAAATTGTCTAATTATAGGGATTGAAGTGACCTTAATATACAGTCTGTACACCTTGACTTTAGGCTGACTGCTCTTAATTACTACTAATTTAAAATTTTTCTTCTAAAATAGTTTAGATTTTCTACAACTTCCCTTGGTAATCTGTCTTTTGTCATCCATCGTCCTAGATGTCATCTGTAATGTGAAACAAGTAGAGTTTTAATGTGCAATTACCAGTAAAAACAAACTGGCAACCCAAAAGTCTAAGAAGGGATTTCTCAAAAGCTTGAATTCCTCTGAAGCAGGAGCTTATCAGCACGTGGTCTAGGAACCAGTTTTGGCCCCCAGATATTTCACTCCATCTCGGAATGAGCAAAGTGCTTTTATCTCAGTATGATTTATCAAGGGATTACCAAGACACCCTACCATTTGATTTCCAGTCTGACCAGCCATTGCTGTGATAAACTGAAATCTCTCCTCTCAGCTTCATGGGAAAGGGGCAGAAGCAAGATAACAGGAAGAAAACATTTATTTTAGGAAAAGAAAGGAAGAAACTCACAGAATAAAAAGTTCTCTACCCTACCATCCTTGGATTTTATTGCTTATGTCTGAGGAACAAAATACCTTTTCCCACCTTCTTGCTTTTTTATCCTCCGAATTAGCCAAATAGATTTGCTACTTACATTTATGCATCTAACAGTGTTTTATGGTTTTGTTAAAAGCACGTTTGCTGTTCACTAAATATGGCTTTTGTTTCAACTCCACTCTAAAGACTTTCTAACAATTTAGTTCTTGCTTTAATTCCTTTAAATTAGAGCTTTCCAGCTTCCCCCACTCACCCAAGAGGATTGGTTTTTAGTATGTTAAATTTCACATCCTTGAAATGTAAGATGAAATTTGAAGGTATCCAGAGGTACTTGGAAGTGTTTTCTCAGAGGAATTTGGCCACAAAAGGGGAGCAGAAAATCTTGAACTTAAATTAGTAGTGAAACTTTCCAGACCTTCCACTAGTTGTTTTAGTTATTACCAGTTCATTGAACTCTCAGAATGGTATAAAATAATTGCTTTACTGGAGGCAACTGAGTCACTAGTTTTGTGTAAGTACTTTCCTAAAAGGCACAACACAGAATTTTATTTCTTCTCAAATGAAAGATTAATTGCATATGACAGTCTAAGCATTGAGCAGAGGATTGGGGTGGTGGTGCAATATAATTGATATTAGGGATCATCGAGCCCCCATCAGCAGCACATCTGTCCCTACCTTCAAATTCTAGCCATCTCTATCCTGACCATTTCTTGGGAGACTTGAAACCAGAGCTTCTCCCTGAGACTCAGAAAATCTCCAGGAAGAAAGAGGAAAGGTAACTATATGAGATGATGGATATCTCAAATATCCACATAGATGATATGTTAATTTGCTTGACTATAATAATCATTTTAATATATACATATCTCAAACATTGTGTTGTACCTTCTCAATATAAAAAATAAAAAATCTACATTATTATTGGTATTTTTGTCATTTTGCATTGAATCAGAAAAAGTTTCTTGGTCTGTCCTTTGGGAGTTACTAATGTATATAGCAGCACACGAACCCTGTCAAATTAACCCTAAATATTTCAGATTTGATTTATTTGGAAAGCACTTTCTTCTTTCTTACATATTAGCACCCACTGGTCACGATTATGAACCAGCTGGAGTTATGGAGTATCATCTATATGCATATGGTATTATCCATTCTCCCTCTTCAGTTATGGAGTATCATCACGTGCCAGAAAGTTAATGCTTTTATACTGCCGGAATGTTAGGAACTCTGTGACAGTGGTAAGAAAGGGGCAGAGGCCACATCAGGAGCACACACTGCCCTATAAATACATCTCCATGCAGCTCTAGGCACGTTCTTCAATACCATCTCCAAATCCTACGGAACCCCCTGGAATGATGAAGGAACCCCTTCTCTCAGACTCCTCTGAAAGTACACAGCCTTTACCTAACGAAGACATAGCTCTCCCTTGAGAAAGCTACACTTTTTCTACAGGCTCTCAGGTAGAGGTTATATATTCCCTGTACTCTATCTAGGATAGAAGGAGAGACTTATGTCTTTATTCCCCAAATGCAATTCCCAGGGCCTTCCTGCTACACCTTTGCATAAAAAAAAATGCTTGAAACACTATCTTCCAAGAGTTCAGTAGCACCCGTCCTCTCTTGGTCTTTCTCTGTTTCTTTTCAGACTCTTTTTCATATGATCATTTCTTCACTATCCTTTCAAACACTGCATTTCTTGTTTTGGCCTCAGACCCTACTTTTTCTTACTTTATAGTCTTTCCTTGGTAATTCTCACCCAACTCTATAGTGTCAATTACCATCTACTTGCTATTTGAGAGTTTGCTCAAACTCAGGCCCTTATACCTTCCTGCTTACCCTCCCCCTTCACATCCCACAAGTCCCTCAAACTTACACAATCACCATTGAACCTATTTTCTTTTCCCCAAACCTGTGCTTTCTATTTCAGAAAATGCACCATCATCTGTCTACTCAATTTTAAAACCTAATGTTCACTTCCACTCTTCTTTTTTCTTTCACCTTCCCTAGTTCCCAGAGGCAAAAGTCTCGTTTTTCCTTAAAGTCAGTCAACTTTGCTTTCTAAAATCTCTAGAAACCTACCATCATTTTTTTTTCTAATCTGACCTCAACTATTGTGCAAGTCACTGTCATCTCTTGCCTGCATAACTGGAACTCTAGTCCCACCCCCTAAGGAATTTTTCAACTCTGAAGAACATTCTTTCTAAAACTCAGATCTAAGTACAACATCCCCAGTCCTAAAAACCTCCAATAACTTACACTACCCAGACCTGTAATCATGGTGGCAAGATCCTTCATGATCTGGTGTCTGCTTAGCTCTGCAGCCCCTGCTCTCTATCCTCTATCCATGACCCTGAAGGTATTAAGAAAGCCACACTCTCTTGAGATCCTAGGGCTTTCCACTCTCTTGTCTGAAATACTTTGTACCACATACATAGGTCAGCCACTATACACCAACATTTTCCTGGATCATTCTTTCTCCTACTTCAGACCTCATCTTAGGTACCTCATCCTACAGGAAGTTTTTCCCAAAGCCTCCACGCAATATTAGCTTAAGAACACCTCCCCTGTGCTCTCATGGCTTGCTATCCTACCACACAAAACAGTAATTCTTTACTTAATTATCTATCTCGCCATAAACTGTAAATTCCCAAAGACATGGACTCCATTGTTTTCATTAACCACCACATCTCTGGACTCTTGGCCAGTTCTTAATAGACACTCAAATATATCTTGAATAAGTAAAGTAATTCATTTGATGATTGTCTTGGATTTCAAGCATTAATTACTGGACATACAACATGGATCCAAAGAGGAAATAGTACATTCAAAGCAAAAAAAAATTCAGGGACGGCTGACTCATAAAGGGACTATGTACAAATACAGAGTACAGGAAGACTACTAGCAATGGAACAGTAACTAAAGCTGTTACCACCCATAGGCTTGAGGCAGTTACAAAACAAAGGGAGGGAGTCAGGTAGAGTCTTGAGAGGAGCATTGGCCTTTGTTATGCAACACAGTCAACTCAAAGCCACCCTACTGGTCAGGGTTCAAAAAGAGAATCAGAAACAGTAGGAGCTATGTGTTAAGAGAGAAATTGGTTTATATGATTATAAGAGCTGGCTAAATAAGTCCAAAAATCTGTCTGGCAGGCCACCATCAGGAAGGGCAAGCTGAAACTCTCAGGCACAGGGTAAAGCAATTGTTCACAGTTGGAACTTGTTCTTCTTTCAGGCGTGCTCATCAGACCTTTCAAATGACTGAGTCAGATCTACCCAAATTAGCTAAAATAATATTCCTCAAAGTAGATTGACTATGGGCTTTAATCACATTTATAAAATATTTTCAGAGCAATACCTAGATTACTGTTTGATCAAATATGGAAGATATAATCTAGCCACATTGACACCTAAAACTGACGAGGTCAGCTACCTTGAAGAAGTGAGCCAAGGAATATACATCCTGACCTCACTCTTCTCTTTCCATCTTACCCCCATTTAGGGCTCTCCCTTGACTGAGCCCAACCAGTAGTCAGAAGCAGAGGGCCCCTTGATGGAATCCTTACAGGGATTGGACTCTATGGAGTGTCTGGAGTATAGGGGCATAGATAGAACCAAGCTCCACACCATAGTCTGTGGGGTACAGATGAGAATTCTCAAAAACATAAATGAGGTTTCACACTGTACAGTTTTGAAGAATCTCCTTGAAGAAGAGTCCCCAAATTAGGAACAAGTGTGTCGTAGTCATTTTGCATTACTACAACAAAACACTGAGCTAACTTTATAAAGACAAAAGGTTTATTTTGCTTAGTTTTTGAGGTTCAAAGTCCAATATCAGGTGACCTCATTGTTTGGCCTCTGGTACAGATGGTGGCACATCATGATGGTAGCACATGCAGAAGATGATCCATCTTGCGCAGGAACAGAAAGAGAAAGGATGAGTGGGCCAGGTTTACTCCTTTGATGACAACTCTCTCAAAGATTACTGCCGCAGTCTAGCTGGGCACAAATCAAGAGCCACTCAAGCAGGAACAAACTTTATTTCCGAACTCCCCCAAACGCCACCCACGCAGCCCTTCCAGGGACACCACACACCAACCGGAACTCCCTCCACCGGAACTTCACCAACCAACTCGAACTCCCCAGGAATCCCTGCGAGAACTCCAAAGTAGCAGGCACCCAAGGCAGACAGCAGGGGTCTATATACAATTGAATACACAGCCTGTTTCAATCCAGGATCCTCCAGTCACAGCAATTATACACAGCTTAACTAAATTATCATCATCTTAATGGCTCGCCTCTCAACCATCACTTCTGGCAAAAATGCCAGGGGCCATTCCAACTCGGCTGTGGCTCTCAGCAAGAAAGGATGAGTGGGCCAGGTTTACTCCTTTGATGACAACTCTCTCAAAGATTACCAAAGGTGTTGCCTGCGAAATATTTCACACCCTTAATGACCTAAGGACCTCCCCAAAGTCCTACCATCTCTCAACAGAACCACCTTGGAGCCAAGCTTTCGAACACAAAGAATCCTCCAGGGACACAAATTCTATTCGAGCCACAAGAGAGGGAGAGATGCAGGGATGTGTCCACCTAAGACTTCCCTTTACCAGGTTTGTCTTTTAGTGTGTAAGTTTCCTTTGGGCAATGTTGAGTAGACCCTTGCAGTGTACAGTTTCCAATGTTGCTCTTTAAGTCAGAAATCTCATTAACCACACCAAGACTTCTTGATAATTTGGATTTATCTCTACAAGCTCATGTGATATGTTGTGAAAAACAAAAAGCCAGAGTATTATAGAGATGTAGCCTGGCTCATATCTTCTTTCCTATGGCTATTCATATGGGGAAGCTGCAGCACAGTGAATTAGAGCCAACCAGTCATGAAGTGGCAAACAAGCATCAGGTAGACACAGGTCCTATGAAGTAAACCCACCTACCAGTCTTTCCTAAATTGAGAGGAGCATTGGCCTTTGTTATGCAACACTCTCTGTTTCTGACTCCTGGTTGGGCTCAGTCAAGGGAGAGCCCTAAATGGGGGTAAGATGAAAACAGAAGAGGAGACATCCGGTAGACAACCCAGGCCCTATGAAATAAACCTACCTACCAGTCTTTCCTAAGTTGGAAATTAATAAGGTGACAGTATAAAAGGGCAGATTGTTGCTTGGTTGACATCTACTTTTTACAGTGAAGAATTAAGGCTGAAGTTAGGCCATTAACACATCTCTACTTCAATACTTGTTGGCTGTATGATGTTAGCCTGGTTACTTAATCTATAAAAATAGCATTGGGGGCTGGGGATGTGGCTCAAGCGGTAGCATGCTAGCCTGGCATGCGTACGGCCCGGGTTTGATCCTCAGCACCACATACAAAGATGTTGTGTCCGCTGAAAACTAAAAAATAAATATTAAAAAAAAATTCTCTCTTCTCTCTCTCTCTCTCTCTCTCTCTCTCTCTTTCTCAAAAAAAAAATAGCATTGGGGCTAGGTTGGATATTAGATGAATTAATAAAGATTATACAACAATACTTGGCACATAATGTTTCCAATTAATGCAAGTTGTTATTATGATAAAAAAAACAAACTGTTTTCAAGTTTTCTAAATATAACAAACTACAAAATCAAATCGAGTCACTTGCTTTACAAATAAAGTTTTATTGGAACACAGTCACACCAAACCATTTACACATTGCTGACTACTGAATCATTGTCAGAGAAAAGGTATGATCCACAAAAAATAAAACATTTTCTCCTTTATGAAGAAAGCATGCTGATCTCTGATTTAGAAAACAAAAGTGATAACTTGAAAAAAATAAAAAGAAAACATTTTACGTTCACAAGAACGACTGTTAATTCCAATGCATAAAAGTTAATTTTTTCCCAAAGAAATCTTGTTACTCATTTTACAATATTCATAAACAAGTATAAAGAAATTTCTCCTTTATTCATATCTTTTCATCCCCCCTTTGTTGATTGATTGACTAATTGATGGATTCATTATTTGGTCTAAAAAAACGGAAGCCTGAGATAAAATTGTTAAACTGAATTTTAGAGACAGAGTCTGACAATTTCCTTCCCTTTGAGTGAGTATGCACAAATTTGATCACTGTCTTTGTCACATTAATTCAATCGATTAGAGAGGGGTGTTACTTGACACCAAAGTCAAGATTTTGACTCCTAATTGGTTTTGCTGTATACAATGACCTTGAATACAAACCCAAACTAATTCCAATCAGCTATTTCATCAAAACATGGTAAAATAATATCTCTGACAAGACTCTGGACTCTTCAAAATTCATTATCATTTTTGGTGCAATCATTCAAGAAACATTTCCTTAAATGGTGGTTCAGAAACATTCTGTTTACCTATGATAGACAACTTGTTTTTATGGAACACATTATTAGGTACATTCATGAAAATACATGAGTTGACCTAAGAGGGGTGTTTTAGTTAACTTTTCATCACTGTGACCAAAAGATTGGACAGGAAAAACATAGAGGAGTAAAATTTTATTTTGGCTCACAGTTTCAGAGGTTCAATCCATGGTTGATCAGTTCCATAGCTCTGAGCCTCAGATGAGGCAGAACATCATGGCAGAAGTATGTAACAGAGGAAAGCAGCTCAGAACACAAAGACAAGGAGGGAGAGAGGTTCGCTTACCAAGGACTAAATATAAACCCCAAAGGGACAGCTCCGTGACCAGCCACACCCAACCTACCTCCTGCTTAGTTAATTCATTTCTGTGGATTCATCCACTGATTAGGTTATGTCTCTCATAATCTAATCATTTCATCTCTGAAAATTCTCGCATTGTCTCACACATGTGTTTTGGGGAGATACCTCATATCTAAACCATATCAAGGGGGTCATATGGAGGAATCTTTCTATCCTCCATATATTGTTTCCCCCTACTTAACTAATTAGAATGTGTTTCTGACCCTGATATGGCAAATCTGCTTTGTTTTCTAAATTTTGACTTAAATCTGCAATCTGCATCTCATCTCCATCTTTCCTCGATGCTCCCTGGGTTTTTATTTAAACCAGGTAATTGAATGTCTGTTTCTTGATTCAGGCTTCCAGTGAAACAGCCTATAGAGCAGAAAGGATCAAATGTGGAAGAGGTCAAATACTCCATATTGCACTTTCTAATATCACATTGCACTCAGTATCCCATCTATGGGATAAAAATCATCTGTAATAAAAATCTTCATATAGATTATCTTCCTATAAAGTAGACATTGAGGAAAATGCTTTGTTTAAAAAACACAACGTCTGTCTCCTAGCCAAGCACACTCATTTTAAAGAGCTGGTATGCAATTAATGAATTTGGAACACATGACTGATTAAAAATAGCAGCACTGTTAAGTTCTAACTTTGTTCTTTTGCCAGTTATAAAGCTCCACGAGAGCAAAGGATTTAATAATCATAGTAACCAGATAAAACCAATGCATATGTAGGTTGGTCTGTTTTGTCTTCTTGAATATGTCCAAATCTGAATATAGATTCCAAATCAGGTACTGCTACAGGCATACACGGTTCCTCAGTAGATCATCCGGACCCCACATGGTTTTCTAATGTAGCTGACATATCAATTTACCTTATTAAATAAATACACGTATTTTTTTTTTTAAGAGAGTGAGAGAGGAGAGAGAGAGAGAGAGAGAGAGAGAGAGAGAGAGAGAGAGAGAGAGAGAGAAAGAATTTTTTTTAATATTTATTTTTTAGTTATCGGCGGACACAACATCTTTGCTTGTATGTGGTGCTGAGGATCGAACCCGGGCCGCACGCATGCCAGGCGAGCGCGCTACCGCTTGAGCCACATCACCAGCCCAAATACACGTATTTTTAATAGAACTGTACTTGATGATAAAACAAGAGTTGGTTAACAAAGTCAACCTTTACTCTGTAAGCTCACCACATCCTAAACTTTTTGTTTTTCCAAATTTGTTTTAAATGTTATTCCCTAGAATAGATTTCTTTGTTTCAGAAAACAAGATTCTTCATTGGTTAAATTTTTTATGTATTTTACTTATTTGGGTTTTTTGCCTAGTCTTCAAAAAACAGTTCTGTCTGGTCCATTTCCAAAAAATAAATGTATCAAAATATTATTTCCTTTGCTTTTGAGATCCTGGAAAATTTAAATAACTGGTCAATTAAACACTTAACCAAATGTGTTTCTCGTACCCTTAGTCAGCTCCCGGTTACACTGCACAGCCGCTCTCTTGGCTGAATGACTGATGGAAACTCCTGCAGAAAAATGCACTTGACATTGCCTCCAACCAACTCCAGACCTTAGTACCTCCAGTCTCCCTTCTCTCTTCAAATACTCCCTCACCAGTCTCTCCCTTCAGGCAATAAATAGACCTTAGTTTCTCTGATTCTATAAAACAAATTTTTAAAAAAATAAAATTAAAATTGAACCTTGTTTCCACTAGGCATCCTTTTAACCTATAATCCTTTTTCTTACTTCTTAACTGCCAAATGTCTTAAAAGGGACATCTATGAAGATTATCTCTACCATCCTACTTCCAGTTAAGTCTCCAAATCTGATTTCTTCTCCACATTTCCACAGGTATTATTTTGGCACACTTCCTCGCTGATCTTCCTATGGTATTTAACATGATGGAACACTTCCCAACCTTGTGGGTACATTCATTTTTTTTCTAGCTTTATATGTGCATACGGAGCAAGGGTCCCTAAAGTAATGCTTCTTTACCCCCCACAGAGGAGTGAATTTTTAATTGATAAATTTTGGATAAGGAACAAGCTTTCCTTTGCTTCCCCAGTTCTCTTCCTTGCAATGAATATATTCTACCTTGCCTTTCCTTGCTGAAGGTAGTTCAAAGACTGCCTTTGTAGACCATCTAATTCTCTTCACAAGCCGGCTTAGCTAACAGACCTAAAGGCACATCCTATAATCTTTATTAATAATAACAGTGATTGTTTTTGCTTGGGGCAGAGAGGAAAGTTTCTTTAGAGTAATGTAATCGTCAATTTGAATTGTCAATTTGATCGGATTAAGAGATACCTAAGATTAAGAAGCTTCTTGCTGTGTCAATGAGGGTGTGTCTAGGAATGTGAGATAGCAACTGGAGACCCTCCCTAAATGTGGGCAGCACTGTCCAACAGGTTGGAGGCCTGGGTGGAATAAAAGCTGGAAGAACAAGGAAGCAACAGCAGATGCAAGCTGGATTCTTGAACAGGTTCTTGATTGCTGCTGTGATCATCTGAGGACATCAGATTCTTGCTCCTTCACTTTTCCAAAGTGAACTCTGCCAGTGATTCTCCATGGAGTTTCCAGAAGCCTTCAGTCTCAGACTAGGATAGCATTGTTGATCCCTCTCGTCTGAGCCTTCAGCATCTTGGACTGCATGGCTACTGGTTCCTACATCTCTCTAGCCTGCAAACAGCTATTGTGAACTGTATACTTCTGGTTGTGTAAGCCAATCTAATAAATCCCCTGTTTTATTATCATACCTCCTATTGGTTCTGTTCCTCTAGAGAATCTGACCAATACAAGCAATGTATTTAATTTTTTTTTACTTTTTAAAAATTAGTCGTTTTAATTAACTAATCATAATTGTATGATTAGTTATGGGGTTCAATGTAATCTTTATACAATTGAATGATTAAATCAAGCTTATTAGCATTTACATCACTTCATTTACTTACTATTTTTGTGGTGAAACATTTGAAATTTACTCTTAGTGATTTTGAAATAGACAATATATCATTATTGACGATAATCAGTCTGTTGTGTTGATCTCAAAATATATTCCTCTTGTCAGACTGAAACTTTGCACTTTTTGACCAACTCTCCCTCTGTCCCTTTCAGCCAGATAACAGCCATTCTGCTTTCTACTTCTCTGAGATCATTTTTAGATTCCATGTCTACATGAGATCATGCAATATCTGTGCTCCTAACTGTGATTGTGTGATTGTTTTGATCTCCATTTGTGTCTCGAGTTTAGTACCAAAGTCCATGATGTAGACAGATTTTTTTTTATTGGCCCCTCCTCCCAAAACTCCAAATCCACTTCTTCAGACTCGTTTTATGTTTTTTGTGCCTTTCTCCTCCTTTTGCCCATATCTGCAGGTACTACACTGTAGCACAAATTACACAGCATTTTATAACATTTTCTAATTATAAAAGCAACTCAGGAAAATTTTAAATGAAACAATTAAAAAGATAAAAATAAAAATGTGGAAGCTTGGAACCCAGAGATACCCATTATTAACATTTTGGAGACTTTCCTTCTTTGTCTTTTTCTTTTAAAGACATAATAAAAATTACATATATAATCACACGTATTTTTCAACATTGAAATGAGACTATATATTTTTGTAAACTGCTTATTTTAAATTTATGGTGATCATTATTCTATGTCATTAAATAGTTTTCTAAAATATGATTTTCAATGCCTGCATAGCATTCCATCATATGGATTTGTCATAATTTATTAAACCCACTTTCTATTATTGAAGAGTATTCTTCCTTTTCACTATTCATATACTATTACATATTCATGTTTGTTACATACTCTTCCTTTTCACTATTCATATACTATTACATATTCATGTTTGTTACATACTAGGAATGACCTTTTGTCATTTCACAAAAGTTATGGAGGCATTTATCACAACAGTTTAATAAGGAAGTCATGTTATCTCCATTCTATAGAGGAGAAAACTGAGGCTCAGAACTTATTTAGACTCACACAGCTAGGAGAAGAGTCCAGATAGATGCAACCTACTTAAAAGTTAGAAAACAAAAAGCAGACTTAGGAGAAGACATAACAAACAACAGAACACAAAAACTATTTCTTCAACTCAATTAACAACAATCTAAGAGAAAAATGGGCAGAGGAAATGGAATAGACAATTTACAGAAATAATAAAAATGACACATATGAAAAGGAGTTGAATCTCTCTGGCAATCTAGAAAATTTAAGTTAAAACAACATTATGTAACTTTAAAATATAATTAGCAAACATTTAAGATTAGTGAGATTCAGTATTTATAAGAATGTAAGTGATCTTCTTTATACTGTTGGCAAGAACATAAACTAACAAACTTTTTTTGGAAAGGCAATGTGACAGTTGATTCTTTGAAGTTTTAGATATATGTACTCATCAATCACAGATTTCTACATCTAGGTATGTGTCCTTGAGAAACAACCACATATATACCCAAAGACAAATATAAAGATATTTTGCTATAGCATTGTTTCCAGTGGCAAAAATCATGAATAAATAAGTTATTATTAATTATATAATATAATAAATATATAATAAATAATTTATTATTAATTATATAATATAATAAATGTAATAAATAATTTATTATTATTAATAATAATAAGTTAAATAAATTATGACAAACTTGTACAATATTTTAAAAAACTGATGTAGATCTCATATGCTAACTTGGAAAGATATCCAAACATATATTTGAAATTAAAACAGATAATTGCTGAATTGCATAGATGTGTAGAAATATCCTATTCACATAATAACAAAGACTATTTATGTTGGTAAATACATGTGCCTATATTGGAAAAGATCAGAAACAGACTCCCCAATTCTCAGCAGGGGTTGCATTTATTAACATCAAGAGAGCGACAAAGTGGTATATTCACTTATGACCCTGCACCCCACAGAACATTCATAGCGTTTTATCCCCCTCTCCTGCTGTTTTCTACACATATATTACTCAAATATGTCCAGGATTCACAGATTCATAGGACTGTGGCTTCCATTACCTTATTAGTACCATGTGAGAGAATGTAAGAACAAGAAAAAGAGTTACCCTAGTGCTATCTTTGCCCTAGGCCCTCCTGCACTGTGGGGGTCACTAATTTTTGCAAAGTTCTGCTCAGGCCTCAGCAGACACAATGCAATCATGGCCTCAAGTTTGAGCGATAGTCCATTGCTCCAGTCCTGCCACCATCCCCACCTTAGTATCACCTCTTCGATAGCTTTAGAACCACTTCTCCTCCTCCCATTGAAATTATAGAAATGTGGCTCTTTTTCCTGGGCTGGGCTCTCTTAAGGGTCTGTGTTACAGGGTGACTTGGACCCTATGATGTCACAGTTTTTTTGCTTAATACAAACACATTCTTTCTCCTACCAGGGTGCATCCCCACAGAGAAGACAGCCAAGTGGATGCTTTCAAATAATGAAAGGTACTAAAGACTCAGAATTACCCATGGAGGAATCTGTCCTGCGGATATTAATGCACAGGTTAAAAGTGGCTTTTGTGCAAAGTTATTCATTATAGTCTGTTTATAATAGCCAAAGACTGGAAACAACTCAAATGTCTATTAACAGGATCTAGTTAAATGAATGAAGATAAAGTTATACCTTAGAGCATATAGGCAACTACAAAAAAAAAAGGAAGATTCCTTTATGCTGATAGGGAAAGCCCAAAATATATTTTTTAAAAAAGCAAGTACAGAATTGTATATGCAATATTTTACCTTTGTAAACAAATGAAGAAAAATAAAATCTGTATTTGTTTTGCTTATAAGTTAGGAGAAACAATTGAAATTCACATAAGATAGTAAGCAGAATAGTTAATTTACTGGGAACTGATCAAAGGAGGACAAGAATAGTAGGGAGGACTTTTATTGTAAACCCTTTTATACTCTGGTTTTTAAATCCTATTTATATTTTGCCTATCCAATTCCCCTTATGTTCAAATTTCCTTCTCAAAGTTGAATCCTTCCCATGAAGTATTTGCAAATGAAATCTTGCAAATTATCCTCCTAGCCCAAATCCTTGGTCTGGTTCTCATCACCACCACCACCACCACCCTGTAGGTTACCCTAGGGTTTTATAAATTCAATCTTTGCAAATGGTATGGGACAGAATACTGTCCTTTTATTTCTGATATTTCCTCTTTAGAGAAATACATATTTTTTTAAAAAAAAGAATATTTATTTTTTTAGTTATAGGAGGACACAATATCTTTATTTTATTTTTATGTGGTGCTGAGGATCAAACTCAGTGCCTCACGCATGCAAGGCAAGCACTCTCCCTCTGAGTCACAATCCCAGCCCCACTATACCTGATTTTATCTACCCACAAAGACATATGCATATATGATAACATGATCATGTTTACATAAGTGAATGCTCTTTGGGTACTCACTTATACTGAGATATTTCCTCAGACACTAAGGGCAAGAAAACACTTAAACTTCTGGAACAAACTGAAAGCAGAGGTTATTAAGCTATCAGGACTGTCTCCAATATGTACTTGTTTAATTTTTCTTTTGCTATTTGGCTCCCTGTGCTTCTCTGATCCTTATGATGATTAAAAGGTTGCAAACATCTCTTGGTGTATGTGTGTTCTAGTCATTTACACACAAAGAACATGGTGTCTCTTTCTTTCTCATGCATACCACTGGTTTTTGTTCTTGCTCTTGCCATTTTTTTTTTTTTTTTTAGCTTCCCAGGTGATGGTCTCAATGAGGTAAATCAGCTCTGGTCTGCTACATAATCACATGCCAGCCCAAAGTAGAAAGAGGTAGGTGAAGGGGTGGTTTTGAGAAACAATTCATTTGGCATCCAAATCAGAAGGTAGGTGTATGTTATGATACTATGAAACCTATTCAACTTTGGCTTTTGCTAATTTTATAGCAACAAAAACCTTTATTAATGCATTCCTGCATCTTTATCAGATAATTTCCTCGGGTCAAATATATTGAAGAATTTTGACTCATGAGTAAAAAATTATTTCCCAGGAAGGTGGTTTAAGTTTGCAACACCAGAGCAAGACATAAACCTGCCTACATCACCATTCTCAGCATACTTGACATTGCTATTTTTCTTCTTTATTTTTTCTAGTTGCAAATGCAGTTCTAACTTTCATTATTTTGTATTTTTGGAGCTTCTACCTTGTTGGTTCTGTGGTATCTTTTAAGTCCCTGATATCTTATAAGTATATAATTATATTATTATTAAGATCTTTAAATTATAATTTACAAAGCCCTTCTTTAATAACCAGGTCAGTTCCTACTATATGACTTTCAGCTCAGAAGTTAAGTTTTAATCATCTCTGAATTCTTTGTGACACTATACTCAGAATTCTGCATGTAGGCATATGTTCCATAAATATTTTGTTGTATGTAATTTATTTAGATTGTGTCTTAGTCTATTTTGGTCACTATCGCAGAATATCTGAAATTGGTAAGTTATAAAGAACAGAAATTATTTCTTACAGATCTGAAAATTTGGAAGTCCAAGTTCAAGTTTTTCGTGTCTGGGGAGGACCTGGTCTCTGCTTCCGTAATGGAACCTTGAGCACCATATGGAGGAAAGGAAGGCTGTTATCATATGGCAGAAATGCCAAAAAGCAAAGAGGCAAAGGGGGCTGAGTTTGTCTTTCTTTATCTGCATTAAACTCATTCATAGGTCAGATTCCTCATTGCCCAATCACCTCATAAAGGCCACACCTATCTATCTATCTATCTATCTATCTATCTATCTATCTATCTATATTTGTTCCGATTAGTTATACATGACAGCAGAATGCATTTCACTTCATTGTACACCAAGGGAGCACAACTTTTCATTTCTCTGGTTGTACATGACGTACAGTCACACCATTTGTGCAATCATACATATACACCTAGGGTAATGATGTTCTTCTCATTCCACCATCTTTCCTAACCCAAAACCCCTTCCCTAAGACCCCATCTCTTAATACTGTAACAATGGGAAAGAAATCTCAACATAAGCTATAGAGGCAACACATATTCAAACCATAACAGACTGTGAAGAAAAATTCTGAATCTTCTGTTTAAGGTTCTTAACCTCCAAGATCATTTCTGTAATAGCAAAGGAGAGTAAGTGCCTGGCCTAAGAGGAGCCCAACCTTTAAGTGAAAGAAGGTGATTTGTTAGAATCTGTCTAATCTGTAATATTATCCCCACAGGTATACAGTTGTCCCTCAGTGTCTCTTGGGGATTCATTCTAGGACCACCTAGGAATACAAAAAACATCTGGGAATATCAAATGCCTCATATAAAATGGCACAGTATTTTTTGCGTATAACCCATGTATGACTTCTCATATACTTTAAATCATGTCTAGGTCACTTATAATACCTAACACAATGTAAATGCTATGTTAATATGTTTTTATACTGGATTATTTAGGGAATAATGTCGAGAAAAATTCTGTACATGTTCAAGACAGATGCAATTTTTTTCAAGTATTTTGAACCTCAAGTGGTTGAATCTATAAATGCAGAAGTTGCAGATACGGAGGGCTGACTGGAGATAATGTTTTGTGTTCATAGTATTACCAATATGCAATTAGTCCTTGAAATTTCTCTGCTATCTAGTCCTTCTTTTTCATTCTATTTTTATTGTCATTATTCTCCCCCAGGTTCTGACGACATTCAACTACACATTGAACGGTGTTTGAGTCAGCTTTTTCACTGCTGTAACTAAAGGATCTCACCAGAACAGCTGTAAAGAGGAAAAGTCTATTTGAAGGTTCAGGGTTTCAGGGGTTTTAGTCCATAGAAGGCTGGCTCCATTCCTCAGAGGCTCAAGGTGAGGCTGAAATCATGTTGGGAGAATATGACAAAGGGAAACAGCTCACATCATGGTGATCAATATGCAGAGAGAGGGATCTCTACTTGCCAGGTATATATAAACCCCAAAGCCACGCCCTAATTCCCACCTCCTCTAGCCACACCCTACCACTTCAGTTACCACTCAGTTAATCCCTATCAGGGGATTAAATCACTGATTGGGTTAAGACTCTTACAATCCAATCATTTCTCCTTGGAACCCTCTTGCATTGTCTCACATGTGAGCCTTACATCCAAACCATAACAGAAGACATAAAAATGATATACATTTATATGTTACACATAAATTGTATATAATCCACAAAATCATTATATCATAATATGCCTTATTATATTTATATGTCTTATGTTTATTTATGCTTGTGTATTATATATTCACATCTTTTCATATGTGTAGAGGGATTACATGTGGAGATGTTAACCAAGACTTCTGATGTTGTCCTGGTGATCACCCCCGCCAAGTGTAAACAATATTCAACAGTACTCAGGGGGACAGTTATTTCTCCTAGAGAAAGCAAGGCAAAAGTTAACCCAGGGAAGACAAGAGGCAATAATATTTAAAACAGCCATAGCAGAGGCTTCAGTCTTGAAAATTTTTGATTTGGTATAGCCCAGTTTCTTTAAAGAAAAGTATTTTTTGAGTGTTAAAAGCTTGACTTTGAGGGCTGGGGATGTGGCTCAAGTGGTAGCGTGCTCGCCTGGCATGCATGGGGCGCTGGGTTTGATCCTCAGCACCAGATAAAAATAAGAAAAATAAAGATGTTGTGTCCACCGAAAACCAAACAATAAATATTTAAAAAAAAAAAATTCTCTCTCTCTCTCTCAAAAAAAATAAATAAATAAAAATAAAAAAGCTTGTCTTTGAATATAAAAAATCAAACTCCTAATGGACTTGGTCCATGGTATATATACCATCAATAGAGATAGGAGTGTACCTAATGATTAAGGCTGAGTTCTCCTTCCCTGCAGAAGAGATTTTGGTGGCTCTAGGAAGAATAGGTGAGTAAAGAGCTAAGAAGGAGCCATGCCCAGCTCCTCTTTCTCACCCTGAACAATGAAGTAATAGTGAGGTAGGATTTAGGAACAGCCTCAAACACCTGTACCCAGGAACAGCTGACCATCCCTGTACTCGAAAGAAAGGTGTGGATGCGACTGACAGAAAGTCATCAGATCCCAGAGTCCTTATGTTTAAAATAAGGAGGAGGCAGAGTTGGTAGTCTTTGTTATTTATCAAGGGTTCCCTGGGCTTAGGGTCTTGTGAGCGGAGGCCAAAGGGATAGAGGTGGACAACAAAAGTCATACAGAATTTGTCTTCCCCACAGAGGCCAGTAGAGGGTAAAGGACAAATGAGGAGCGAATACCCTCTTACTACTAGTTCTGTGATATTATCCAAACCTCCAGAAACTGAGAGGTAACTGAGGGAAAAAGCAAAGGAATAAATCCTGATTGAGTTTAAAATATTCAATAACTGAGCTTCCTTAAAATCAATAAGATTAAGTTATGCAGAGTGGAGGTTTACAATAAAAATTAAAATAATGGCAAAAGGCTACAAATTTAAGTATATAAATATGCTTGATATGCTTAGATATAGTTGTTTATATATTAAGTATAAATGTAATATCATAAGTATACACTTAAATATTTTATATACTACACTTCAATCTTTGCACATATCTCTATTTATGAAAAAAAATTAGGGTACATGTTCTCAATACCAAAAAGTATAATTGAGACCAAAAGACTAAACATAATATGAGATATATATAGTTGGTAGGGATTCATCTTCTCTTGAAAACATGATATTAAATAAATGATACCTTGATGGTGGCTTAGAATCAAGATGCATAATAGTATTTGTTTTATCAAACTCACCAACATACAGAAAGATATTCTTGGATAGGCAGAATGACAAAGGAAGCAGGAGTGACACTAGAAAATCCCACTTCGCCACTTTGAGCTAACTAGGACAGGATCTGTAACATTTTGGGGACTTACATTAAAATTTCTAATGTCTGTGGTTAATGAAAAGATTAATAAGTTACTGCACAGGAAGAACTTAGTCATGTACCTACCTCCTCCTGCAAATAGAAAATAAATGTCAGTTATTATTATCACTGTGGACATTCTAAAGCATAATATTTGCTTTTCTGTGCCACGACTGGATATTATTTATAAATGTGCACAATCTATTACACAAGTTACAAAGAAAGTTTTAGGTTTTAAGGTTAGCCTTTTATTTACACATGAAAGTCTCTATAGGGCAAGGAAAAAAGTTCACAATGAATTTTGAACTCTAAATTTTAGAGTAGTTAAATAAACTTCATTCAAACTGCCAAGTGTAATTGAGACTAAGAGTCTCTGAAAATACCAAGCAAGAGAAAATAGGGAATTGTACACTCCTTCAATACCACAAATACTTATAGGGGGGAAGATGAATGATTTGATTGGGCAGCAGTTATTGTTAAAGGAAAATAAAGTGGAAAAAAACTGAAATATTTATCAAGAAGTGATGAAAGCCAGCTGTGGAAAAAGATTCTGTAAGGGAGAGTTTCTGTATTACAAAGGAAATAGCTGTACAATGTCAAGAAAGGAATCGGTGAGACAGAAAGCAAGGAAACCGGCCAGAGTAGGATGTCATATTCACAATAGCAGTGTTCACATTGAAACTTGACATCTTGCTCTGTGGTGGTTTGAAAATTTTGCTCCGTGACTATTAGGAATTTACTGCCAAAGTTTTGTGGCTGTCCCATTAATGGTACCATTTGTCTTTTAAAATATCTCGTGGAAGTCCATAAAGTATTGTGCTGTGTGTGTTTGATTCCATGTGCTGTCTTGATTTCACTCGGATGGAGATCGGGGAAATATCTATGGCAATTTTGAAAAAGAGAATAATACTTTGATGCTCAGAGCTGAATGTCTACATTCCCACGCACTTATGACAACAGTAAATCAACAATTCTGAATTAGTCTGAACTCTTCAATGCTGAACAGTATTTATACACTGGCAGATAGACCTGTTGGCACCATCTTTCTTGGTAATAGAACTAATAAAGGTGATGATGTTGATGATGACAACGTTGGTTAACACAGCCTAAAATGTTTCTGTTTTTAAAACTTTTATTGAGGTTTAACTCTAAGAAATCCACTGAAATCTTTTGCTATAAAGCGTGTGACAACTGGAAGAGGAAACCGACTACACACGTAGCTATGGTTAAGATTTGTGTTCCTTGAAACTTCAAATGTTTTAAAGCAGCACTGTGGCCTGGAAAGCCAGTGATAAGCAAATTGAAAGTAGCTGATTTCAGATGTTCATCAACATAAAATACTTCAGGGTCTTAAAATCAGGCTAGACATCTTAAAGGAACAGAGAATCTTGCAAGATTTCCAGGACTTCCTGTGTTCAGTTAACCCAGTGATGCCACGAGATGAGCCTTTCTTGTTTATTTTCGTACTTCCACTTCCTGCCAAGTGCTGTTAACCAGCAAATTCAGAGGTGGATGAACATTTAAATAAACTCAATGTGCACATAATTACATGTTTAATACCCCCGCCCCCAAACAAGTTCAATTTCTTTGGAGATTTCTGTGGTTTTCACTGTGCTCAAATTGGCTGGCATAATTTTTACTTTAATTCCAAGGTGATTACCATTGCTTCTCCGTTTCTCTAAGGGCATGTGTAAAGGTACTGTTCCTTCTTGGAGAAAAACTACAGTGCCTATGGCTTACATTGTGTTTCTCAAACTCTTTTCCCCAGACTGGCAGCATCAGTTATTTTAGGAATTTATTTGAAATACAAATTCTTGAGCTCCATTCCAGAAATTCTGGGCCTGTGGAGTTCAGTATTTTAACAAGCTCTCAGGTGATTCAAATGCATGATGCAGTTTGAGGACCAGTGATTGACACAATCACTTTATTGTCTCATTAAATCCTCAGAGGATGGATTTGGTATAATTCTTCCCATGCTCAGAAAAGCTAACATGGCTTCCAGTGACCACACTGGTAAATGGCATGACTGAGGCTTGAACCAATTTCTTGCAACCCAATGTCCTTCCACAAAATTGTTACCTTCTCAAATAACTCAGGTGTGTTCCTCACTCACACACCCACCTCTGTATAAACTTTGAATATTTTACATACTGATGCCACAGAAAGGAAATGTGCCTAACCTAATAAACCACAGTAGGTGGCCCTCTCATGGATCTCCCCATGTTTACCTTTCATTTATCCATGACAATGAGGCACAGAGAGAACCGAAACCTATAAAGTTTTGGTTCATGTGAAAACAGTGGTTCATTTGGCCCAGCCCTGCTTTGGCCCTCCCGTCAGAAGCCCTTTACCTTGTTCTCTCTGCTCAATCATGATGCAGCTCCTATAGCAGAAGAGGGCAATCTAAATATCAATCTAAAGAAAATGATTAATCAAGTTTTGCTGTCAAAATACATCCCCATTGTAAACATATTTATTTCTATGTGCTATATACATACAGGCAATTCTGAGCTCCCAAACATCCCATCTTCCCTAAATAATCAGTTATGGTTTCATTTCCAGGAAGCTTCTTGTAATTTTAGCCTAAATCACCTCTTATGTAAACTTCCAAATTTCATCTCCTTGGGTGAAGCTGAGTTTGTTCTTTTTAAATAACTTAAAGCGCTGCTTCCTACTTCCAGTTCACTAGGAGTGCATAGGAAGTTGTTCTTGGGTCTACATTTCATGATGTTACAGAATGCATAAGAAAATCTACTATCTCATTAACAGCACCTAGTACTTCACTGTCCCCTTTGCCTTCCCCTGTCCCTGAAAATAAAAGGAAAGTCTTCACTTCCTGAGCATCAGTGAGCAACGATGATTCTGCTAAATAAGGAGGTGATCTGGATTCTAAAAATACCCATTGAATTGATTTTTGTCTCTCTACCAGGATGCTCCCTCTCCCCACCTCTCTCAGCTGTGAAAACCAAACCCTCTAGCAGGCCAGTCATCTGCGCCTAGGGCTCTCCATCTAAAAAGTAGACAAATTGCGTCCCACCCTGGCTCTTCCAATCTTGCACCTCCATCTGCCATTTTTTTTTTTTTAAACTGGGGATTGACCCCAGGGGTGTTTTACCACTGAGCCTCATCCCGAGACCTTTTAACTTTGAGTCTTACTAAGTTGCTTAGGGCCTCACTAAGTTGCTGAGGCTGGCCTTGAACTTGCAATCTTCCTGCCTCAGGAGCCACTGGAAATACAGGCATGCGCTACCACACCTAGCTGCCTAATACTCTTGAAATGAGCTAATGATCAAGAGGTAATTAACGAACTATGAAGTGCCCTCACAGCCAGGTGCCGCCTTCTGCCTATCAGACAACTCTTCCCAACTCCTCATGCTCTGGGAGAAGTAAAAAGATGAGCAAAGGAAATAGAGTACAGATGATCAGTCGAATTGAGATGAGCAATGGCGAGCTCATCTAGCAGGGATGTTAAAAACATTTCAAATAAGGGAGGAAGAGTAGCTGCTATATACTGAAAAGAAAATGTGTAATTTCTGAAATATGTAAAATTTTGAATGATTCATAAATGAAGCTTAGCAGGGTGTAGGAAGCAGGATATGGGCTAAGTGGAGATATATACACATGGGTTGGTTAATATTGGGAAATACCCACAGCACAGCACAGCATGACTCAAGGTTAAAAAAGAAAAGAAAGAAAGAAACAAAAAAGTGAAGGGGAAAATACAGAAATACAGTAATAGTAGGTGTATTTGGTTGACTGAAGCAATCCTCTTTTGAGAGAGCTCATCAACCTAAAATGTAGAGTTATTTAACATAATTACTAATTAATATTACTATTTAAGTCAGCTAACTAGGTAATGAAGAGTTCACAAAATAATTCTACTTCTTAGCACATGGAAAATGGGGGTTCTGAGACTAGATTCACTCAGATCAATATTCTAATTGATAGCCAAGGGGAGTTATCTGTACTGATCCACTCCTTTACAGTGGACCTGCATTACCTGTGCAAAACTGCAAGGATAGGGGAAAGTAGGGGAAGAGGGAAGAGCTGGTTCTTCTGATCTCTTCCCCTACAACTTTTCCCAGCTTACCCTGAAGCCCACCTTCGCTGACCAATACGACCATGTTTTCCTTTGTCCCATAACTCGATGGCTACAAAGAGAACATCAGTAGAAGATACTCTACAGAGACACTATGGTTATTGGAATAGAGGGGATTTTCAGTGTCATTTTCTCTTGGTTCTTAGCATAAATTTGTTAAGCAACTTCAGTTGCCTTCTCTTTGATTCTCTTTTCTAATAAATGGGGTTAATAATTATAACAAACTCCAGGGTGTGGGATGTTACACATTTATTGGCATTCCAATGCCATGAGTTAGCACCATATATCATTCTATGTATTCACTCCTTTCCTTTTAATTCTCTCAGGCTTGGCTTCCCACAAATCAAGATGGTTTTCTGCCAACCTAATATGATCCTTCTCTAACAATTGCAATTTTCCCATTATCTATACAGGTGGTGGTTACTGTGGGTGGAATGTTCATAGCAAAATAATAATCAGTTAATAAAATGTATCCTGCTTATCTATCCAAAAGGAAGCACCATTTGACATGTAAAAATAAATAGTAAAAGTAGTTAAAAGTACAAATAATGGAGGCTTAAGGGATTGACAGTTTATTTAACAGGCATTTAGTCTCTCTTGGGTGCTGGGACACTAATCACTTGGATGGCAATGATGAATAAGGTAAACCCCTGCTCCTGAGATGCGCTCATTCCAGTTGGAAGAAATGGAAAAGTAAACAGATAACCTTAATAGACTAAGTGCTAAGATAGACAACATAAATAGAAAATTGTAAGGGACCTGGGACTACTAATTTTATCCAAGGTTAAGTCTTTCTATCTCATCTTAAAGACAGTGTTGAAGCTTGGGGATGCATTCTTCACAGGGGAAAAGAGAAGTGGGTGGTTTATAGAACCTGGTGATCTGGAGACAGAGGAAGAGGAGCACACAGCCATAATACCATGAGACAGGAACTTTAAGTGAAAGCATGCATAAAATTCTCTGGGGACAGCAAAGACAGAACAATTAATTTTGTGAGAGGTGTGGGAGTGGAGTGGGGGCAGTGAGCAGTGAAGACTGGCAAAATAGAAAGAGGTGACCTCTGGGCTCCGATTAAAGGGGGAATAGAGGTATGGGGGTGGGGGGACAGAGAAATGGAGAGGGAAAAGGAGCATCTTGAGCCTAGCTGTGAAGGCTCTGATGACAAACATTCTGGAGTGTGTAAGTGTGTAAGGGGTAGGAGACCAGAAAGTAATTAGAAAACTGGGCTTGTCCATGTTATAAAGGTGATCATGTGCTACACTGAAGAATTTGGGCTACAGAAGGTCCTGCAGGCAGTTGGAAACCAAAGGTCTTTAATCCTGGAGATGACATGATCTGACCTCAGAAAGAAGATTAAGGGAAAGCCCAGATGCAATCCTGCAGATGATGAGTTCAGATCTAGATGGAATTTATGGAATAAAGAATGGAAGGGCAGGAGAAGACTTCTCAGGAGGTAGGACCAAGAGGAAGGATGGTCATGGTTTACTATTGGGCATCTGGAAGGGATAGCAGGGCTCTGACTGAGCTAGGAGAATAGGAGAAGGAATTCGTGAGTAGTCCACCGGCAGGGTATCTTGCCAATTCTTTAAGCATGTTGAATTTTGAGGTGCCTTAAGGAGAATTCCTATGAGCAGTTGGAGATGTAGATCTGTAGCTGGAAGTCAGGAGTGTATGAGATTTCCTAGGGATGAGGAGAGGAGAAGGAGGAAGGAAGGGTGAGGAAAATCCCAGGGAAACCCAACTTCTAAGGGATGAATCAAGGAACAGAAAATAGAGGAAGAGACAGAACACTTAAAAGGACAGAAGGGAGACTAAGAGAAGGAAGGAAACAAAACTCAGAAGTGAAGATATTTTTCTGGTGGAGGGATTAATAATCATTAGTGGGAAATGGAGAGGGGGGGAAGTAGAAGAATGGGAGATTGTCCATTGATTGGTAAATCAATGTCCTAACTCACCTTGGGGAAAGCAGCGAGATGGGAGCAGAAATCAGCCAGGGGTGAATTAATAAAAGAATAGGAACCCATGAATGGAATAAATCATGCAAATGTCTCTTTAAAGAACTTGATGGTGGGGCTGGGATTATAGCTCAATTGTAGAGCTCTTGTCTAGCACATGTGAGGCACTGGGTTTGATCCTCAGTACGACATAAAAACAAATAAATAAAATAAAGGTATTGTGCCCATCTACAACTAAAAATTTTTAAATAATTTAAAAAAAATTGATGATGAAGAAAGGTAAGGTGTTAGCCCAGTAAGAAAGAACATGAGCTAAAGGAAGAGGGATTGTTTTGGTTGATCACAGCTGTTTATTTCTTTAATATCTTGAACACATGCTTAACCAGAAGAGAAAGGATAATTCAAAAACAGGAGCACATAGGAGATATCTGAGGGATCCACACCTCTTGGGTACAGGTTAAAAGCTGTCCTAGTAGCGGGTAGAACTTTTTCTCGTGGGATAATAGGGAAGTAGGTGAGAATATGTTTAAACCTAGAAGTCTGAAGATGACAAGAACAGTAAACTCATGGAGTTTATGTCTGATGGCCTCTTTTTTTTTTTTTTCAAAAAGCAACTGGCAAGATATCTCTGAAAGTGAATAGGGAGGAAATATGCTAAGAGAATGTTGTTAATAAATACCGGTGTCTTATTTGTTCTTTGTAAAACACTGCTTCACTCTCTTAACGAGATAATAAAAGTCTTAAGAAATGTGGTTCAATATGGCTGTGGAAAACTTAGGCTAGAAACTTCTAGATATAAAGTTCCTAAATAGGAGAACAGTGGCTGATGTGGTTTTGCACAGTTGTTGGGGCACAATAACTATCTTTGACAATGTTTCCTTTAAGCAATTTTGGGGTGAATATTGGGAATAAGATTTAGCATTTATTTGGTATATTTTAGTACTTTGTATGAACCCTACAGAACAAAAATTAAGCAAAAACAGCAACAAAAATAACTAATGGGGGGCTGGAGTTGTGGTTCAGGGGGAGAGAGCTTGCCTAGCACGTGGGAGGCCACTGGGTTTGATCCTCAAGACCACATAAAATAAATAAATAAATAAATAAAGGTATTGTGTCCAACTGCAACTAAAAAAAAAATTTTTTAAAATAATTAGGGTCTTTCTCTAGTAAAGGAAAATGTCAAATGAGGAAAAAAATTATGTGTCTTAGAAGCCTTATTAGAAACCCAAACCATTGATTATCAGAGCTGGTGTGTGCTGCATGGTTGGCCTGAACAAATGAGCCATAGACACAATCATTGAAGAAAGACATCAGACTAGACAAACTATCCTGTGGGAAGAATGAAGACAGCCATGTTGTATGCTGACCATGAGCTCCTCTACCTCCTGCCTGGTGTCTCTCCTCTCCAGAGGCTACTTAATCTCATTGAGACAAGACAGCCAGCCTAATTGATACAGAAAACGGAAAGCCCTTTGATCTCATATCAAACAGAGTCAGGCTAAGAAAAGAATCCAGCAGGCAAGATGACCATCTTCCAAAGAAGAATTAACACCGCAGGAAGGAAAGTAGGAAAGCTGCAGTATCTTACTTTGGAATTTCATGAACTCAATTTGCTTAAAGAATGATTGAAAAGAATAAGTTCATCTCAATGAATGAATAGGGTTTGTTTGCTCTTAAGTGATAAAGCAAAAACAGTATTGTAGCTATGAAATCTTTCAAATGATCAATTTTCAGATAAGCATTATAATAGTGATGGAAAGCACAATAGAAGCATCATAAATGTAAGAACACCTGCCTTTTAGCACCAACTATATAGGACAGGTGTTTGTTAACGTCAGTTTTTACTGCTACTATATACTGTGCCCCTAAAGTGTTTTCCTGGAAGGGACTTGCTATATTGTGATTTAAAGGGCATTTGCTATGCTTTAATTAAGTACTTACAAGGGCACAAAACTGGCACTGCAGTAATCAGAATACTGGTGAATATACTGGTATGTCTATGAAGTTAGAGACCATTATTTATGTTAGGGGAATTTATGTTCCCCATTCTAAAGCAAAAGGTAATTCAATAATTTTATTAGTTACTGCTTACATTTTAATACAAGGGTGGTTTTACAAACTAGTTCAAGACTGTGATTATATGAGTAAGATTAAGTAAATAAAGTATGGTCTTCAGGGGAAAACTATTAGCCTTATGCCATGCTTTCCTTTTAGATTCAGAGGATTGCTTTGAAAAAAATAACACATTCTCCAGTTGAGCAGTTCTGCCAAGTAGATCTCATACTTGATGTATGTTAAACCTAAGGCATATGATATTTGAGTAAGTGTATTCTCCCACTATTTAAAAATTTTAAGTTTAGGAAACTATGGAGAAATACTTCAAAAACAGTGTCAGAAAGAAATTGAGACAGAAATTTTTATTAGAGATTGAACTGTAATGAAAAATAATCAAATCAATAACAGCAAATTAACACTGATTTCAATGCACATAGGGAAAAAATTATGGTCTTTTGATTACATAGTATATGTGAATATCTTCAAAATAAATTTTGATCCATTTAAGATTCATCTTCCAGTCAGTTCCAAGCCTAGACTTTAAAACTTTGGGCTACTCAATTGCAGACTTCTTTCTCCTTGGAAATTTATACCAGTTCCGTTCCATCATCTTCCACGTACTATGACTGCTGTTTACTGAATTCTTATGAGATGCATTTCCACTCTTCTGAATGAAAACAGCACCTGGCTTATGTTTTGATTCCACATCCTCATTCTCCATCATACTAAGAAGCCATGAATACTTCAACAATGTGTTCCCATAATCCTGACACCTCCTGCCCCTGCTACTGTAGCCAGGCACTAACATCACTCCTGACTTTAAGCATTGCAAGTATTCAGAATGTCCATTCTCCACTTACAACCCTCTTATTGCTGCATCCCTCCACATTCTCCCCTCCCTCCCTTTTCTGCTTACCAAATGAACCCTGAATCCCTTGCAGTTGAATGGCTCTATTAGTTCTCTTCTCATGTCCTTGTATTGCCCTTTCTGACTCCAAGACTCTAGCCACATCAGTAGTGGGCAGACCCCCCTTGCCCACTATCTTTTTGTATTTATATCAAGAATATTGCCTGAGAAAATCTGGGGCTGCTCTGTCCCCTGGAACTCGCTCAGGTAAACTTCACTGTGTTGGAAATACCAACAACAATCCCCTGATCCACTGCTGGAAACACTCTAACTGCTCTACATAAATAATTCTTGTCTGTGTACCTCAAAGCCTCTCATAGTTTTCCTGTACCACTGTGGCAAAAACTTGAGGGAAATATAAAATATAACTGGTCTCATCTCCCCTTCATTTATCCTCAACACCTGTCTTTTCACTTCCCTCCATTTCCACCTGCCTAAGAGGTACTATCATCACCATTCACCTACTTCCAATGCTATACTTTCAACTTCCAGCTGGCTGCAGAAGCTCAATACCACATTAACAATTTACAACATGTCCCAATGCTTAGTCTAGGGCTGATACATTGTTGGCCCTTCGTAGATATTTATTGATATTTATTGAATATATGAATAAATAAATGAATATTTATATTCATATAATTATATGATTTTTATATAATTATAATTATATAATTATATAATTATATGATTATAATTATATAATCATATGATTATATAGATATTCACATATACTATATAATCACATACATTCATATGCGGCTTCTAATTCAATTTTATATGAGTGGAGTTTCTAGAGAAGAAAGGAAAAGGATCATTGAAGAAGTCTTTTCTTTTAGGGTGGAAAGGAGCTTTCTACTTTTCTACTTTCTACTGTTAACCTAGACTGTACTTGTTAGGTATTCTATTGATTTTTCAACAGACTTTCTCTTTTTTTTCTGGATGTATTTGGAACATGAACTTGAGTACACAAAAAATTACTCTAACTGAAATGAAAAAAAAACTTGATTCTATACACATTGTTTTAAAAGGCAACAGTTATTAGTTTAAAACACAGTATACCTAAAGTTACATGCTTATAAAATCAGAAGGGGCATAACATCACCCCCAGACCTTCCTGACCATGAGCATTCTTTTTATTATTTTTGAAGCCTGGTGGCTAATGTACTTTTTGTGTTCTTCAGTGCACAGGATCTTGATGATAGTATAAAAATGTCCTTACCACATTGTCCTCTCTGCTGTCCCACATGTTGTTTCTATTATGTATATGATTTTAAAATTTCTTATGATCTTGTTTAAAATATGTGTTTATAAATTGTAAATTCTATGTTTCTGGTTTCTTAATCTATGATTTCCCCCTCTAATGTGGATGAATTCCAAGAAATTCAGAAATAATATCTAACAAGATCTGAGCAGAGGAAGGAGAGGAATGGCAAATAAACATTTTCCAGTGTCAGAGAAAGATATTCAATCTTTCAATGTGTTCAACAAATGGGTTTAATAATGCACATTTCAGTATAAAACAGTTCACAACAGAAATATTTGCTACTCAGCCCATTTATCCTGGGAATTACACAACATGGACCATTTTCAATAACTCTTTTCATTATAATGATTTCCTCCTGCTCAGGCAACAGAGATGTACAAACCAGTTTCGTCTAGAAATGTAATATGTGAAGATACAAATGTATTAAAGAAATATTAAAACAAAAACATTTTCATCAATTTGGCTCAGCATTATAGCTTCTTTCTTGAGGTAATTGAGCTTTCTGAAAACTTCCAACCAGAATATAAAATTGTTTTTTATTCAGAATTCATACAACTAGACAACTTGAAAATGCAACTTTCTTTTAAAGGCATGGTAAAGTGCTGGTAGATCAAAACAGAAAACTAAAATTTATTTTTAGGAAACCAGATTGTTTCCTAATTTTGTAACTTAAAAATCTTAAGGTGTCTTTGGAATCATAAAAGATCACTTTATTTTTCAATATAATATTGTATTTATTTAATTTTATGATATGTTGATCTATATAAATTCCATACTTACTTTTACTTAAAAAGACAGTTTACTTATATAAAACCTTTTCTACCATTCTGAATGATATAAATATAATGTCATCTATTTAACTATTCTTTCATAAATTCAGCAAATGGGTCTTGAAGGTATCCATAGTAATAGCCAGTTTCCCAAGTAATAGAGAAAATTAATATAATTTCCATATGACTATAATTTATAGTAATAGTTGCCACAAAAGAGAGGTTATAAAAACCCAGACAGTAGAGGTCTGTGATAATTGTTCTACTAGTATAGGAACTTAGTACTTAGAATTAAATATTTTACAAAGTGCCTGAATTACAATAGCATAAAACACTGCCCTTATTCATGATTTAAAGCTTTATATTTTCAGGATTTTTTACCATGTTTATGTAATTCTTGAGAAGCAGAACTTCAGGGAGGGTTTATTTACTGAGAAAATATTGTAAGGTACAAACCTGGGCACCAGCTGTGTATGTTAAAAATAAATACAGCATACATCTTTCCTTTAGTCAGGGATTCCCTAATCTAATAGAAGAAAAGAAAAGCCCCAACCTATTTGCATTGAACATGTCTTTCATTCCTTTCCACTTTCTCACCACCATTGGAGTTGAACTTTATTAGACACCTGAGCAACCCTGTTATTTCATGGATACCCTCTAGGAGCAATAAGCATCACAATTGGTTCTGGCCAATTTTTCGGTTAGCCCATGATTGTTGATAAGACAAGTCAGGGTTTTCTAAAGCAACAGAGGCTATTGGTATAACACATGGGTTAGAAGTGCTGAGATGCATTTCTGATGCACTTGAGCAACGCAGTCTTTGATAAAATGACCTCTGATCTCTAAAGTAGGAGCTGCTTGAAAGAGCAAAATTCTGCCCAGAAACAGAGCTATGAAAGACTTGTTCTGAGGTCTCTTCCTGGTGACAGGATGGGTTGTTTGCCTCCAACTCTGACTCTGAATGAGAGCAGAAATAATAGAAGGAGGGGAGGACAGAGAGAGCTAATATACAAGAGACTGGTGCATATGAGAGAGGAAGTAGAGAAGAGAGTCAGGGAAGGAGAAGTTTATAGAAGTGAGGGAGGTGAAGAGGGAGGAAGGGAGGGAGGGAGGAAATAGAAGGAAAAGACTGAGCATATAACACAGTGAGTGCTAGAAAGGTGTGGTGGCTGTACCAGTTAGACAGAGTATCATGCAGTAAATCTTGGGTCAGGAGCCCAGGAACCAGGATAGTAAAATGCTAAGAAGCAACAGCTGTTTTGATAGAGGGGAGTATTAGTAATAATCAGAACTAATGTGTAGTCACTCCTCTAAGTGCCTTACATGCATTAACTGATTAAATTCTCAGGACTCTCCTATAAACTGGGGAAGCTTATCAATTATCAACTCAGATAAATAGAGATTCAGATAAGTTAAGCAACTACTCAAGGACACAAAGCTAGCAAGTGACAGAGCCTGGATTTGAACCAATGCAATCCCGTGTCCTTAATCTTAGGCACTATGCAACTCCTCACTGGCTCTCATCAGGCCTGAAAGAACCTGGAGCAATAAAATGATGGACTGAGACTCGAATCTGATCCCTTCTTGTTTCCAAACTGTTTCCTGCTCTTCATCTGAGGATAGACAAATGTTTTAAACAAAACTGAAACTTGCTACACATACATTGTAGTCTAAGAATAATTTTAGTGAACTGAATACTTACTTTGTAGTCTTAGTCATTTTAGATCTAATTTTTACCTGTACAGTGGGAAACAAATTATCCTTAAGCAATACCCTTAATAATCCCAGCTGAAAGTCACTAGAAGGAAATTGGTTGGATATAAATATACCTAAATTTAGGAGGACTCAAGAAAGCATATAATATATTATAGCTAGTTTTCTTAATTAATACACTGTCACTCAGCCAAGGATAGGCTAGTTTTAAGTTTTGGTAATAGGAGGAGAGTTCACTCATTTATTTATTCAACAAATATTTATTTAGTGCCCACTATGCTCCAAATGTTTGTTTTAATGATACAAGAGTATATAAAACAAAGTTCCTGCTCTTCAGTAGATTACATTCTAGGGAGGTTGGGTGGAAGCTGATACTAAACAAATAAACAAATAAGCCTATAATGTGTCAGATGTTGATAAGTGCTAAGAAAGAAAAATAAAGTGAAGTAAAATGAAGCCGATGCAATTTATGTAGGGTGATCAGAGAATGTCCCTCTGGTGACTTTTTTCTTTTTTTTCTAAATGTTGGAAATCAGACTAAAGGCCTCAAACATGCTAGGCAAGCATTCTATCAATGAGCCACATCTCTAGTTCCCTCTAATGACTTTTCAGTGAGACCCAAAAGAACTAAGAATGACTGAAGTTGTGTGGGTGAAGAACATTTCAGCCTGAGAGAACAGCAGTGCAAAGGCTCAGAGGCATGATGAGCTTAGTGGGTTTGAGGGACAGCAAGGAGCAGTGTGGTTGTAGCAGAAACAAGAAGGAGCATGATGAGAAGCATCAGAGCAATGGTGGAGTAGGGTAAGAGCATGTAAGGCCTTGAAAGTTGTGGAAAGGACCTAGATTGGACCCTGACACTGGAGGATCTTGACAGTGGAAGGAATGAGATGATCTGACTTCATTTTTTTAAAGTATCACTTCCACTGCTGGGTAGAGAAGGCAGAGAGACCAGTTGGGAGGCCTTTGCAATAGGCAACTGGTGAAGGTGGCTGCATTAGTGGTCCATCTGTGACTGTAGGGCTAGCAGGATTTGCTGAAGGATTGCCTATAGGGTAGGAAAACAAGACAAGGGTCAAACTTGGTTGCTAGATTTTTGGACTAAGCAACCAGACGAGGCAGTTTATTACGTAGTAAGGTGGAGAAAATTGTGGGAGGATCAGGCTTGAGAAGAAAACAAAGAGATCATTTGGATGTGTTATATTTGAGATGTCTACTAGACATCTCAGAAATACTTTGTAGGCATTTGGATACCTGCCTGGAATTCAAAGAGTATGTCTGAATGGAGATATAAATTCTGAATTATCTACATGTAAATGGTATTTAAAATCACAGAACTAGAGGAACTCACAAAGAGTTTGAGAGTGGAGAGAGAGAGTAGATGAGTCTAAGGACTAAGTCTCTGAGCACACCAACCCAGAAGTCAGGAAGATGAAGAGAAACCAACAAGGAGTGTGAATAGGAGTAACTGTGAGGGAGGAAAAGCAGCCCAAGAGTGGAGTCCAGGGACAGCCAGCGAAGAAAGCAGAACCTGAACGGTGAGCAGTGAAAGAGTACAGACTTTCTCCCCTGGTTTCTTCTGTTTTCTCAGTGAAACCAAAGCAGGCATGTCATGACAATTAGCACAGGAAGATGTTGGAGATTTGAGAGGGCGGGAGAAGGTACAACATTATCTTCCAGAAAGCAGGATAAAGAATGACTAAGGAAAGAGAGTAGCACTGTCCACAGGTAGTGGACTGTTCAAGGAACCAGCTCTTTTAGCAAAGACATGATGAGAACCCAGGTGGATAGGATGGCCCTGAGACAAAATATTCAATGTCACACTTGCTCAGCTTCAGTATCAGGTGGACATAAGTAGGGGAAAGGACACTAACAAAGTTAAAGAAAATTTCACAGAGCATCAGTCTCTAGTACCTGGTCAAGAAGAAAGACCAGGGAATAGGCCTGGATTAAATAAAGGATTTCTAAAGGAAGCCTAAAACAATTGGATTCGAGAAACTCCTTATAACTGAGTGGTGGTTGAGCAGAGAAGCCAGAGATCAAGGGTATCCAGAGTGAGAAGGGCCCATAAATTTCCAGAAAAGAGTTCTGAAATCAGTAGGTAGAAAACTTAAGAAAAAGTAAGGGAAAGATGAATGAAACATGGTTTGTGGTTAGGGTAGAGGCAATGAATACTACAAGAATAATGGAAACTCATTTTTTAAAATGTTTTTATTAATGTATTGTGTTATTTTATTAATGTATATTTTATTAATATATTAATATACATAATAGCATGGTTCATTTGGATATGTTTACACACATCTATGACATATTTATGATCTAATTCTCTCCACTTCAATCCCCTATACTCTGAAAACTCATTTTTATGTGCCTAGAACAGAAGATGGTCTGATGACTTTTATAGAAGTAAATGGGTCTACAGAGCGATTCCATTGCTGATTGTTGAATCTTGGAAGGTATGTGCAGATGTTGGGCATGACCAAGAGGAAAAGCTGGCAATGCAGGACAAAAGAACATTAAATCAAGAAGTGGCAGAAGCCATGTGTTATGACAGCTAAGAGAGGAAGAATTTTGAGGGGAAAAAAAAAACAGTGTTAGAAGTGCTGATCCTAACAACTAGGGGAAATCTGGCACAAATGTCATCAATAACCATGTTGGAAAGAACAGTTTCACAGAAGCAGTGAACATCCCTTGAGGGTTAAGGAGGTCTGAATTATAAAATGAATGCTTACTCTAAGGATGTCATCCCCAGACCTTCCATTAGGTGGGCATGGCCCAGTTTAAAAAAAAATGTGGGATTCTTAGTTCAAAAATCATTGAGATTGTATCTTAGTCTGTTTGTGCTGCTATAACAAAATACCTGAGACTGAGTGACTTATAAAGAACATTATTTATTTCTCAAAGTTCTGGAGGCTGGGAGTCCAAGATCAGGGTACTAGCAGTTTGGGTGTCTGATAAATGGATTAATCTCCACTTCCAAAATGACCTATTGCTGCACCTTCTAGAGGGAATGGTTGCTGTGTCTTCCCATGGCAGAAGAGTGAACGAGCAAGAAAGATGAACTCTCTGAAACCACTTTTATAAGGGCACTAATTCATTCATAAGACTGGAGCCCTCGTGACTTAATCACTTCCTAAAGACCCTACTTCTCAATGCCACTGCAATGGAGATTAAGTTTCAACATGAATTTTAGAGGTAACCGACATTTAAACCATAGTAGATGGCAATGATAGAGCATTATACCACACCCAGGGCCCTTTTGTGCATGGAGCCCTGTGCTGCTAAAGGACCCATGAAGCTGACCCTACCAGTAGAAAAGAAGAAAAGCAGAATGTCATTTCAAAACAGCAGTGAGCTTCTCCAGTATGATGGGTCTAAGGCAGAACCAGACAGCAAGTGAAAAGTTCTCTAATCCATCTGCCATTGGATATTTTAATTTGGTTGTCATCTCAAATTCAGAAGTGGAACTCCTAGCCTCTCCAAGTCATCTTCTTTTGCCATCTTTCTCTCTCTTATGGGCTGCACCATGTTTTTTTTTTTTTTAGCCTTGGACCCAAAACCTGGTAAGAAGCTAGGTGCTATGCCTCAGTTTCATTGTCTGAAAAAGGAAAGTAATTAGGAGATTTAAGAGGCTAAATAATGTAAAGTGCGTACAGATATCTTGACAGGCTATATGCATGTTAGCTTTCTCATTATTCTTTTTGTCTCATTATTAACTAAATCCTACCAGATGTTTACTTTGAATTGTCTGTTATAGCCACTCTTCCTCCCACCCCACCTTTCCTAGACTATTAACTGAGGTCTTTTCACCACTGGTAGGAACCTGAGCATTGGCCTCCCAGATTCTAGTCTCTCACCCTGCTACTACCAAAGTCCTCTTTCTTGCACACAGCTTTTGCCCTATGACTGCTCACTGTTCCAAGGACCACTTTCTCTGCTCCCAAATCTTAAATCGGTTTTATTTT
Source organism: Callospermophilus lateralis (assembly GCF_048772815.1). NCBI lineage: Eukaryota > Metazoa > Chordata > Mammalia > Rodentia > Sciuridae > Callospermophilus > Callospermophilus lateralis. The sequence goes on along the minus strand of NC_135305.1, from coordinate 30,220,599 downwards.
TTGCATAATGATCAAACTTAAAACTTCCCTGTCATGGCTTTTCTTAACCTAGTATGAGCCCAGCTGGTCAGACCAACTCCACTTTGTGAGCTTTCCATCACCATTCTTTGTGTTCCTGTTGAGGAAAGCCATGATATTGCAACCCAGAGATGAAGACTAGGAACACTGGAACAGCAAACATGGAGGCTTTTATCTGCCCTGCCTAAAGGTTCAACCTTCAAGAGGATAATATGGAATCCAGGACAGGGAAGGGAGGACGTAGGTGAGAAAGATGTGGCCTAGAAGAGTACCAAGTGACTTCTAAGGTAGAAATGATCTGATGACACCTTTGTTTCTCAGGACCTTTCATTCAGGAAACACTTCTTATTTACTGCTCTGGACCAGGACTTATATATTAAGAAATAAAATCCCCCAAACCCTTTCTACAAGGAGTCTATCATCTTTTCTACTCTGAGGAATGGAGTCCTTCCCTTGCACAGTACCTCACAGTAGGAGACAGTGGAGAACAGAAGTCCAGGAGCCCTGCGATCAAGGTAACTGAGGGCAAGGCTAAGAAAGCCGTGAGAGAAACAGCTGGAAAAAAAAAAAATTGAGTCTCATAAGACAAGAAGCCATGGAACTGCGGAGATAGATCTGGGAATCAAAAATGTGGGTGGGGAGAGTGAGCTAGCTCCCCTTGAGTGTTTCTAGGGAGAGAGTATGGGGTAGGAAATTGTGATGCTATTCTAAGCCAAGAAGATAAGGCAGAAGGCTAGGGAAGAGACTGACTTGATGACAAACTGGGAGACAATCAGACTCCAAGCAAGAAAAAACGGGAGGGGACCTGGGATTGTAAAGGAGCCCTTGCAGGGAGGCAAACAAGTGCAGGGTTTTAAAGACAAACATCAGCAAATACTGGGGGTATAGATAGAACAGGCAGAATGGGGTAGTCCCTGGGCCACATCAAAGCAGGCCAGGAAGAAAGAACAAAGCCATGTGGAAGGAAAAAGGTAGGGAAAACAGTGAGGAACAGAGTAAAGGGATGAAGTGGTACTGGGTCAGATCTGAGCGAAACAAGAGAAGTCTCAAATGAGACAACCCACCCTCTATAACATTCCTCACACACCCAGAGACATCAGTTGTTTTGCAAAGGCCCAAGATAATTTGGGTGTGTTCTGTTTCTACAGTTGCTCCTCCTGCAATGTGCAGATGTTCCAACCCAGCTAAAAAGAAAGGCATGTCCATGAAAGAATTGCTGTCCCTAGAAAGAGAAAGAACAGGGAATGTGATTTTGTGAAAGGGATACTGATTGCATACCAATACTCAATAAGTGTCTGCTAAATGCAAAATGTACATAGTAGGCACTCATTTATTTGACTTTCATGCCAATCTATTGTGGCACTTTATAGTATACCTATTTTATGGATGAGGGACACTGTGGATCTGTAAGGAAACTTCTAATCCATGACTATCTGTTTCTAACTCCATATATTTCCCTTCCCTGTACATCTAGGTAGGACCTTAAAATCATGTGCATGGCCTGATGTGGTAGGAAAAAAGAACATAGAGACACAACCTCTTCCTCTACCTGTTTCAAAAATGGCTTTTGGTCAACTCTAGGAATATCTGATGTTACTGAAGTCCCTCAAATTCAAATCATACTACCTTTGGCCATCCCATCCATTGCCCTTCCAACTGCCTCAGTGGAATCTTGCTGCCTCTGATATATTTAATGATTTAGAGATATGTCACATCTCCCTAAGTTATGCTTGATGATGTTTGAAGAATTCCTTGATTACCCAAGAGTTATAATCTGGGACCTGGATGTGGTATTATAATTTACTTATCATTTTTTATTAATCAGGATTGATTAATTTACCATATTTAGCCTTAGCCAAATAATTAAACCTAGCTCTTCCCTCTCTGTCTCCAATGAAAACACGTGTCCTAATGCTTTTCTAGAAGTCTTTCTATTTCCTTTTTAAAATCCAGAGACTTGAGCTAGAGAGAACCCAATATAATTTGCTTTTGAAATCCAGACACCTCTCTGGGTTACTGACATCAAGAGTCTCATCCCTGGCATTATTTGAGTTTGGGGGATTTATTAAAGCAGATGCATAATGATGGCATTAGGCATAACGTGCTGGACAGGACCCTAGCATTTTCAAGCTGCAGCAGCTATAGAAATCATTCAGTCTAATCATCTCTTATATTGCCAAGGACCTTAAATCTTGGGGACTTGAGTGTATTGCCCAAGCTCACACAAATAGTTTGTAGCCAATTCCAGATTAAACTTTAGGTCTTCTGACAGTGAGACCAGCAACCTTCATTATACCTTCATACCTCCTTTGCAAAGATGAAATTATTTGATGCTTCTTTCCAAATAATTTTCATTATAGCCTTCTGAATGATTAGCAAACCCATTTAATAGGCATAGACACTGAGTCTGAAAGGTTAAATGACTCGTCCCTGAGGGTACAGTGAGTGTCACTGACAAAGAACTAAGAATAAAATTGCAAGTCTCCTAACTTAGAAGTCAAGGTTTCTATCTTTTAGGATATACTCATATAGATATTAAGGATACTGGCAAATAAAATGAGCGATATTTCTAGATTCTGGGCTATACAGTATTTAATTTACCTCTCAGAATTTTGTATTTGCTTTTGTTTAAGAACATTGAATTGGAATTTTGAAAAGTAGGGAATGGAGAAATTTATCTAAGAACATTTTCTTTCAGACAAAAATGTTTTAAATGATCAACATCTACAATCCAAAAGAAAACATACCTAATCCACCCAAAGTAGCAGGATGACCTGGTTCTCTCCTGTTTAAGCAACTTGCAACACTGATTTCTCATGTTTCAAATGTTATTCTGGTTATGTCACAACGGCTCCAGTCTATTCTGTGTCTGCTTGATTCTGTAACACTCTTGGAAGATGACAAGAACCATTACTGCATTCACTGGCCACCTATTACAGGCAGGAGACAAAGCCAGGAGTTGGAGGACTGTCAAAGGGAACAAGTCCTGGTAGGTGCTCTAGTGGGGAGCTCAGAATGGTGAATAGCAGGGCATCAAGCTTCCAATGAGGTGGAAAGTGAAAGGTCTCAAGGTATTGGAGCAAAGAGGGGTATCTTCCTGCTGGGGGAATTCCAAAAGTTTTATAGGATCTGGGCATTAAAAAGATGACAGGATTTAAAGAAGAGGATTAAAAAGGAGAACTGCAGATAGAGAAGATGTGCTTCTGAGGTCCTGACATCAGCACACTGATCTTTAAACTTTATCAAAATTCTCTGCTGGCATACATTTTAAAAATTCTAATATATCCCCCTGAAAGAAAGAGAAAGAAGTTGTTCCAAAGATAAGGGACTGAAAGACACAAAGCCAACCTTTCCATACACAAACATTTGTTGGACATAAATTACATGCCAGTTACTATGCTAGGTACTGGCAATACAAAGAGAAGAGTAACTTTGTATGAATTTATAATAGAGTTTAAAAATTAGATGTCTCTGTAATCGGTGGTAAAATGTTTGCTCCACAAACATACGCTACTGTATACTTTCTTCTAGGAATTTAAAGAATTCTGCAAAGAATTCCATTCTATATTATTTTCAGGAAAAATCCAGAATAAGACAACATAAAATAGAATGACATGAATATGGACACACACACACTATACAATCTCATTCAATAAGTCAGATTTAATTGCATAATAGAAGAGACACAGAATGCCATTCACTCTGAAAGAATCAGGTTGCCTGGATACACCATACCTAGGGCACTGGGGCTGCATTTCTTAGCCCCAGGACCTCAGCATGCACCTCCTTCACTTGCCCCTGCTGCCAGGCCATTCACAGAAGTTTCTCCCCAGGTGGCTTCTTTGTCTCCTCCTACCTCCCAAATCCCACTTTATCATTATTCTCCCCTAGTTTGTTGTACCTTCCCTGCTCCATCTGAATGGTCTAAGAAGTCTACACACCTTTTAGCTCAACCAAAAGCAACTATAGCAACACAATTATTAGGCCATGTGTGCAGTATCATCTCAGAAAAGAAATGCTAGATGCCAGTGAAAATGATAGGTCGTTGTAAATTGGAAGGAAATGTAGGTATTTCAATATGATCATCACCACCTATTTCCAGAGTTATTTTTCTGATTACTCAGAATTCTAATATAGATGATGAAAGGATCTTTAGGACATGTTTTGAACATGTCATAACAAAATGCCAAGAACATACAGGTATTTGCGCACAAACACATACACGTACACAAAGGAAAAAGAAGATATGGGTATTTATCGAAAGGAAAAAATAGAAAAGATTATGACAATTATACAAATATGAACATAGTACAGACATGTTGCACAGAGTTAATTATAGAGTAGAAGAACCCATGGAAACAGAATGTTCCAAAAGATAATAATGTCTGTTTTTTTTTTCCTTATATTACTATATGATATATTTCTTTCCATCACAGCAAACATCAACATCTTTTCAACTCTCAGTGCTCAAATGCAATGCATTAGACCACATGCAACAATAAAAAGAGAAAAACCCAGATCATTTCCAAATCAACTGGAAGCAATTTATTTAGAAGACTGAGCTTTAAAAATTATTTGAAGTTCAGAAATTTAAATTTGAAAAAGTTGATAATATAATTGATTTTTCCTAGGGTATTTAGAAAATTTTCAATATTATATTTTAGGAGAAAACCCAATAAAATATCTTGGAAATGCCTAGGGAGGGGCAGAAGAATGCACTAAAATGCACTGTACAATATTATACTGTTTCTACCAAAAGTACGGTTTTCTGTGGTAATTATTCAACATTTTTCATATATATACAAATCAGTTTAAAACACAGGGTAACTTGTTTTCAAAGTTATTAAAACAGAAATACTTTTATTAAAATAGCAAACAGGAGAAATTTATAAACAAAAATCATATGAACCTCCAATTAAAATAATTATAAATTATAGCAAAATTTCATTTCTGAGCTTTTGAAAAGGCATGTTAGAAATTCAAATAGCCAAATAAATCAGAGATGATGTAGAATTAGACATCCATTATATAATTCCTAATTTCTAAAATTACTCATTTCTTTAACAAGGTTAAAATTATAAACCAGAACTTTACATTTAATTTCCATGTAATGGAAAACATTTACAGATATTTAAAAATGTTCCCACATGAAATACATGTTATATGACACTAGGGAAACTTTTGTTGTAAGTCACAACACAATAGGGATAAGTCCATGAACTCTAACTTTAAAATACCTGTAAGATCATTTTGAATTGTAACGACAGAATTTCTGATATGTGGTATGAAAATACTGGGTCCAGTCATTACTCTCGAATACTGTGTTTTTGTTCATAGAAGACTCCTAAACAAAGAAGTCGGAATTTGGTTCACAGTTCATAAAGTTTGTAGAAATTTTGTTATGATAACCTGTATCCACAGAGGAAGTTATCCATAAACAAAAACCATCTGATATTTACTAATTTTGTACAATCCATTGTAAAACTTCCTTGAGTCTGAATTTTTTACCAACTGGGATTTAAAGTGAACCATAACCAGGGAGAGAGAACAATGATAAATTAACATAAAACATAAACTATGCCAGAAAAAGAAGAGGACAGAGAGTTAACACCTGCTATTATATACATAATTAAATAAAATGACATTTTTTTACATTGCCCAAGTGATCTAAAACCTAACTCATCGAAATTTTAATCTAGTAATGATTGTTGTCAAATCCAGTAATTAAAAATACTACCCAGTGTAGAAAAGACACTCCTCTGTTAACTTTAAAGATTTTTACAGCTTAATGTTTTTAAAACAAATTATTTACTCAAATAAATTCTTGCCATCATGTGTTGGTTCCTGTAACTATTTATTGGTCATTATTTCTTGATATATAAACATATTAATTACTAGCAAGCAAATATTGTTTTAAAAGCCTTAATAAGTGGGCACAATTATCAAAATGGAAGATTCCTATTTGTATCTCTAGTTTGAAGTCCAATTAGTGATTTGTAGTCATTCAATATTTTATGTAAAGATAAACTCTAATTTGCTTTCTTAAATGTATAATATAAAATGATAGACAACAAATGCAAAATTTATTCAGAAACTGGATTTTATTTTAGAAGATATGCTCTTAAACACAAATGTATTTTATAAATTTTATAAATCTTAAGCTTAAAGATATAATTATTCACCTTTATTATTTAAGAAAAATTATTATAATGCATTGCAAAATGTTTGTTAGTGGAAATGCATCAATTCTTATTTCCCTAACCTTTCTTCACACTGCAATATAGAATTAATTTTATAAAGGCAAAAATTTGATCTACAATGAAATTGGTGATGCGGTTTATAATTAAAAAAAAAAGCAAAAGATTTATACAGAATGTTTCCAATTCAAACAAAATTTTGTTGGGTATTTGTTTTTCTATAAAGCACCAAAATATTTCTATTTTCTTCTTGCTTTTTTCTTTTTGTTTTGTTTTGTTTTGCTTTAAGATGTTTAAAAAGGGTTTCAAATGTTCTACAGATACAGATTTTGGAGAACACTGAATTATTTCCTGAAAGATAGCTATTTTACTTTATTGTAGGATGCTTTGAAGACTTTTCCCCCCTTCAAAATCTCATTTTCACCTGAAATAATTGCATTCAGGTCTTCTCAGCAGGTACAATATACATTTTTACAAGGTTTCACATTTCAAAATTTCAATAATGCACTTAAACTAAGCACTCCTCTTTGTGTGTGTGTGTACACGTGTGTCTATTATCTTGCAGTTCTGTTATTTACACTAAATTTTAGTCTTTTTAGCTCCTCAAAAATACCTTAGTGAACCCTCAGCAGTTGCTAACCACTTAATAATTGTGACCTCGCCAGCCCCTTCAAGTAGATCGTTAACCACAAGAGTCCTGATGATTTCCAAACCATAGCCTCTGTCCAAAAGGAAAAGATAGGGCTTTGTGAGGCCGAAAGGAAGCGAAGGAAAACAAAACAAATGTAGTTCATGCTGAAAGTGAAAAGTGCTTGGACAGATTAGTATTTTCTTTTCTACAAGGCATCCTGCCAACTTTTTAAAAAAATTTTTTCTTAATAGAAAAGAGTTGTTTTTTGGTCTGATTTTTTCGGTTTCTTGGAAAGTCTTGGTATTTACCACCCCCACCGGCTCCTCTTAATTATTGTTGGTTGTTTTGTGTTTTTTCCATCCGTCCACATCACAGACCGCCGATACCCCCGCCTCACCCTGTCAAAACTCCAACTCTGGGCGACCCTGGGTGTGGAAACTCTGCCGACTCCCGACGACACCTCCCACCCTTACCCACTCACGCCGCTTATTTTAGTTGCGGGATCCCCCACTCCAGTTGCAGTGAAAACCGGAAATTTTCATTTACCCCCCCCCCACCGCCTCCCTTCTCGCCCCCTATTCGGAGTGGACTGCTGGGGAGCTGGGAGGCTCCGAGCACGGCCGGGGCTCGGCCGCCTCCCCCCTCTCCGGAAGGCTTTAATTTGCACACTTGCTTGCCACCGCGCCGCGAGCCCCTGGCCCCGCCGCCCGGTGGGTCTCAGGCTGAGTACGCGTCGCGGGTCCCCGCCTCCGCCCCTGCCGCGCGGCCGCCCCCATCGCCTCCCCAGCTCGGGCCCCCAGCCCCGGCCGCAGCCCCGAGGCCCCCGTCCGCCCCCAGCGAGCGGCGCGGGCGGCGCCCTCCGCGGTCCCTCCGCCCTCCGCCGTTGTGCCCACCCCCTCGCCCTCGCCGGAGAGTGCTGGTAACTCCTTCCCCAGTCTGGTTACCTGCTCCGCGCGCGGTGGACACGTGCGGAGGTCTGAGTGACACTCGTAGCCCCCTCGGGAGACCTGACGCGCCTGGGCCCCTCAGGTGAGGAGCTTCGGTCTCTGGTGGGTGGGCTCGGGGTGGGGGGTCCCAGGGGACATCTGGGGGATTGCTAGGGTCGGAGGCAAGAATGTGGGTGGGGGCGAGTGGGGGGTGGGGGGAAACTGTGTGTCCTCGGAATCGACTTTGGTTAACCCCTTACGAACTGAGATGGGGTAAGTTACGGGGGCCGGGTTTGGGGAGCTAAAAGGAGTTTTATCTAATCTGGCGGGAGGGGGACATCCCGCACTAGGACACCCCGATACCAAGATCCTGTGCCAGCTCCCACATATCTGTGCGCACAAACACCCACACATACACTTCTCATCCAACTTCTCCAAACGGAACTTGAACTCTACTCGGACATTCACATAATAATCTACATTCACCGTGTAAAATGCACTGCCTCTGGGGACTCCATGCTGGAGAACGTGTTTCCGTGCCCCCCAATTTACTTCCCCAGGAAAGCTCCCTCTGCAGCTTGTTGAGGTGTGGGTGTGGGCTCCATCTTCCCCACCATGAAATAAATGTTAACGCGGGCTTCCTGCTGGCAGCCCCGCGGGCGTGTTATGCACAGAGGAGTGCACGCAGCCGACCAGTGCCCAGGCTTTCAGCCCCGCGAGGACGCACGTTTGCTTTAGTTTCCAAGTTTATTTTTATTACTTAAAATATCGAAGTTAAAATGCACGCCCGCAGCGAGCAGCTCTGGGCCCCGCAGCGCGCTGGTCCGTGTGCACGTGGGCGCATCTGCATGTGCGCACACGCGGGAGTCGCGGTCCCCGGTGCGGCCTCTTCTCGCTGCGCTGGTGGCGACCCTTGCGGTGCTTGGCAGGCTTCGGGAGAGGCACATGAAGGATTTCATTGAGTGTGAAGACAGAGAGCAGAGACAGAAAGCAGAAGGAGGCGGCTGCAGCCTTTGTAGTCGCGGAGGAATGCGGAAATGTTGAAGCACTATGTCAAACTTTTTTGAAATGGGGTCAAGTCACATTCAGCCAGCGTGGGAAAGCAACAACAACAACAAAAAAAAAGTGGAGGAGAGGGGGGGAAAAGGCATTGCTGCTCCCGTTTCCCTCTGCTGAAGCCGACCGTCCGCGAGCGAGGGGGGAGAGCCAGCGCGGGTGGTGCGGGGCCGGGCGGGGGCAGCGGGCGCAGTTCCCTGCGGGGGTGGGACGTCCCCGACGCTTCCTTTGCGGCGGGGCCCAGGGCTGGACTCGAGCGGGAGGGGGAAGGGGACGTGGGAGGGGAGGACTGGGCGGCCGCCGGCTGCTCCCCCGCTACCTGTGTGGCCCTCGACCTGGCTCAGACCCCGGGGCAGGCTCTGGGGGCTCTTTCCTCGGCTTTTAAGGAAAGTTTTGAAAAGAGTAAGTGTTGAGAGGCCCTGCCCTCGCTGCGGTCCGCTCCGCCCGCACACCGTGGGGGTCGTGCTATTTGTTGTTTCTTTAATTCCTGGCAGAAGGCGAGCGGCCCGCGGTTGCGGGGCAGGTAACTCCGAGGTGTCCTGGGAATTCGGGACACGTTGCTAGCGTGGCGAATGTCCGGCGGTGGCTGAGGCGCCCGTGGGGGAGGGGTTTTCCCTACGTCCTGTATAGGGGAGGGAAAGTTAGGGTACCCCTTTCAGGCACTTTGTTGTGCAGAGGGTTCTGGGGATTGGGGGCGCCCAGCTGAAGACAGGACCTGGCCCAAAGGGCAGTGGAACAGCCACCCGCGCTACTTCTATCAGGACGACCCTGGCAGTGGGGAAAGGTTCCTGAGTCCGGGTACCCTCGGCACAGCCCCCTCTCCCTCACCCTAGGAGCCATAGCCTTTACTACCTCCACCCCCACCCTTTTTAGGGAGGTGGCGTTTTGCTCTGGTTGAAATCAGAAAACTTCAAGTCAAGACACGGTTATGGTGTCTTCTTCCTTAAGTTACTCTTTTAAGGACACGACAAGCGAAAGTGTGGCGAACATCCCTTTCTCCCACTCTTGGGCTCCCGTGGGGGACTCCCTCCCTACCAGGGCCTCTCGTCCTCCCACCCCAAGTAGCCCCAGCCTTCCCCAACCCGATGGTTGTCTTCCCTGGGTTTCCACCAGGGAGGTCCTCCGAATCGGAGGAGAATTCCATTTCCCACCAAGACTCCTTTACCCCCCAAAGACCATTTGCGTGTGCGAATCATTTTTAAATGTCTCCTCGAGGAAAAACTGAAAGTAGAAAGAAAGGAAGCAATTTCCGAGCAGATGTCTGACCACCCCTTCTCGCACACTCCCAGCATCGGATTACAGGGTCCCGAGAGCCCCCACCCACATTCTGCGGCCCCAAACGGGTGGACCCTCAGTCCGTTCACACCACATCGTGCACGGTCCCTGAAGGCACCAGGACCCCCACTCCCTGTACGTCCAGGTCCCCGGAGGCGAGGAGGGTAGCCGCGCATACACAATCATAAAGGTATAAATATTAAGCCGTGACATTGACGTCCTCGGCGCCTCCCTCCCCCCCGCGCTCCCAGCACACTCTGGGCTGCTCGGCACGCCCCCTCCCGTTCCACTGCGTCCCGCGCGGCGCGCTCATCCCCGAGGGGCCCCTGCAACCTCTCCGCGCGAAGACGGCTCCAGCCCTGCAGGGAAAGAAAAGTAACTTCGCTTTTCTCGGTGAAACCAGGAAGGATTAGGAGGCTTGGAGAAGGCCGGAGCTCGCGGAGGGTAGCGACTCGGGCTTCATGAAGGAGGAGGAGGGGAATCTAGAGGAACCCCGTGGAAGGCTTCTGGGATGTCTGATTGCACTTTCTTGTCTTCCCGTCTTCTCTTTTAGGTGCAAAGACTGTGGACCAAGACGCGTTCGGACAGAGACTATGTAATCGCTGCAGTGTCTGTGTAGAGGACTTCGCTTCGGGGAGGGAAGAGGAGGGATCCACTCGCTCCTCCGGCGGCGACTCGGCAGGCGGAGTTTCGCGGCGGCACCAGGGTTACGCCAGCCGGTGGAGAGGTCGCTCCATCCAGTCCAGCGGCCGCGAAAGCCCCTGAGTCGGAGCGCCGGAGCCAGCGGGGGCGAGGGCGAGCAAGACCGAGCTCCGGGAGCACCGGAGGAGACTAGCGAACCAAGCGCACCCCCGCCCGCCCCAGCGGCGCCGTGCCGGGAGGAGTCCAGGCGACATGGAGAAGGACGGCCTGAGCCGTGCGGACCAGCAGTACGAGTGCGTGGCGGAGATCGGGGAGGGCGCCTATGGGAAGGTGTTCAAAGCCCGCGACCTGAAGAACGGAGGCCGGTTCGTGGCACTGAAGCGCGTGCGGGTGCAGACGGGCGAGGAGGGGATGCCGCTCTCCACCATCCGCGAGGTGGCGGTGCTGAGGCACCTGGAGACCTTCGAGCACCCCAACGTGGTCAGGTGAGCTGGGTGCAACGCCCGCACCGTCGGGGGCAGTGCTTCTGGTGAGGCCGGGCCGGGGATCCTCGGACTTAGGAAGGTTCCAGGAAGGGGGACTGGGGAAGGCCAGGGCCACCCGTCGATCTGACCGAGTAAGTTTTGTTGCCAGAGCCGGTGACCTTACCAGCCAGAAAGACCAGTCAGAACAAGAGACCTACGCAGGCTTCCCCCGCTGCTGGGCAGTTCCGAAGCCTGTCCTGAAGGGGATCCCGGGGAGTTGGGTGCCTTTTAGGGACGTGGAACCTACCAACTCGAGGCACTCCCCGCCAGCCCCCACATATTTTTCTCTGGCATGGGGAATTTTTGAGAAACTGAAAATGAGTGAGAAAGATAACAGGTTGCAGGTGATAATTAGTAGGACTGGACTTTAAGGGTGGAGCCTAGCGTAAGTACGGCTTTAAAGAAAATGAAGAAACTCAAGAATATGTTTACCAATCACACCCAGTTTCTTTTTGTTAAAGTTTCATAGTAAAACTGGGTTCTGGTGGTCTAAGGAATTTCAGTGCTGATGATCAGTGTTAAGCAGCGTCATTTTAAAAATGTCTTCCAAAAACTGTTACCTGTTGTCTGACTTCAAACAGTCTCTGGACTGACACAGTCCTTAGATTCCCTTTCCCAAGGGTTAGATGTGAGTCCATGTTATGGTATCTTTAAATTCCTTGCTTTCCTTGGACTTTTTCTGCAAGTTGGTGGGAAGACAGCAGTTAACAGTCTCTCTTGTGAGTAGTAACCAGTATTAAAAAAAAGTGTGTAGACTTAGTATAATGGTGTTCTCTTAGTGATCCTGGAATTTCCCCATTGTGTGGTTGTGTCATCCCTTTCTTTTTTAAACAGATGCATAGCTTCATATCTTCAAGTCGAAAAGAAGTGGACAAAAGCTTCTTCAAATTGGGTTGTGATTTTACCTTTTTCAGCTCTTTACCTTCAGTGTGTTGGAGAAAGGAGATCCTGGGATCTTCTTGTCTACATCTAGGTATCCTGTTGAGCGACTGCTTGCCTACTGTGTGTCCTCCATGAAATTATGTAAATAAACACAGCTAAATATTCTTGTAAAAAGTCAAACAGTTTAACATTAGTCCTCAAAATGGAGAGACCCAAGTCTGACCTTTGAAATACCAAGCCCTCTGTGGACTTAGGGAGAACAAGTGTCTACGGAATCTCCCTGGGAGGTTTTAACTTGTCTCCTCTTATCCGGGGCTGGGTGATTTGTGTGGTGTTTTGTTCCCCACACAGTGAGAATCGGGAAAAGACAGCAAAGAATCATAAATACATAAATAAGGTAGTCAAGGGCAATAGAGAGAGGACCCCCATTATACCTCCATTTTAGCTAGTCAAGTGGTGGGAGGCAAAAGATAATGAGACTGAGAGGAGTGTTTAGGAAAATGGAATTTATGTAAAAGCAATAATTACCTTTTGTGTATTTGTTAAAAAGCAACAATAACCCTCTGGGGGGTGGTCTTTGTGCCATTGGAGGGAAAGAAGAAGGATACCTTTAGCTCCCTATAACTTAGTTATCTTCCCACAGGAATCACTGGAGCTCTCTCAAAGGATGAATTCTACCACTAGAATTTTAAAATCAAAGTTCTCACTTTATTGCCTGTTATCTATGGAGTGTTCTATTAAAGTCGATCATCATGTCTACAAATAAAGTACACCCTATCATGAAAAGCGATTTTAAAGAGGCATTCCTGTGTATTCCTATAGTTTACAAAGTGCAGTCCATTCTTATAACAGAGGAAGGCTGCTTTTCTATTGTGCTGGTAGATTTGGCTGATCTATCCCATTGTGATTTATCCAGTTTTAAGTGTGGCTTTGTTTTTAGAGAGTTCTGACTGACCCATGACTTGGATTCTGAATTATGAATTTTGGAAGGATGTATTTATGAAGGCATATTTTTCTAAAAATATGTTTACCTGTTAAGTGATAATGATGACTCTTACTTCTTGGAGTTGGGAGGATAAAATTGAGATAATGTATGTGAAAGCACTTTATAAATTTTAAAGTACTTTGAATATCTGAGCATTTGTATTCCAGTAGGTTAATAGGACCCTTACCCTTAAACAGATTCCCAAGAAGGCCTCAATTTACCTTTTATTTTTTTAAAGAGCAAATCATATTCAAGCATAGACTTTATGGGCTTTGGAACCAAGAAACTACTTAGCCTGAAGCTTTTCAGAAAAGGCCATCAGTCATATGCTATGAAATCAGTGACACTTGAAATTATTGATGAGGTCACTCTCACGAGCTACAGATCTCTATTCCCTTTTTGTTTCCTTCCTGTTTCTTCTCTTCCGCCTTTGCCTTGGGGTAACCACTGTCCCCAATGACTTGCTTGGCCAGACTAGGAATTCAGAATTTTAGAGGTTGCTAATATATTTTCAGGCAGGCTCAGGAAATCAAGAACAAGTGACAACAGTCCTTTTCCTTCCAAGGCAGAGTGTCAAAGTTGGCCTCCAAAACTGATTTGTTGTTGTCCTAGGATAAGTTTTACAGCCTTATACTTGGTTCTTTAAATGTTGCTTAAAAAGGCAGATGCCTTTTTAAGTGCCTTCAAGTCATAAGTAATTGATCATAATTATAGGCCCTCCCACAGATAGTTAAGCCTCTAAGCTTGAAGGAATGCAGTAAACATATTAGCTTTTTTTTTTTTTTTTCCCAAAAGTTTAAGATTCAATGTTGGTGGATTTGCCAGAAAAACTGACTTGTTATTGCTGGCACTGGTACTCTGCGGATGCACAGGGATAGTGATTTGAAATTTTTGCTTACCTGCACTTGATGTCTCCCAGGTCTATGCTTGATCAGCCAGTGTCTGAGATGTAAATTTATTCTTAATTTTATAGCTGATAGTCCCTAATTCTGGAGCCTTTGCCAGAAGCAGACTTCAGTCTGAACTTATATTGAAGCCTCTGCATTCCACAAATGAGTTCTATTTTCGATCGTGAACTAAAATATATAAAGAGATAAAAACAATAGCATGTTTTATCAGCACTCTGTTTATTCACCCAATATTTATTTAGGACTTACTGTGTGCCAGACATTTGCAGAAGCTGGGGGTATAACTATGAACAAGTCAGAGGAAGCCTCTATGTTTGTAGAAGTTGCGTTGTAATGGATGAGAAGCTCTTTTTTTCTTTAAAAAAATTTCACTTGTCTTTATTTCAGTTGCTTTGTTTTGCTATGTTTAACCTAAACAGTTTTATAAAGCAACTAATATTTGTGATAATTTAGCTACCAGAAATCTGCTGATTGAGTAAGCAAGTTAACAAGTTTACCCTAATCAGAATCAAACGCTTTTTGAAGATTAAATTTCAGCCTACAGATATACAGATCAACTTATATAAAGAGGCATTGACATGCAACTAATATAGGTGAACATTTGAGCTCCATTTCTTCAACAAGTGTTTAGGAAGGACCTTGTCTTTAAAAACCATGGGTCTAGGTGCTGGAAAGACACTAAGTAAATCACACCTGGCTGTCCTCCTCAAGTTTCCCCTGTTGGAAGAAATAAAAAGTTCATCATAAAATGGATACATAATAGCATCATGTGCCATAAGGGAGATACAGGTAAGTGCTACCTGTAGTGTCCTCAAACATTAAGTCTATTAGTATAACAGCCAAATGATTCAAGTTCAAGTATTGGTTCTAGAAACTAAAGGTTATTATATATTAGTGGTTAGATTGTAATATTTAAATGTTTAAATATGTTAAATTATCTTTCTTAGAATATTTAGTCACTGCTTTAAAACAAAACAAAGAACAAAGTAAAAGCTGTGCAGCACAATGATTATTCAAGGAAATTTTTCAAAATTTATTTTTTTTAAAGTATCTCAATAATATATTGTGTAAAAATAGTATGTTTTGTGGTTTTGTGTTTTTGTTGTTGTTTGTTTGTTTTTTAGAAAAAACTTCAACATTAGAAGAAATATGACATAATTTGACTCAGAGTAAAGCCGGGTCTTTGGGTCTTTGGGTGAATTAGTTCATAAGACTCATTATAAATCAAAATGTTATTTTGTGGGTAAATAATAATTTTATTAGATTTTATTTCAGTGAAAATGGGAAAAGCAGTTTAAATCTCCCTTTAAATTCTAATATTTTAAAAGTATATTTGCTCCTTCATTCTCTGAGTTTCTTGGAAGTTTCCCAATTTATCAAGGTTGCTTAGTAAATGAACATTTTCAAAGTGAATGGAGTTCTTCTCATTCCTTGTTTCTTCAGAGGAATTTGATAATGCTGAATATTTTACTTGGCAGTTGTATCCTTTTTATGTAACTATTAACATCATGGAATTATTAGAATTTCTCAGTGGAATCAAGGAGAAAATAGTCTATCGGAGGGAAACTTGAATATCTTCTGGGACACTTTCCTGTGTTTAAGACTTGGGTAAATGACAACAGAAATAGACTCCTTGTTAACAGTACATTATTCTGTTTTTTGAAAAAAATATGCCTTGCTATTAATGATTCCTTGGGAATTTTGTTTTCAGAAGGAAACACCTAGTACCTAGACTATATTATTGTAAAATCAAGGATATTAGAGTTTAGAAGACACTTGGTAAATCTTTTAGTCCTTTCATGTTACAGATAGGAAACTAAAGCCTTAGAAGTCAAGGAATTTGTCTGTTATGCCATTAAAAAGTCAATAACTTGTGTTCTTAAATCTAAGTATCAATTAAAACATTTTTGTTTATTTTTTTGATGGAAAAGGTAAATCAAATAGTGCATTTCTAGTTTGAGGAAAATTAATTATATGAAGATAAAGGTGATAGTTTTCCAGGAATAAATATATATCAGTTCAGGAAATTCCTGAATTCTATAGTATGAGGCAGTACTGAAGTATATCTGTTAAAATGTATGATGATTATTCCATTAAATTCTGCTTTAAAAAATTTGGAGTTAAGAACAATGGCACACTCATAATCCCTACAACTCAGGAAGCTGAGGTAGGAGGATCACAAGTTCAAGGCCAGCCTCAGCAGTTTAGTGAGAGCCTCAGCAACTTAGAAAGAAAATAAAAATAACTGAGGGTATAGCTTAGTGTGTAAAGCATCCATGGGTTCGATCCTCGGTACAAAAAAAAAAAAAAGAGTGATATTAGAGAATTGAAACATTAAAAAAAAAAGATTTTGGGTTATAACTAATGATCATTTAAGTAGCTGTAGTTAAGTAATAATACAAGTAAGTGAAATGATTGAATAGGTCAGTTATATTAAATTCATCTTAGAAAAAAGAATAATGGGGAAAATCAAAATGTTGTGTACTTGTGTGATGAATGATGTATTATATAATGTGGTACTTACTAACTATTCCTTTGAATGAAATAAACATGATAACACTTGAAAATTAGACAGTATAACAACCTCCAGACACATAAAAAAATGTGTTTCCCCTGCTTTCTGAGTAACTAATCACATTATTTCTATTTCCCAGGAGGTTCAGATGAGCTTTTCTGTCTTCATCAGAACCTCAGAAATTAATTTTGGGCTTCCTGGTGTAGCAGAAAACAAGGCAGAGGTGAAATCTGGTTCCAGGTAAATTGGTAATGGGAAAAGATAGTGTGTGTAATCTTGAGCTTTGTCCAGTATCCAGGAGACAGCACTGAAAATGGGCACCTGTAGTTGATAACAAACATTTCAACTAAAAGACAGTTTTGAGTAGTGATGCATAGATGGTAAATCAGGCATTCCAGCAATCAGAAAGGATTTTTATAAGAGCTTCTAGGCAGCTGTTTTGAATATATTTTTTGCTGCCAGACCTGATTTTATTTTACCAGCTTCATATGTAACTGTTGACACCTGAGAAGTGAAGTAATGGCACTAAATTGTGTTGTGGCAGGAATCTGTACAAGTGCACACTTGTAGCCTGGAAGTCCATTTGAGGTAAGGTATTAAATATTTTACACACTGTAGTACTGGAGATTGAACCCAGGTTCTTGTGCATGCTAGCAAGTGCTCTAACACTGAGGTACACACCCAGCCCAGAGTATTAAACATTATTGATCAATCTTTGCCCATAATGTAGTTTGGCTGACATTTTTTTGACAACTGCTGGTTTTGTGATCAAAGTAGTCACTTTAATTATTGATTCCTATTATCTGGCCTTTGTAAAGATTTTAGTTCAGTAGAATTAGGATCACAGTATGAGAATTTTTTAATTGGAAAGGGTCTTAGATTTAACCTAATCCAAGCCCCTTTTGTACATATAGGAGATGTTTTATAAGTGGAAAAATTGTATTATTTTTAGTCAACTATTTTTTTTCCACAATTATACACATTGTAGATACAAATTGATTGAAGATAGCTAAGTTCATGTAGATGTTTATATCCAACATTAGCAGGACAGAATGATGACTAATCATTGCATCCCTTGAGATGTTCAAGTATTTTCAGTTTAATGATTATGTTTGCTGACCTGAGGACAAGGATTGTGTCTTTTATATCCATAAAAAACATGATATCCATAGCTATTGATTGGCCAGTTATGTTTCCTAAATGAATGAGTTTAGTAGAATTAATTAACTTATAAACTCCTCAGATGGGCACTTTTTATTCTTTTAGAGAGTTGTATATAGCATTAGCAAATATCTAAGGTTAACACTGACACCAGGAGATCTTTAATATTAACTCTAATGCATGCATGTGTAGTCTATTTAATGCATGCATGTGTAGTCTATTTAAATCTATTTACCAAATTCGTATTCATATTTAAACTTTTCCCAACCAGCCATTTTTGTCTTTAATACTAGCATTTGTTTTTGGTATTTTCTTGTGTACCCTGTAGTCAGACAGATTCCTCCATGTCCCCAAATGTCCTTCTTGCCTTACACTTAACCTCTGTGATTTTCATTTGGATCGCACTTGAAGCCCCTTTCTGCACCACTGTTTCCACCTATTGAAATGCTACCTAACCTTCAGGGCCGAAGTTTCATGCCCCCTTGTAGTGCACTCTTGGGTGCCTCCATTTGGATAATGTTTCTGCTTCCTTTGAACCTGTCAACTTTGGACTTCCTTGGTGGCACTTAGCATATATATGCTCTTTTGTATAATATCTGTTATGTAAAATATAGTATTAATCCCCTTTCCCCATGATTACCTTTCTCTGACTGGCTGCCCTTTCACATCCCTGTTGTAAGCTCCTCTAAGCAGGAAGTGTCTTGAGATCTTGTTCATCCATTGGCAATAAAATGAATGAATAGCAAATGAGTGAAATCATAAAAAAGGGTCCAGTTATTAAGGAGGGAACCATATGGGTTATTTCCATTACATGAAAGAATGTTGATACTAAGGACTGTCAAACAAAGAGGGAGAACAGATCTGTGTATTGGATTACACTTATGGGTTTCCTGGGAAATGATTTTAACAATACTGAAAAAATAAAGTTTCATTTTTGTTTAACTGCAATCTATATAGTTTATGTCAAAGTGAGTTTTGGAGTTTAAGTAGTTCATTCCCATAGTTAGCTTTGCAGATGAACTGAATTTATATTCTGTGAAGAAGATATTAACTTTACGAAGCGAGCACATATTCAGTAAAAATTGAAAATGCCTTGAAAAATGTTTAAATGAAGGAATGTAAGATATTATAAATTGCTTGAATTTTTTTACATTTGTCTTTTCCCATTAATTTAAATTTCTTTGACTTTCTGTAGTAGAAAAAACTGTTAGAGCAGAATTAGGTAAATCATTTTAATAATCTCCCAAAGGTGATGATTCTGGATTCCCTTCAGACCTTGTCTTCTACTTCTCCACATAATTTATGTGGAGAGAATTTGGATTTCACCTTGACTTTTCAGTAGGTTTAGCTAAGAACTGTTCCTCCATCTTGAACTAATTCCAGTTCCTCAAGACACATATGGCTGGTGTGTGTGAGCAAATGTGCATCACATACACATGCAGAATAATTGACTGCAAAGTTTCTGGAAGAAGAAATTGTGTTGTGTTGTTGGTTATTGTACCTCAAACACTTAGCATGGTGGTTGGCATTTTGTAGCCCAAAATAAATATTTATGAATGGAAAAATGAGTGTATTTAGGAATTCAGAATTTAACTTTTTTTAGTCAAAAATGGATAATGATGTCTGAAAACATGCAACAAGTATTTATTGAGCATCTATTATATTTGATTCTTTGTTAAATTAAGATAATTATCACAAAAGTATCTGCATATTGAAATATCTGTCCAACAAAAAGGTTAGGAAGTCTGTAATTTGTATATGTTTAAAATTTTTTCATTATAATAATTTGCAGGGGTGGGAGTTACTGGGGATTGAACTCAGGGGCACTCTACCACTGAGCCACATCCCCAGCTATATTTTTGTATTTTATTTAGATACAGGGTCTCACTAAGTTGCTTAGTGCCTTGCTTTTTTTGTTGAGGCTGGCTTTGAACTTGAAATCCTTCTGCCTCAGTGTCCCGAGCAGCTGGAGTTACAGGAGTGCACCACTGGGCCTGGCTCATAATAACAGTTTTAAAAAGTGTACCTACTGGTAGACTAGGAGTCAGGAAACTTTGATTGTATTCTGACTCAACTTATTAGCTGTGTGGTCTTGGTTCAATTCCTAATGACTGTTGACCTCCATTTTTCCACAGTAAAAAAGGAATTATTCCTATGCTTGGACCTTAGTGGGTTATTATGATCAGATGAAATTATGAAAACGAAGATCAAATAATATACAAATGCAAGGAACTATTAAAAAGCTAATTCCTCCCCTCCAGGAGTTTAATGTAATTTTCTTAAGGAAACTGGTGTATAACAATATCTCTATTATTAACAGTTAGTATGTATTTTCTTTCCCCCCAACTCATGTAAAAGTATGAATGGAGTTAGGTATTTCTGAAAAGATGTATTGGATTTATACTTATTATAGTAAAATATAATCTTTCATCATAGTATTGGAAATTGGTGTCAGGTTTACTTAATGCTGCATCGTATTCATTAATGAATTTTTGTGTGTGTGTGGGAGGAGTTGTGAACCAGATGCTCCTGAGAACACACAGGAGCATGATTTCTTTTGTATTTCACTGTCCAGAATAACTCAAATACAAGTTGGAGTCTTTGCTTGTTCTTTCTCTCTCTCTTTTTAAGTTCAAAATCTCAAACGGAATTATTCATTTTTGTGCCACACATAGAAATTTCTCTTTATTTTATGAGGCTATTCTTATGATATATCTGTTTTTATGACATTTAAAATGTACTCTGTGTTTAAGTAATTAAGAAATTCTATCTGAAGGAAGGAAGCTGATCTCTTTCAGGGGAACTAATCTCTAGTGAATCCTCTCTTCTTCTTTGCTTCTTTTCATTGCTAAGTAATCTCATAATTTCTATGTTAGGTTAGAATGGTTAGAATAGAACACTTACTTTTCCTAAAATGCTTTTATTTTTAGAAGGCATAAAAGTATGAATTTGGAAGCATTGATATTTATATTTATTCAACAACAGGACAAGGAAAAAACAGACTGCCTCTCAAGCTCAGACTTTTAACTTTTAGGGCTTTGGCTTTGACCAATATATGTAAAAACTTTTTAGTGGAAACCAAGAGATTATCTGAGTAGTTCCAAGTTAGGAGTTTTAGATGATGTAGTAAACATTCCAACCATGTAGAATCACTTAGAGAAGTTATTACAAGATCTTGAGTAAAAACAGGGTATTTTCTTGTTGAGCCATGAAAAACCAAGAGACAGATTTGGCAAAGAGACACATTTAGAAGGGACCCTAAAGCTAATTATGAAGTCCATGTAAATTAGTTCCTTCAGGGAACCCGTAGAGCACAGGTTCTTCTAAATAACACTTTTTTTTTGGACACAAAGACACAAACAAGCTAGGTGCTGTGGTGCTTACCTGTAATCCCAGTGACTAGAGGCTGAGGCATGAGGATCATAAGTTCAAGACCAGCCTTGACAATTTAGCAGCTACTTCAAAATAAAAAATAAAAAGAATTGGAATATAGCTCAGTTGTAAAGTGTCCTTGGGTTCAATCCCCAGTACCAAAAAAAAAAAAAAAAAAAAAAAAGGCACATAAGAAAAGTTGTGACATTCCAATAGTCATTACAAATTATTTTAAGCCTATGAGATTTAATCAGTGGTTTTTAAATTATTAGATTTTTCGACTGTAACTGATGTTAGCTGGATTCTCAGATATACCAGCTAGTTTTGCAAGGGGTAAAAGCCTTTTTCAGAGGCATTACTCTCCACTTTTTTAAAAAATATTGTTTAGTTGTTGATGGACCTTTTATTTTATTTACTTATTTATTTGCAGTGATAAGAATCGAACCCAGTGCCTCCCACCCGAGGGGCAAGTGCTCTATGCTGAGCTACAACTCCAACCCCTACTCCTCTTCTGAATTGTTGGCTGACTGAAAGTGATGGGCTTGATCTCATGAACCATGAGTGTGGTTGAATCAATGATATCAATTCTAGTCCTAGAAACACAGGGTTTTGAGATGAATCAAGAGAAATATCTTGGGGCTGGGGATATAGCTCAGTTGGTAGAGTGCTTGCCTCACATGCACAAGGCCCTGGGTTCCACACACAAAAATAAATTAATAAAGCTGGCCCTGGACAGTGGCACATGCCAGTAATACCAGTGATTCTGGAGGATGAGACAGGAGGACCCCGAGTTCAAAGGCAGCCTCAGTAACTCAGAAAAGACAGCAAGCATATTCATGTACTTGGAATAGGAGAAGATGAACTAAGTTGAGGTAGAGGTGAGAGAATCTGAGATAGCAAGTAGGTCGGAAGTTTCTTGGTAGACTTCAACATCTGAAACCTGGTGATCTGAAAAGAGGTGAAAATTCTAGAGTATTTAGAAGGCCCTAAAGCCAGTGTTTCTTGAATGAATAAATTCAGTGTATCATTCTGAGAATACCATTAGGATAAATGGCACAGTTTTCTTGGGAACTTTATTTTAATCATCTTTACTTTGCCCACTCAAACATTTATTTTCATGAATTAATAATGAATGCCTGCTTCCAATTAGAGTAGAATCTTCTTCAAGGCAGGGATTTTTGTCTGTTTTATTCACGGATGTGTTTTTGGTATCTAGAACAGTACTTGGCATGTAGTTGGATAAGTATCTTTAAGAAGTCAACTGAATAAATGTAACTGATCACTTTTCTTTTTATGGTAATTTTTTTCAGCAATTAAAATGTAAATTAACACCAAAATTTAGCAGATGTCTTTATTTCTCAATCCACACATTGAAAGTGTTTTAATAATAATTATGTAGTGAATTGAATTTTGACACGAGTTATTTTAATAACATGAAGATTAACAAGTAGATTGGAGCCTGAGAGAGATCCCTTCTAAGCTATTTTTTCCAATACTCTTTTCATTAAATTATGAAGATAGTTTTTTATATCAGTAATATTAGTGATATTTAATGATATTTTAGGTGGCCAGATCAATTTTTGCAGATTTGATTTAGATATTTTGGGGGAAATTTGAGGATATGGTTTCAGATTCTCTGGGCTGTGAATTCATTTAAAAATATTGACATACATTCCACTAAAGGGTTTAACATAAATTGTAAACCTTTGTAAAAAAGTCTATAGCTTTCCTTACAAGTAGTGAGGCTCAAGTGGCCAGTCCCACGATGAATCTTGACTTCTCCTATTTTGTGTTGCCATTCCTTCTCTGATTATCTAATGGGTTGTGACATCACTTGGTCGTGACTAGCTATAATTTATATATATATAAAACATATGTGAATATATATATTTCACACACACACCTATGGAAGAAGGAAGGAAGGGAGGGAAAGAAGGAATAATAGACTAGAAAATAAAAATGTGTGGTGTTCCCAGTCAATTGTCAGATACTTAGCAAGGATGTTGTTCCTAGAGTACAGTACCGAAGTTTGCAGGGAAGGAGAGTTATTTGCAGTTTTCTTTTAATTAAATTTTTCTGTTGAAGTAACTGTTCTGGTTAATATTGCTATGTAATGTCACCCCCAAATTTAGAGGTTTAAAATAATCACTTTCTTACATTCATGGTTGTAGTAACTGGGGAATTCAGACAGTACACAGTGAGAATGGTGTATCTCTCTCCAAGATGTGTGTGGATTTTTAAGCTGGAAATGACTCAACATCTGAGAATGTGATTGATCTACAAGTGTTTTCAATCTTGAGTCTCATGATTGATAAGTGTAGGACAAAACCTGCACTGGAGCTCTTGACCAGTGCATGTACACTTCGTCTGGGCTTCCTTTCAGCATCAAAAACTTCAGAGCACTTGTATTTACCAGGTAGCAGTTCATGGCTTCAAAAGTCAGCATATTAGGAAACAAGGAGTGTTAACCTGTGTCACATTTTGTTGGTTTCAAGTAAGTTCAAAGCCCCAAAAATTCAAGGGGAGGGAACAAACACCATACCATAATGGAGGGAATGTTACAGAATTTGTACCACCACCACCCTCAGCATTTTTTGTAATCATGACATTAATATTTGTTGATCAGTACAAAGCAACTGATGATTTTAAAAAAGCAAGATTTGTGCCCTGACTACCTCTATTTCCAGTACTCAACTTCTTTTGACTGTTTATAGTCCTGCTGGTAGTTACCTCTATAAATCTAGATAACATGCTATACTCTATTTCATGATATTTAAATTTCATACAATATCTATTTACTTTTTACTCACAAAGATGAGAATTTAGCTCATTATTCATTTCCTTCACCGTTTGCTTTTTTGGATTTCTTTACTTCATATAATAATTTTAAAAGCATTCCTAAACATCAGTTTTATGTTCTTTCCTTGGACAGTATCTCCTGATTTAGTAAGAGGAGCATATTTTATCTTTTTAACCTTTCCTCCACCTTTGTCTTTCCATTAACATCACAATGTCTTTAGCTAATTTGCTGAAGTTGTTAAATGTTTGCATTCTGTTCAACAACCATAGCAGAACCTTCCCTACTTTATTTAAAGGTTGACTCTTTGAAACCAAATGCTAGTAAACAGTGCTTACATTATTCTAACTGTAGAATTCAGTGCTGGATCAAATAGTTGGTTTTACATTTTTTCCTGACCAACCCTACCAAAAGAAAACAAAAACAAAAACACAACCCTATGAGACTTATGGAGTCCTTCTTTCTTAAATATAAATATTTTATTTTCTTATTCTTCATCACTTGCTTAAAATTATGCCCAATTTTAGTTACTTCTTATTCATGCCATGACTTTCTTTTACCATTGTTTTTCCTGGAGTTTATAATTGCCTTTTTTTTTTCCTTGTCCTGTTTGCCTTTTCCTAGTCTATGTTCTTCAGAAATACTGTCTAGGTTTGATGTTTTGTTTTGTTCTATTCACTCTGTTGGGCATTCTGTGAAATATTCCTAAGTGCAGATGGCTTCATTTTACTTTTAAAAATAGCTTCCTTCTCTCTGTTCTGTTCTCTTTCTGAAGTTCTCCTATTAGTCAGATACTGTCTTCCAGTTGGGATTGCTGTGTTTCTAAAAGATTCATCTTTTAGGTCATTATTCTCTGTCTAACTTATTCTTTTCCTCTATTTTCTAATTAATTTATTTTATTTGACTTTTTTCTCTGTGTACTAAAGAAATTCATATATTATTTTCCACATGTCTCTAGGATTCACTCTTTTGGTAATTGTTTTTTTGACTTAAAAGCATCTTTTATGTTGTTTTTCTCTGCCTTTTTTTCTTTTTTAAGCATCCTATTATGGTTTTATGTAGTGTTTCGTCTAAGTTGAGTTTGTTGACGTACAATATATAAACAGTACAATGCATTCATTTTAATTATGTAAGATTTATGAATTTTGGCAAATTTATACATCCATATAACCACCATCACAATTAAGATCTAAAATATACTCATTATCCCAAGAGGTCCTTCATTCAGTTGTCTTCCCTACTTAAACTCCCAACAACCTAATCTCTCTGTTGTAATCATTTAGATTTGTACTTTCTAGAGTTTCATATACATAGTATCAAGCAGTGTTGTGGGTTTTTTTTTTTCTGGCTTTTACAGATAATATTCTTGATTCATTCATGTTGTTGACTATATAAGTAGTTGATTCTTTCCTATCTTATGGATTTACCATAGTTTGTTTATTTCTCTACCTGCTGATGTGTTTCCAGTTTGGTGCTATTATAAATAATGCTGTTACGAATATTCATGTATAGGTTTTTGCATTGATATGACATATGCATTCATTTCCAAGGTAAATACTTAAAAGTGGGTTATTGACAGGTATGGCAAATGTGTTTTCAAAACTAGTTATACATTACCTCTAGCAATGTATGAAGGTTCCATTTGACTTTCATCCTCTTCAATCCTTGGTATTGTGTCTTCTTCATTTGTGAATTGATTTCACAGTGTGGTTTTAATTTGCATTTACCTGATGACTAATTTTGTTGAACACTTTTTCATTAGCCTTCTTTGGGGAAGTATTAATCTAAATATTTTGGTCATTTTTAATAACCAAGTTACTGTATTCTAAAAGTTTTTTTATATATTCTAGAGAAGTGTTTTGTAGGTTATATGTATTGTAAATATTTTCCCTAGGTCTTCGGCTTACCTTCATTTTTCTTAGGAGCATATCCCAAAGAGTTGATTTTAATTTAATCAAAATATTATTTAGTTTGTGCTTTTTTTGTGTGTGTGTGTGTGTGTCCTAAGAGATCTTTGTTTACCCCCAAAAGCACATATAATTTTTCCTGTTTTCTTCTGGAATGTTATAGTTTTTGCTTTCATGTTGAGAGTGTAAAATACTCAAGTTCTTTGCATGGCCTGGGTTAACCACTGAGGTTCTTTTTCCTAAATAGATATTGAGCCGTTCCAGTATCATTTTGTTGAAAGACAGTCTTTTCCTCATTTGAATTTCCTTGGCAGCTTTGTCAGAAATCAGTTGACCATATACATTTGGGTCTGTTTTTGAACACTGCTCTGTTTTATTGATCTGTGATTTGTCCTTTAGCCAATGTCGTGACATTTTGATTACTATAATTTTATAGTAGGCCTTGAAATCAGGTGTAGTGTAAGTCCTTCAACTTTATTCTTCTTTTTCAAAATTGTCTTGAATGTTCTTGTTCCTTTGCATTTCCCTATGAATTTTAGAATCAACTTGTAAATCAGTATAAAAGTCCAAGATTTTGATTGGGAGACGTCAATATTGATACTGTTGAGACTTCAGATCATGGATATGGAATATATCTCCCATTTATTTAGGTCTTTAATTTTGTTCATCGTTTGGTAACTTTTAGTGTAAAAAATAAATGTTTCCCTATGCATTTCATGTTTTATTATGCTAATGTAATTGAAACTGGTTTTTCTTTTTAATTTCAGTGTCCAAGTGTCCATTGCAACTACGTAGATATTTAATTATTTTTTGTATCTTGATCTTGTATGTTATATCTGAAAAATTCATTTATTAGTCATGTAGTTTTTTTTTACATGTTTTAGTATTTTTACATATATCATCACATCACCTAAGAATAAATAATTGTCTTTTTCCCCCGCATGTATGTCTTTTATTTTTTTCCTCTTTTGCGGTGTTGAAAACGTGGCAAAAGCAGATTTATTGGACTTGTTTCCAATAATGAGAAAGCACTGTCTTTGCCCTTGAGACTATAGGTTTTCCTAGGCATGCTTTATGTTGGTTGAGTTCTCTCATATTCCTAATTTGCTGAAAGTTTTACCATGATTGAGTTTTGAATTTTGTCAATATTTTTATCGGCAACATCAAATTGGTTTTATAGTTTTCTTTTACTCTGTTAGGTTAGTATGAGGTAAAGTACACCATCGGAATTTTGAAAGTTAAACCAAGCTCGCTTGGTTAGGATGTATATTTACATATATTGCTAAACTTTTGCTAAAGTATTTTTGCATATATGTACATGTAAGATCTTGGTCTGTAATTTACATTTCCTTAATATCTCAGATTTTGACTTGGAGATAATGCTGACCTCATAAATGAATGGAAAAGTATTTCCACCTCCTTCATTTTCTGAAAGATTTGTGTGGGGTTGTTATTATTTCTTTCTCACATGTTTCATAACGTTTACCAATGAAGTCATTTGGGCTTAGCATATTCATTATGAGAAGGTTTTTAACTATGAATTTTATTTCCTTAATGGATATGAGTCCCTATAGGATGAATCACATTTTATATTTGTCTATACAAGGAGACTATGTATATCACCTAGGTTTTTTAGTCTAGTGATATAAATTCCTTATTCTTATTCTCATCTTTTTAATGTTTCTAGGCCCCTCTTTCAATCCTGATATTGAAATTTGTATGTTTCCTCTTTTTTCTTTGTTAATACAAATAGAGATTTATCAATTTTATTGCCATTACACCAGCTTGAGTTCATTAATTTCCTCTATAGTTTGGTATCTCTTTTATTGACATTTACTTTTATCTTTATATTCTTTTTATACTTACTTGGGGTTTAATTTTATTTTTAGTTTGTTAAAATAGAAGTATGAGTCTTCAAATATAAGCACTTATGGTTTTCATTGATTTCCCACAAATTTTGAATATGTTGTGGTTCCATTTCTAGTCAGTTAAAATCTCTTAAGCCTTTTTAAACTTATTTCTTCTTTGACCTGTGGATTTTTAAATTTCTGAACACATAGGGGATTTTTCAGATACCTATCTAATTAAATTCTGTAGTAATTAGAGAAAACTCTATATGATTTTAGTCCTTTTAAAATTTAGTAAGAGTTGCTGTGGTCCAGCATATAGTCTGTCTTATTAGTTGTTTTGTTTGTTTGTTTGTTTTATATTCCTCCTTTTTCTCCTCATTCTGTTCATATTTTCCTTTAAGTCTTTGAACATATTTGTAATAATTGCTTTAATGTCTTTGCTGATCCATAAACTGTGATTTCTGAGTCTATATCTATTGACTGATTTTTCTTCTGCTTATGAGCTAGACTTTCCTATATGCCTGCATATCTGGTAGGTTTTTATTGAATGTCATACATTGTGAATTTTACATTGTTAATTACTGGATTTTGTTCTATTCCTTTAGAGCATGCTAAATTTTGTTCTGGTAGGCATTAAGATTACTGGTAGTTTAGTTTAATCGGACCAAGACTTATTTTTAGTGTGGTGGTGTTGTTAAGGAAGAGATGTAGTGTCCTGTATAAAGACTAGCTTAGCCTCACTAACGTTATTCTTTTGTGGTTTTTCCTCTTTGGTAAGAACTTGAAAAATTCTCTGTGAACTCTAGGAATTGGTAAACTCACAACTCCTTAGTGATCTTGCTTCAAAAACTCTTCTTCGCAGGCCCTCATACAGTTCCACATGCACAGTTTGATATTCAGCCCAGATCTTAATAGATTCCATATAGATTTTTGAAGCTTTTATTATAGCTTTCAGTATTTTGTCCCATGAATTTTTAGCCACTTTAGCCTCCTTTCCTTTTCAGATCTTATCTCCATCTACTCAACTCAAGTGAGGCTGTGGACCTCTGTGTGAGTTCCTCCCCCACAGGCCTGTGTTCTAGAAATTGTCTTCAAGCAGAAAGTTGGGGCTCAGCTAATTTGTTTTCCCTATCCCAGGTGTTACAGTCCTACGCTGCCTAAAGTCAACATGTGAAAGCAATTGTTTCATATATTTACCCAGATTCTAGTTCTAGATGAGAAGTCTTGACTCTCTTGCTTTCTTCCTGCCTTGTATATCCATTATTTCTTATAATGAGTATCTGATGTGGCTGTTAAATAGACCTTTTCCTCCCTGCTACCTCTCATTTCTGAGTAAGATTTCTGGGAAGCTTGTTTGGAGTAGGGAACTTGGTATGGCAATAGACTTTGTAGGCTTCACTTTTGGGTGAGTGGGAAATTCAGCTAATCTGGATGTAGAACTTCCAAATGCCACAGTAAGAAAGGTTTTACTCCAAGGTGCTGGGTATGGGACTGGCAGTGGGGCTGTTAACCAGCTCAGTTATCCTATATCAGACCTACAACTGACTCTCCTGTGTAGCCTGCACTTCCTCCTTCTCTTTCCCATTGCACCTGCTAACTCTTGGCCCATCTCCTCCTTCCTCCACAGCTTGTTCCATGGCATTGGATTCCCTTCAATAAAAATATTTCAGCATGCCACCAATACTCATGATTTATAAAAAATGACATACACAGATACAATATACTAAGATGAGCAAAAAATAATGATGTTGAAATGAAGAGATAAAAAATACCTATCAGTAGATATTTTCGGAATACATCTGACGATATGTTTTCCCCTTTGGTGATTCCCTTTTGGTGACTTCCCACCATCAACTTGCTGATGTTTGTTTTCATATATGCAGAGAATTTACTAACTCCTTGTCTTTTTTTTTCCTTTCATTCTGGTGATACCTTTCTTTTTTGAGTTATGAGTTTATTTCTTTGACTTAGTATCCTAGAAAGATTGGAGGTAAATATTTTTGATGAGGCTGCTATTTTACAGTTAATTTTGCTTTCCTGGTGGGAGCAGAAGGATGTGAATTGCTTATTACCTGCAGGAAATTTTTTTTTTTTAATGTGGTAGTCCTTAAATTGGGGTATGTCAAAAAAAGTGTAAAGGAAGGAAATAGTCTGCAGATTTCTTCAGGGAAAAAAAAGTTTAAGAACATGTGCTCTGGAGAAATATGGGGATCATGCAAGATACACTTTTGCCCTGTTTATTCCACATTATTTAGTTTTGGGAACATTAGAATCTTCTTGAAAGGGGCTATAAAGAGAAAGTACATTCTCATTCTTTACATGCACCTGGCTATCTAAATTCATTGTCATGTGCTAGCCTTTCATACTGTTAATATACCATCCCTAAAGACAACAGCTGGTATAAACTGTAACATGCAGAAGCTGATTTGACATCATATTGAGAATGTTAGCCAAATGATTTTTCTTGAGGGAAACAAACTGGAAAAGTAAGCCCACTATAAATTAATTCTTTGCATGAATTTCCCATGTCTGATGATTTAAAAGAATAAATTCTTCATGCAAATGAATCATTCCATACTTAATTGAAGCTTGTTGGATACTCAAGTTTACTCACTGTGGTGTGTTTTTGATGGAGACAGGAAATGAAAAAGCCAAGTCTATGAGATTTATTTTTTTTTTTTTCTGTGAAGTCTCAACCAGTCTCTTAATGTTTCTCATTGAAGCTTCAGTCGCTAGGGTAAATGACTCAAGGTATCTATTGCTGCCTAACTGTTTTTACGGGGGAATTTCCCCCCTACATTCTCCCCTCCCCAAAATAGCTAATTATATACTGGAAGTTTCAGTACATTGTTCAGAGTTTGTGAAGTCAGCATATTTCTGGAAGCTCGCTGTGAATGTAATTCTTAGCTGTACTGATGCTTTTGTTTCTCCATCTCTGCAGCTAGCACTGTACTGTAAGGACACAATTCTATCGCTATTTTTTCCCCTCACATTTGATGTGGTAGTTTGCATACAGCTGCAGAGTAGACAGTTACCTTTGAAAGGAACATTTGGCCGCTCTAATTTGATTAAAGAAAACCACCTCAATCATTTCTAGACTGAGAACGTTTTCATTTTAACTTGGCAGGAGGAGTTGGGAATGTACTCACTGCACTTAGATATGTAGGGGGAGCAGTTAGGGAACAAAACCAACTGCTTGAATGAAGAAAGCTTTGGTGGGTTTTTTTTTTTTTTTTTTTTTTTAAGACAAGCAATATTATATAGAACTGGTTCTTTTTTTCCTCCCAACCCTGATTTTCACCTCCATCTCCTTTTCATAGTTATTTACTTAGTAATTCCAATAAATGGATTTTGGCAGGTATAGGTTACTACCCTAATGTAATCTGAAGGACTAAAAATTATCTTGTTTTTACATGGAAGTAAAATCCCAAATCATAAATTACATGTGCTTTCTTGGCCACCATTGGGAGAGGTTAAAAGGGATTTTAGACCATGGCTACACAGACCATAATTGGGATTTTGAATGCAGCTTGCATGGGATTATATTGCTTCCTATCACAAGCCTGCAGTTTTTGTGCTAAGCATTAGCTCACATATGTGGACTCCATTCCCAAGATAGAAAATCTGATCATCCAGTTAGTGTGACAATTAAGAGTATATTTTGTTGATTGTGGGTTGGCATCAACTTCATATATATGTTATTAAAAATGATTGAACAGGGAGTTAAGGTCTGTCGGGTAAATTATGAACACGTTCACATTCAGTAATTCACACACACGGTGTTCGTGTGAAGAGAACTATTTCTGGCACCTTAAAGTTAGAGTGTGGAAATTTAAAAGTTTGAGGGTGCATGTGGGGCCCCACAAATAACAAATACATTATTATTTATTAGTCATTGAATATTGTGGATTATCTCAGAGTGGAAGTCAAACGTGGATTTGCCTTCTACTTCTACTATGTGCTACAGCTTGGTCACAGTGTGCTTGCTCCTTACCTCTAAGCTTCAGTTTCCACACTTGTCCTAAGTGATGTTTCTGAAACCAGGTGCTTTATACTTGGTAAATATGTAGTGACCCAATTGCCTCTTCTTCTCCTCCTTGGTATACCCTCTCAAAATGAGTGATTTGAAGGGGGTAGTTTGTTCCTAATACTTGACAAAGTCCTGTTAAAATGCCAATTTTTTTTGCATCTTTGTCAAACTATTTGATAAAATTATTAACTCCAGAAGAAATCTGTGAGGTCTGCCTAGTTTTTTCCCCCTGATAGGCATGACCCTGTGTCATGTAGTGGCTGCCAGGTGCAGGCACCACGGACATAGGAACTATCCGATAAATGTTTGATAGAGGTACATTGTCATCTTGAATACTTTGCAATCTTCAGGTGCTAGTATTATTCCCACATATAATCTCAAGACTTATGTACTAGAAACCTCTCTAGTCTGCAGCTGAGAGTGAAGGGTCAGAAGGAATTTTTGCTTTTACACACAGTAAACAGAGTGTAAATCTTTTCACATCTGTGTCATCAAAGTGTTTAAGGACGGTAAAGGGACTGAAAAGATGATTGCCCAAAATGCCCATTTTATATGGAGGTTAGGAGACTCCCGATTTCTAGTAGAAACAATAGTGTAATTATAGGTGAATCCCAGGCTAGTTTACAAGGCTTATTTATATAATAATATATGGATAATATATGATGAATAAAATAAATAAAATAAAATAGTAAGTAATGCTTGTTATGACTTAGAATTTATTGCTAATGATTGAGTAAAGATTGCATTAATTTTGAATAAAGGGGATTTCGTGGGAAATTACTAGGTACTGATTCTTTATGTCACTTAAAACTTTCTTTTTCCCTAAAGAAGTATTTTTGTGATATCTCTCATATAAAATTGCCTTTTTAAAATGTATGCATTTACATTGCCCAGTACTAGTGAATTCAGTCTTACTAGCACTATTCCCAGGTGTATCTTCTTGCATTGCTCCTAAAATAAGTGACAGAGATTCATTCAAACCCCAGTGAAGTTGTTTCTAGTGAAATTCATAGAATGCATTTTTTTAAAAAATAAGTAACAGATATGACATTCTTTTTTTTTTTTTTTTCATGGCAATTGTTTATTGAGGTGCTGTTCTCACAGCAACAGAAAAGGTAACTGGATTACGGTTTCCATCTTGCAGATAAAGAAATAGATTTCAGAGAATTTAAATGACTTGCTCAAGTTCATCTGTCTGGTGTAAGAGTCAGGACTGGACCACAAGTCTTGACTCTAGGGTGTTATTTTCCCTATTTTATATATATATTTTAATCCTACAAGTGTTTTAAGTCATGCAAAGGTCATTTGGATTTCACTTTTTTTTGTTAAGGTCTACTTGGAAAATTAAATGCATATAAAATATATATAAACTGCTGACAAAATCAAGCTGAATTATTTGAGATAGAAACTTTTTTTTCCCTTCTGTTACTGAATACTAGAGGTATAATTGCTCAGTTCTGGCAGGTATTAAATACTTTACTTATTTACTTATTTATTTAGGGACTGGGGATTGAATTTGAGCATGTTAAGAACCTACTATACTAGTAGCCACACCCTCAGCCGTGTGTGTGTGTGTGTGTGTGTGTGTGTGTGTGTGTGTGTGTGTGTTTAAACAGTTTATTTTAATAGATATATCTAGAAACATGTAAATCCAAGTGTTATTTGGCCATATTGCTCCTCGACTTGGTGGCATTGGCCTTCCATCACCTACCCTAGGCCAGTGAAAAAAGGAAGTAAGAGTGGCAGGTCAAGGGAAGTAGGCTCACCTTTGAATTTGGCACCAAAAGTGCTGACCACAGTGTTGCACGTGCTCCTGATGACTCAGCACTTCCTGGTTGCTCTTTGCAGACACATGGGATAATATTATCAAATGACCTTGGTACAAACTGAGGGTTTCAGGGAACCTTTGGTTTCTTCATTATCAAAAATTAGTGATTTTTTTCTTCTTTTCTGTTTTTAGTTAATCCATCGTACTAAGGATGCACCATTTTATTTTGTGTTAGATCAGTTACTTTTTTGTTCTTGAGATGTTCACAGTCTTAAGGAAATAGCTTTGGTCCTGGACTATAATAAATGTGTCTTTACCTCTCAAGTTGAGGCAGTCCTGCAGTAATTCATTTGGTCTTCGCATTGTTTCTGTGCAATCCCTTAACTAAGGCCAAAGTGGGAGATGGTAGAGTTCAAACCATTGTGGCCACATTTGCCACTTTACTTTCAGGAAAGTTCAGTGACCATTAAGGCCAAGTGAGCAAGGGGAATCACACATCTGCTCCTCATGTCCTTCATCACTTTCTGAATGATCCAGAGTAGGCCCACTATGTGAGTAAAACCAGAGTACTTTAGCTCTATGTTTAGGATTAGCCACATTTTCCAGACCCTTAATTTATTAATATGGAGCCCAGATGGAAACGAAAAATTCGAGAAAACCTGGACACTTCCTTACCTGAGCTCTTCTAGGCTCTCATTAATTTCAGGACATGGTTGAGAGTTTCTCAATGCTGACAACTAATTTATTTAAAAATTCATGAAATAATCTAAAAAGCTATTTTAAAGCTGTCCCCAGGCATATCTTCTTGCATTGCTCTTTTTTTTTTTTTAATGTTTAATGATTTTTTTAAAAACTAAGAAATGGACATAATGTTTTCTTTAGAAATATATTTTTTTGTTAAAGAATATCTTAAACTGGTAGTTTACAGTGAAGAAATAACTGTGTTATAGCAAGAATATGCATATACTTAAAACCTAAATAAGCATGTATCATTAAGTATATTTATGTGTTTTCCTCTTTGCAGCGCTCTAATAGCAAGAACGTCTGGCGCTTTACTTCCAAATAAGCAAAAGTACAAATTCCTACAGAAAACACAGCCTTGATTTTTTTGCACATGTAATCCAAATGAAAGTTAGCTTTGAAGTGGAGTCGTGTTACATAAGCACACTGAAAATATGTGGTAATATGTATTCCTTTGAATGTCTTTCATTCAGAAGCATATTTTTGTTTATTTGCATATCCTACTAGCTGAAAATGGATTATGTTCTGGTTGTTCATCTAACCACCCAACCTCAAAATACTTGAGAAATTACATGAAGATTTTCATTCCAAAGCATAGGATTTTTAGGCAGGGGGAAATTGAAATTTCACTCCATTGATGATTAAAATTTTTAAAAATAATGATAATGGGTGAAAATAAACAGAATTTACAGACCCAGTTTTTTAATAGGCAGAATATCTGTCTGGTTAATAGTAAGATATTTAAACACATCTACTTTCTTGAAGCATCTCAAATCACAGAATATAATGGTGACCTGTACATGTAAAACCAAACAAACAAACAAGAAGAAACCTTTTTTCTTTTCTTTCTCTGAGACACTGCTATAGAAAGGTGAGACTTTGTAGCATGTGTGTGAGACTGCAGACTTTTGAGGCTACCCTGCAACATCAGAAAGCTGACATTCTGAATCATTTTGGGTTTTACTTCTCTTGTGAGTAGTCTTGTGTATTGAGCTATAGCAGAAATGTCTACCTAGCATGCTAAAAAAGAAAGATATAAGTCCTATTATCAAATAATTAGAATATGATAAAATACACTTAATACTAAAACTCATAATTTAAGTTTTTGTTGAATATTCATTCTTCAGGATTTAGCCTTTACTGTATTCTTAATAAAATGGCAGTTGTAATGAACAATACCTTGCCTGCTACTAGAGAATCACAGTGCATAAGTTTTCACTCCGTGATACAGTTTGATTATTCACAGTAGGTGAGAGGAGGGCTTCTGTCCTGTTGGAAAATCAAAATCAACTGCTATGTTGTGTTTTGGTTAGTTAAAAAAGTTTCACTCCTTAAATTCTTTTATTGAGGGAAAAGTTACAAGATTGAGATAGTTGTAAAAGGCAACCAAAAAGTTTATATGGAGAATAAAATAATGAAAAGTGAGAAGAAAAATAAAATATTTAGAAAGAAAGAAATAACCCTCTCAAAATGAAGGAAGATCAAATTTTTAAAAGAACAACACATGATTTTAGTTTTTAAAAAAATCATTAAGCATTTAAAAAAAGAAAAACAAAATGGCAAAACTTTCTGATTCTGAGAGTATCTCTAGACTCAACAGAAGAAATGAAGTTAAAAGGAAGAAAAAAAATAAAACAAAAAATCCAAAGGAGTAATACAGAATCAAAATGAGTTTGGCCCCCAAATTGGTATAAAGTACAACTTTAGTATGGTTTATCTTAAATTGTTGACTTGTGGCACAAAATAAAAATAAACATGCATTCGTTCTCATCCTCTGTGTCTCTTGTGGGAAGCATAAGGTAAATTCATATTGCATTCATCCAGTTTTGGGTCTTATTATAGGGAAAAAATATGGTTTAAAAGAGTTGTACTTGACATGCCAAAAAGAGTTTTTGGTCAGTTCTACATATTTCAAATTTTCTGTTGGTTTTTATCATTCACATTATTATACAAGGTATACTGTGCCCATTATCTAGTTAGACAGACATTAAACTGACTACATTAAACATAGATAATTGGTAATCAGTTCAGGAAATTGGGTTCTTCATTCCTCCCTCACATCTCCTGAAAACTGCCCCTCTGGTCTTCTTCATATGGGGACATGTGCATGTCTATTTTGAATTTAATTACACATTTTAATAAAGTGGTAAGTATGACAGGAATGGTGGGGGCAGGGAGACCATAAAAACAGAAGGTCACTTCGTAGCCTGCAGTTGTCTACCTTTAACAGAGGCATTTTTAAAAAACAGTCGTAGATACATATTCAAAATGCTGACTTTTGAGAGAGTTTGTAACATATTTTCACAAATGTGTGTGTGTGTGTGTGTGTGTGTGTGTGTATTCTGTAAGCATACAGGGAATCCCCAAGGTTTATTTCATGTTGAGGATTAAGAACCTTCTGTAAATAGAATATTTCGTTATTCTTTTTTCAAGAACGTAAATTTGTTTTTCTTTTTTTTAAATTGTGGTAAAATGACCATAACATAAATTCACCATTTTAATCATTTCGGAGCATATAATTCAGTGACATTTAAATACATTAATATTGTTGTGCCACTGTCAGCACCATCCATCTCCAGAATTTTTCTATCATCTCAAAGTGAAAATTTGTCTCCATTATACAATGACTCCCCACCTCTCCCTTCCCCACAAGAGATTTAAAAGTGGCATTTTAAGGCCAGGAGAACAGAATGAGGTGGTTTCTGCCATAGCCAGAAGACTGTCTTCAGATCGCAAGTAACAGAGACCCACTGAAGGTCACTCAGGACAGAGTGATCTCATTGTAAGAGAGCAGGGCTCTCCTGAGAATCATTATACATCTGGCTTCTGGGACAGGGCTTCTGGACTCCAGGGCTTCTGTCTGTGTTGCTCCAGAAAATTGTCCTGAGATGTCCACTGCTGCTTCCTGTGTTTCCCTGCCCAAGACTCCCCCATGACCTCCTCCTTCCCTGAACCCACAGCACTTCATGATCTTGATGTGGTACCCCACAGCAGTGTGCAGTTGCTTTTAGTTTTTAATGCTGAAGCTGAGATATGGTGTGGGGAAAACATCCCCTATCTGGGAAAGACTGGCCTTTGGTTCTGGTTTTACATGGTTAAGAAAGTTGGTTGACATTCGTAAAACTTCATTTTCAGCGGTAGCTCATCTTTAGAACACTGAAGAAGTTCATGATGTGTAGGTGGCTTGGATGAGTATTGCCAGTTCTTGGCCACATTGATGTCTTGAATTCACTCATTTTGGTGGGAAAACCTTGTTCTTCAAAATGAAAAGTTGGAACATCATGATAGATAACAGATTTTTCTTTTAAACCATTGAGAGGAAATGCTACTTGGCTTTATAATGGCTGGAAGACACCTTACATATAATTAACTCACTACCGGAAGCTTTTACCAACAAACCCCAAAGCAGCATGTCTTTGACCCGAATGATTTGAGCCAAGGGAAGTGGCAGCATGGTTGGGATGGCTGAGTGGACCGCTACATGATTCAGCCTCCTACTCACCCCACATCTAGCTAAGCCACCCTTAGTTTGCCTACTCAGGGGACCTAGGTTATGTGACCAGTTTTCTTTCCTTGGGACTTCAGGCACTTTGAATCCAAAGAAGGTCGACTTAGAGGTGGAGAAGTCATAGGGCTTTCAGAACTACTATATTATCTAATTCTTCTACTTATTTGTTCAGCCTTTGAATCTGGACTGATACTAGTTCTGTATGACCAGTGTTTGTCCCCTGAGATCACATTACAGGTGTGGTCTTTGAACCACAAGTCATTTTATCACCCCACCCCCAAGGAAATCTCTGGATACATTTTGCTTGTCACAACTAGGAAGGAATGCTGCTACTTTAGCATTTGATAGGTAGAGGTCATGGATGCTTTTCAATATCCTACAATGCACAGCGCACAGCTCCCTACAAGCAAGATTCAAAATGTTGATAGTGCCATGGCTCAGAAATTGTACCGTAAAAGAATACTCTTTAATATCAATTTTTAGAAGGCAAAAAACATAGGAAGGCCTAAATCATAAATTGAGGAAAATGCACAGGCCCAACTATCTAACATTAATAAACAAATATTCATGTAATCAGCTCTCACAGTGTTGGTACTTTGCAATACCATCAACAGGTGAGAAGAGAAAAACCCAGAGCAGGGAGAATAATTTTCCCCTAATTGTTTAATTGATAACAAGGTGAGATGACTAAGATAGATGGAAAATTTGAAATTTCCTTTGTGAGTCAAAAGGTTGAATTTTTTGTTTATTGAATTTTTGAATTAGTTGAATTTTTAGTTTGTCGAGTTTTTGAATTTGGACCCTCCTTCGTGAAGGGAGCCTGAGGTGATTTCAGGCAGTGAAATAGAGCTCAGATCAGAGCTCCCTTCACATCGTGGGTACATTGCCTCATCCCTGTTCTTTATTGCCTTAATGTGTATCATGGTGGTTGGTATATCATGTTTTTATTGTTTCCCTTTTAATGCTTCCATTTTTAAAATGTCATTAATCTATGTGAGATAAATAGAAAAATCAAAAAATTGCCTTACAATTAATTAATGTGGGTAATACTGAGATCTATGAATGTGGTAGATGGTTTATGTAGCTTGAGGCTTCACTTGTTTTTCTAGTCACCCTGGCTTGAACCTTGAAGATTAGTTTCTCTTCTACTCAACATGCTCTGGTATTAACCAAGTCTGATGGATATTCCTGTTGAAATGTCCCTGATGCCCATCTTTTCTTTTTCATTGTCATTGTTACTGTTCCAAAGTCCCATCAATATAGAGCTATGAGACTTTTGTTTTCTATCTTCTAGTTCATATCATGCCTTCCTTCCATAACATTTTTGCTCATAAATGTTCTGTTATATCTACCACCTCAAGTCTAAATTTTTCCATCTGTTATCAAGGGCTCTGGGTAATCTGGATCTGTCTTACATGTTCATCTCTGCCATCCTTTAAGAAAGTAAGAGTGCTCTCTTAGAGGGCCAGAGTCAGATTGCTCTCTCCAGCCATTCTGCTCATGTGACTTCCCTCTGGAAAGCCTTCTTGTCTCCTTACCTAGTTGAAATGTACTTACCTTCTTTTTTTGTTTCTGGGTTTTTTTTTTTTTGGGGGGGGTGCAGGTACTAGGGATTTAATCCAGGGGTGCTTTACCACTGAGCCACATCCCCCACCCTTTTAAAAATTTTGTTTCTTTCTTTATTTTTGAGACAGGATCTTGCTTGGTTGCTTAGGGCCTTACTAAGCTGCTGATGCTGGCTTTGAATTGCCATCCTCCTGCCTCAATCTCCCAGGTGGCTGGAATTACAGGGATATACCACCATGCCTTAGCAGTACACACGTATCTTCAAAGTTAAGCTCAGCTCTCATCATCTCCATAAGAGCATTTCAGGAACCTTCAGAGCTAACATTGCTCTCTTCTTCCTTGAGAAGCATGTATCACCTGGTTTAGCTCTGAACTGTATCTTAGCCTTCAGTGCCTAGGGTTATTGGGTCTTCTTTCTTCAACTATGGTGAAAGTTCTTTATAAGGAGAATCCACATTATTTAGTTGTAGATGGACCGAATACCTTTATTTTATCCACTTTTTAAAAATATTTTTTAGTTGTTGATAGACCTTTATTTTATTTATTTATATGTGGTGCTGAGAATCAAACCCAGGCAAGTGTGCTACCGCTGAGCCACAGCCCCTGGCTATTCAGTTATTTTTATGTGGTGCTGAGGATTGAACCCAGTGCCTCACACATGCTAGGCAAGCGTGCTACCACTGTGCTACAACCACAGCCCTCACGCTTTTCTTTCTTTCTTTCTTTCTTTTTTTTTTTTTTTTTGGCAATTAACATACTGCTAACCAAACTTCAGTTATTTAATATATGTTTGGTAGATTGTGTGAGATAGTCTGGTTCTTTTTTTTTTTTAATTACATTGGGACACTATGCACAAATAAATAACAATTGTAGTATATAAGAAAACTTGAGAAGACTAATTACTGCCAGTCATCTGGGGTTGCATGGGAAAACTGTTTTTTGTTTGTTTGTTTGTTTGTTTGTTTTTTTAGTTGTCAATGGACCTTTATTTTATTTATTTATATGTGGTGCTGAGAATTGAACCCAGGCCTCACACATGCTAGGCAAGTACTCTATACCACTGAGCCACAACCCCAGCCCGGAAAACTGTTTTTTAAAATTATATAAGCAAATACCCAGAGTAAACTATCTTATCTCTCAGTAATAATAATACTCCACTAAGGGGAATTTTGCCCCAGGGGACTTTTGGCAATATCTGTAGATATTTGGGGTTGCCACAAATTGATAGGTTCTATTGGTATCCGTGAGTAGAAGGTAAGGAGGCTGCTAAGCATCCTACAGAGCACAGAACAGAACCCCACAACAGAACCATCCAGTCTTGGGTGGAGTTGTGCCAAGGTTGAGAAACACTAATTTATAGCCCTGTGTGGGCACCACCATTAACATAACTTCACCACCTAATGGAATGAGAACATGCAAAAACTTAGTGCATTTTTATATAGAGGAAATGATCACACATTTAATACACTCCTAAACTGTGGGAACTGCAGCTATGTACACAAGCCAGGATAATCTGACAGTTTAAAAGACATGTGATAGCTGCTTATATAATAAACAGGCACTTCATGCCTTTAGACCAGCCTTTGGTAGTAATGGATGATCAGAAGAGAGAATTCTCTTAATGCCAAATGCATGTAGCCCATGATTTTTTAAAAAATGAAAGGCATTTGCTAAACCAGGAGGTCATATTGAAATATTGGGTTAAATTTTTAATACACTGTAATTACTCCAAAAGGACTGATAAGAGATATATAGATGTATATTTCAGTATTTTAATTGAACTGTTCACCCAAATATTTAGAAAACTTTCTTGAAGAATAATTGACAGTTTTTAAGGTAAAAGAATGCTTTCCTTCTTGAAATTAAGTATGGGAGGTACCTTTGCTGCATTTGGTGGCAGTGTGGTATAGTAGAGAGAACAGTTTGAGGAGATGATCCTAGGGAGGTCATCTTAACCACCTGCCTCACTTTCCTTATTTCAAAAAAAGGACTAAGAGCTGATGATCTCTAGCTCTAAAATTCTGTGTCCTTGTAATTTCAATTTC
The DNA here is from genome assembly GCF_048772815.1 of Callospermophilus lateralis. Classification (NCBI taxonomy): domain Eukaryota; kingdom Metazoa; phylum Chordata; class Mammalia; order Rodentia; family Sciuridae; genus Callospermophilus; species Callospermophilus lateralis. The sequence continues at coordinate 30,179,295 of NC_135305.1, read as the reverse complement.
AAAAATATTTATTCAAGGTTGTTGATGAATCTTTGGAGGCAATAATTATTCTAGTTTATTTCTTAGAAATGTCAGAAATATCCCTTTTAATAAAAGCTTAATTCCAGTGTTTAAAGAAAGAAAGGAATTCCTGTTATAAGCAAAAGTTGTTCCCTACAAAAAGTTAATGTGATTTATGACCAATTCAAAAATGCCATTATTAGCTAATTTTGAAATTTTTGTCTATTTTCTCATGTATTTATTATGAATAAAATCTTAGTAGTACTAATAATACCAAATTTTTTTCACACAATTAATTTTATGCTAGATGCTTCCAAATATGAGAAGTTTCCTGTTTTTAGGATAAAACAGATTCGGAAGTTTTATTAAGGCTTTAAATCCACTCTTTAGTTAAGTGTTGGACTTTGAACACATGATGAAGCTTTCCTGTTTGCTAGATAGAAAATTAATGGAGCTTTAATATCTGTTTCCTTTTCCCATTCTCCAAAGTGGCAGTTTGGATATGTATACAAGGGTAAAGATATATCCCCAAGAAATGAAACTTGTTTCTGTGGTGCCTCTATTCTGAAGAAACTGGAAGATTGGTTCTGGCATATTCAAGGTTGTTTCCCTAATGTCCATTCTAGAACTTGAGTAATGACATTGCCTTAATGAAGATGTTTTTAGGAAGGACCCAAAGATGTTAAAGGAGTCCAGCTGTAGTGTGAATCTTCCTCCCCAGAGTTAATATTTCTATAGGGAACAGCAGTATGTGGCATGGGTCATGTTCATAAATTAGTGTCTTGGTGACATCATTTGGTGGCTGTTGAGTCAACCAGTGTGCGGGAGAAGGAGAGGAATGGAGAAATGCTCAAGTGATGGGGTCAGAAGAGTTGCAGAGGGCAAACCAGCTTGAAATAGAAGGAATCTAGAGATGGAAAAGATGGACCAATCCCTGGAGAGAGAGAATAAAATGGTGGCTTAAATTAGGCTTGAACCCTTAAAGTGAGAGGAAAGGTTGACTCTGGGCAAGTTGAGTGCTGGGTCTTGGTAGCTGGTTGGGTGTGTGAGTGAACAGAGCTGTAGGTGAGGACATACTGTGATTTTAAGCTCAGGTGACGGAATGGTGGCGCTGCTGCTGAAAACAGGATTCACAGGGGAAGAAGTAGGTTTGATGGGGCAGTGATGAACTCAGTTTTGAACTTGTCCAGTTATATGCTCTTTCAAGAAATAGCCAAGGCAGAGTTATAGTCAAAGTTTAGCAAACTGATGGATTGAGAGGAGTCCAAAAAACCTGTAAGACATTCTTTATTTGACTCCCTCTCTGCAGCACTGGGGATTGAACCCATGAATGCTCTACCACTGCGCAACATCCCTATCCTTTTTACTTCTTATTTTGAGACACTGTCTTGCTAAATTGCTCAGGGCTGGGCTCGAGTAACTTTCTGTCGTCCTGCCTTAGCCTCCCAAACATGTGGGATTACAGCTACGCACTACCACCCAGCAACTATGACTTTTTTTTTCGATAATGGGGATTGAATCCAGTGATGCTTTACCATTGAGCTACACCCACAGCCCTTTTTATTTTTGATTTTGAGATGGGGGTCTCATTAAGTTACTTGTGGCCTCACTAAGTTTCTGAGCCTGGCCTTGAACTTGTGATTCTCATGTCTAGTCTCCCAAATTACTGGGATTATAGGTATGTCCCACCACCTGTGATATCCTTAAAGGAGACACATAGAGATCCTTGAGTCCCACGTTGGAAATATCACTATTATACATAATTTGTCCCAATAAGGACCAAACCCTATGCCCACCATAGGTACTGAGCCCAGGACTAGGCTCAGTCTCCAGCTAATGACTTGTTCACCCACTCCGCCCAGGCAGCTCAGGTGGTTCCGATTGTGCCTCATAGTTGCTGTCTGAGGTAGATCTTCTGGGTCACTGGCAGCTAGGACCCCGTTTGTTAGATAAATTAACGAGCAAGACCCTTTATATTCTGAGAAAAAAGAATATGGAATCTTTGAGATTACCTGCATTTAGGATTGAAGCGGGGAGAAGAGGGAACAGCAGAGACATGAGAAGTAGAGGAAGAAGTAGAAGAAAACTGTGAGGGAAGCCACGGAAGGGAGCCTTTCAGGAGGTGGGATCACATTTGTGGGTCCCAGGTGCCGCCAAGAGGTTGAAGAAACTAAGGAACCACATTTAGAGAGGAAAGGGATCGTCCGTTACCTCTAAGAGACAGAGTGTGATGGAAGAGAGGGAGGGGAAGAGATGGTTTATCATTATTGTTGTTGTGATACAAAGGAAATATGAGCTGTATGAGAAGAGGAGCCAGTGGGAAGAAGCAGAAGGAGTAAACAGGGATGAAAACGAGGACTTAGCAGAGAGAGGAACGCCTAAGTCAGGCGGAGGAGGATGCATCCCAAAGAGGTCACCTCTGTGAATCATGAGGGACGCAAGATCCATAGAAGGAACCAACTGCTTGTCTTCTATTTTCTACAAGAAAAGACCATTTGCAGAAAGAGGAAAGGAATTGGGAGACCTAAAAGTCTGAAAAAAAAAAATGTCTGGAATAGACAGAGAAGGTGGAGGAAAGAAAGCCAGATGCTGAAGGCAAAGAAACGAGGAAGGGTCCGTCCCAACAGGGAGAACCTGAGGTGGTCAGTGCCCTGAGGTCCCTCAGCCCGGGGAGACTCCCTCATTCATCAGCAAATGAAGATTTTATGGAGTGCCAATGGCATGCGTCAGGGAAAGTCTTTCGCTTTCAAATATATAGCTCTAATAAGTAAAAATTAAAATTCTTAAGATTAAGTTGTAAATATTGTCTTAAAAAGGATTTTTAACTGAACACTTAATTGGCCTCAAGCCCTGGTTTGCCTGGGGTAACTCACTTTTTGGTCAGCAGCCCTACTGTACGTAGGTGATTTACCTTAACATTAAGGAACTTCTTTGTCTTGTGTTCTTTGTTTATTATTTAGAAGCCATAGTGTGTGTGTGTGTGTGTGTGTGTGTGTGTGTGTGTGTGTTTTAACTTCTTTGGCATATACTAAGAGTCGATTACTCCACTGGTGTGTAGACATTTAAAATTGTTAGGATGATGTCTTATAAAAATTAAGAACCCTTTCATGTAGCTGTCTGTAAAAACCATTTTACTTAACTGAACTTATAAAACGTTGGGCACACCTTACCTAAAATACAGCTATAATTTGGTGAATTATTTTTTTGTCAAAATGTTAATTTAGCCCTGAGATGCATAAGAAGAGATTTGATACAGCATTTTTTATGTTTGACATTTTAAAATAATTTCATTAGATCATCCAGCTATGAATTATTGTTCTACTATAAGCAGTTGTTTTTTTTTTTTTTAATTATCTTTCTTTCAGTTAGAAACAAGTTGCAGGCCATTTGTTTAGAAGAAGATGGATATATTATGTGCTAAAATATACAAAGATTTGACACTGTTTTCCCTGCTTTATATTAATGAATACTCTCGTTTAGTTTTACATCAAATGAATAGAACAAATTTGGAGTCTGAATAGCTAAAGCCAGGAACAAAATTCTCTTAACAGTGTTGACAATATTCACTTGAAAAGTCAAGTCATCATTCAGGATGAGTCATTTTCAGTTTTATTTCCACCCCAACACACTTGAGAAAGGAAGTGGGCTCATCAGAGCGGCTTCCCCATAACAGCGATTCCAGTAACTTCCGGAGAGGACAGTTTTGCTCACTGGAGTATCTCCAGGTGTCCAGGAAACCCTTGTTGCCTGTCTGCTTCACAGTGGAAGGCGAGTTGGTGTTTGACAAGGGCCCACAGGGGATTCTGGTATTATTGTGTCTGGTCCTTACACTTCAGTATTTCCCATACCATGAAGCAGTTCATAAACAAAACCATTCAGTATAAGCTAGTCTAAAAATTAACCTTTTCCAAAAGTGCTCATCAAGCTGTCCAAAAAGATGATCTGTTTAGAAGTTCTTCCAACAAACCTGTGTAAGTATGTCCTGAGGCATTGTCTTTATTCTTAATAGTTTAGTTTTGCTGTGGGAGTTAAAAGTAAAAATGCAGAAGGAAGAAAAGATATATCTGAATGTCAAGATGACCAGTGCTGCCTTTTCGGGAGGCAGTCAGAATGATGGCTGGCTGCTCACACATGGGGACCCACTTCTGTGGTGCGGTTCCATGTTCCAGGATCTATTTGGCATTCAGGCTGGAAGCCTAGATTTATTAGTACACCTAGAGGTATTTAGCCAACAGGATGACAGATTCCTGCCAACCCCACAAGAAACTGAGTTTGAATCAAAATGTTCATGTATTCTTTTCCAGTAAAAGCTGAACTTCTCCACTGTTCTTGGATCTACCAGTGAAAGCATTGTCTTCCTTGTGTACTTATCAACAGGATAGCCAGATTATAGTGGGATAGTGGCATCGTGAATGTGGAACCTGCAAAACGAGTTAGGGATCACCTTAATGTCCTCTGGCCTCAGACTCTGGTGCCGGATGCATCCATATGGACTGTAAAAAAGAAGTTCCATTTGTACCACGAACTCCCTCATCTGTGACAGAATTAACCTCTTCCAAAAGGGCCTAACTGTACTGTTTGATTGTGTCTTTCAAGAATTGACTTTTAGGTAGGTAAAATATAGGCTTTTGGTAGAAGTGCAGTTTGATTAGTTACACTGCTGCCCATTAATTGCCTTCATGGTCTCCTAATGTTAGATTTGGGGTGATCATAGTGTTTTGAGCTTTTTCTGCTGCTGACTCCCCCTCATCACTTACAAATTAATGTTTCCTTCCTTACTTAGACTTTTGTCTTTTTCAGTTTGGTCTCAGGGCTACTGTGTTTTCTGTCCCATGTTGTGCTTCTGGACACTTTTGTGTTTGTTTATTGAAATGACTTACAATAAGCTAAAAAGTAACCTCCTAGAGATAACTTTTTGGCACACCGTTTGACAATGATATGTGTTTTTTAAAAGTCTAACTAGTGTAAGTGAAGTATTTAGAGTTTCCTATTATTTTATCTGTCTCTATGGTTAAACAGGTTCTAAAATATAAATAGTATACTTTGAAGTTTTAGAATTTCGATAGGTTATTTTCTTTTGAATATCAATGTATTTTTCTTTTGAATAACTATGTGTATATAGTTAAGAGGGGAAATGTCCTCTGAACAACCAGGTTTCCCTTTAAGAAACTATTTGAATTCTGAAACGGAAATATACTGTACATCTGAAAAACAGAAAAGAGAGGCGAAATATCAAAGAAAGCAATATTTAAAAAATATTTTTATGATAAATAGTATTTATGTATTTGGCAAATATAAAACAACTTTCTCAAAGTTTTCTGGGACAGTGATCAGGAAGACTAAAAAGAGATTGAGTAGACTACCTGGCTTATTATCATTTTAGTATCTCAAAACAAGTCAATAAAAACTGTTGTCTTGTAGGCTCCTTGTTATGTAATTTTTCTGTCAAAGGGAGATATAGATACTCAAGTTTTCTTTTCTATTTTATCTCTAACAAAGTAATACAAGTGAGGCAGGTAGTAACTAAATGTCCATGTCTATATCTTTTAAAAAGTTGTACAAATGTACTTATTTCAAAGCTTATATTTTTCAAAAATCTATTGTTTGTTAAGCAAAGAAACTGAAATAGTCTGTGTGAAATTCTTTTGGTGGAGTCTTTGGGGGTGGAATTTCTTTATTCAGTTAACTCCAGTAGTTGACGGTGTTGCCTTTCTTCTCTATAAGATAGCATTGCAGTGGGTTTACAGTTTCCCATCCTCTACTCCTGCATTTAGGTCGCTTTAGTAGAGTGACATTCTGTGAACAGCTAACACTTGTAGTTGATATTAGCAGAGATGCAGTTAAACTAGTGCTTGGGTCTAATCTTCATTAATGTAAAAATATATAAAATTCTGACAAACCCTGGTTAAATTAAAATATGTGAATAAAGAGGGTTGGACAAAATCTTTGAAGGACATTAGATGGGCTTATTGGTGTCGAGATTGGGACTTGGAAGAAGCAGTGTGGTTGAATGTATGCTGTGGCACAAGTGGGTTCTCTTCTGTTGTTTTGCCAGTGCCCTAAATCCAGACTGGGGTGAGGCCTATCTAGGATGTGATTTAGGGTATGAAGTTCTTTCTTTCGGGAAGCCTTCTTTCTGTGGTTCCTTGGAAGTTTCTCAAAATGTTGGAAGAATGAAACACGTTGTCGTTCTAAAACATTTTGTGACCTAGTTTTGGTCTGAGTATACTTTGTACCGGCGAGATCCACGGGGCATTTAGGCTGCTCTGACAGCTAAATGAACTCACATGTATACTGAATGTAAATTGCTTTGAGGGCTATGGATCACAAGTTAATAGATTCTGGACCTGGTTTTTCCTTCCATGAGCCAGACATTCCTTGGATTTAAGGGTAGGTTTAAATTAAAGAGTAGCAAATTGCTTCCCTCTTTGGAAATAAGCAAAATCATCCTTCCTATAATAAAATATTTCTTTGACATGTCAGGACAGTTACTGAGGAAAGAAAACATGAGGGGGAAAAATGGGGATAACTTATTCAAAAACTTGCTCTTTAGGAAATGAAATATGTTTAATAAAAGGACAATCGCCTTGTACCACATGACTTGAAAATAATGAGACAAAGGAAAAAACAAAAAAGGCCATACTAGTACTTATACGACCAAATAAATCTCGTCCCAGGGGAGGCAGTCCAGTTTTTCTAGCTTTACTCTAATTGAGCAAAACATTTTCAGACTCTTTTGGAATTGTCTTCGGAACTGTTTCATGAGCCAAACCGAAAAAAAAAAAAAAAATCAACATCTTTACTTTATTATCACACCTCTCTTTGGACCCAAAAGAATATTACTCAAACTGATCCCCCACTTAATTTATCAGACTTGGCTCAGGCTCTTTCCAAAAATATAGTGCCACTCTGTTGTAAGACAATTGAATGTTTTATTCCCTGACTTATTCATTCAGCAATCATGGCTGAGTGCCTCCAATGAGTCAGGTATGTTTGGTAACCCAGAGGAGTCCTGGCTCTAGGGAGGGAGGATGGGAGGGAGACAAGGAAGGATCCTAGGGAATATTCCGTTCACCGTGGGCAGAATCTTTGAGGAAAGGAGTGGGAGATCACCGGATGGACAGAGGAAAAAGAGCTTTCTAGGCAGCAATAATAGCTTGTGTCAAAGTATAGCACCAACCCCAGGAACTGTTGGTATCTCAGAATGGGTAGAATCCAGTTAAAAGATGAGGATGGAGTCATAAGTAGCGGCAAGATTCTGAGGGTCCTGATAAGCCATGGAATAGAGCATGTTGGGGTTCAGTTTTACTGAGATGTAATTGATCTGCCTTACAATTCATCAATTAATCCATTTAAAGGGGACAACTCTGTGTATGTGCAGAGTTGTGCAGCCGTTGTCACAATCTAATTTTAGAACTTTTATTCTCCTAAAAGAAACCCATCTACATTTTTTTCCTAACCCTCTTATCCCTTGCCCTGGGCAACCACCAATCTACTTTCTTTTCCTGTGGGTCTTCCTGTTCTGTCCATTTCATAAAAATGAGTGAACATTTTTAATTTTGATGAATCTCAGTTTATCTCTTCTTTCTTCTGTTGCTAATGGGTCTTTTGTTCTATCTCAGATGTCATGGCCTAATCCAAGGTCACAAAAAATATTCCTGTTTTTTTTTTTTCCTTTTAGTCTTTACACATGTGTTTGTGATCCATTTTGATTTAAATTTTGCATACGTTGTGAGGTTGGGGTCCAACCTCATTCTTTGGCATGTGAATAAACAGTTATCCTAGCATCACTTGTTGAAAAGATTCTTCTTTGCCCAGTGAATGGTTTTGGTACCCTTGTAGAAAACCAGTTTAGCATAAGCATATCAGTTAATTTCCACATTCCCAGTTCTCTTTCATGGATCTACATGTCTCTGTTTATGCCAGTACCACACTGCTTCAAGTATACAGCTTGTAATAAACTTTAAAATTGAAAAATGTATGTCCTTCAATTTTTTATATTTTCAAGATTATTTTTGCTATTCTGAATCCTTTGAATTTCCATATTGATCTTAAGATCAGCTTGTCTGTTTCTACTAAAAGTCAGCATTGAAGACATTGATTAATTTGGAAAATATGACCTCTTAACAATATCAAAGTCTTAATATGAATATGGGTATCTTTCCATTTATTTGGGTTGGGTCTTTAACTTCTTTCAACATTGTTTTATAGTTTTCAGTTTATAGTGAACTTCTTTTGTTAAATTTATATCTAAGTATTTTCTTGTTTTTTTATGTTGTTTTAAATGGAATTGTTTTCTTTTTACTTTAAGTATTCTTTTTTATATCATGTCTTCAGTTCTTTTCTTGAGTATCCCTGATTCAGGGATGCTGTGCTGTTTGCTGCATGTCATTATGGCCTCTGAGATTCTGGATGCTGGTAACTTCACAATTATTACTTGATCTGTGTCCAAAGCTCTAAGTATATGTTTATTATGGACTGGACATTACCAACTGAATGTTACAGACATCACAAATTAATCTCTTTCAGAGTAAACTCATTAATCACTTCCCAAGTTTTGTTTTCTTTCTTCTCTTCACCTTTGGAAATAATACCACCATCTATCTTGTTGCCTAAACCTGAAGGTCATTCTAAAACTTCCTGTCCCCTTCAACTTTTCCATCCTGGTAGATTACCAGATCCTCTGAATTTTACTTTATGGATATCACTAAGAACATATAAATTGGTGCAATCTTCTGTCAGTTGATTTCGATCAAGAGCTTTTAAAGGGTCTATATATTTTGATTCAGAAAAAGAATATACCTTTTGATTTTTGCAGTTCCACTTCTAGGGATTTATCATAAGGCAATAATGAGCTATTGTTACAAAAATAGAAAAATGGTTTAATAAGTATAGAATATAAGTACAATTTAAGAATAAATATCAGTATATGAAAGCAGTTGGCATATTGTTAAATTTTTTAAATTGTAAAACATCATGTAATATATAATTATAGTTTTGTTTAACGATCATAGAAAATAAACAAAAAGTGGTGATCTTGTCTCATGGGCCTTGATACACTACTAAAAACACTAGGTAGTTAGTAAATGTTGGTTGGTTGATCGGTCTTTCTCTGCTGCTATTTCCCTGTCTGTGTTTCTTACCTGTGCATTCACAGACATTTCCTATTTGTTTTCCTCCTCTCCAGTTTTATTCCCCTACAATCCAAATTCTATCCTGTAGCCGGATTGCTATTTCTAACTGGCACATCTGCCCATAGCATCACCCACTGTAAAATCCTTTGGTTTTTTTCCCAGTGCCCATAAGATAATTTCTAGACTTCTGAGCCTGGAGTACCAAGCCCTTTATAATTTTGTTTCTGTGTACTTTTCCATTTCTTCTTTGCCATTTTCCAAGATAATCACCCAGTCATGCCAGAGTATCCACAACTCCCCCAGTACAAATTTTCCTGCGTACCTACACACCTTTGGACATGCTGTTCCTTCTGCTGGGACGATGCAAACTTTCTTTGTTTATCTCACAAATTCCAGACTGTCCTTTGAGACTCAGTTCCCCAGCCACTTCCCACTAGGCATAGTTGAATGCCCCTTCTTCAGGGCTTCCAGCAACTCTCAAACTTTTTTTCAGCCCTTAATGTATGTGAGATACGTGTCCCTGGTACCAGTTTTCCATTATCTGTGATGCGATTAGAAAAATAAGAACTCTGTGGTGAATTTTTCAGAAAGCTAAATGTATTCACATTTTGGGTGTTAAAATGTACTTTCCCTAACGAAAGGATGGTGATAGTAGATGGTAGGGTATATTTATGTCTTTAGTTGGCAGCTTTCTGCTGGAGCTCTAAAGTTGTTGGAAAGTTTACAGTTCCCTGAAAAACCAAAGGTCTGGGAACACTGCTGTATCTCATGAGGTGGCACCAAGTCCCCAAAGTCAAAAGCCCATGAGTCATCCTTGGCTTCTCCTCCTTTCCCATCCCTCCACCCCCGCCACATTCAGACACTTAGCAAGTCCTGCCAATTCAACGTCCTAAATATTTCTGGAATCTGTACTCTCCTCTCTGTCCTTGCTGCCAATTCCTTAGGACAGGCCCTCTTTATTTCCCCTGTACCACTGCAGCAGCAGTCTCCTTTCTGGTCTTCTTGTCACTATTCCCCAAGAATTATCCATGTCATCAGATTGAGCTATTTGAAAACTCAAACGTGGATACCCATTTTCTAGAGGACAAAAGTTGTTATGGCGTACAAGATTCCTCTCTAGTGGGACTTTTTGCTGACACTTCCTCTTGGTTTCAGATGCCCTTTCTCTACTACTTGCTTGTACCTCCTGATACTCTAAGACAATTCAGTTTTCATTTTCTCTTCCTACACTTCTAGATTAGGTGCCCCTTTTTGTCTCTCTCAAAATGTCCTGGGTAAGACTTTGTATATTATTTTAACACACACACACACACATACATCTCAGCATTTACAGAATAGTTGATGTTCGCCTTTTTATGTCTGCCTTCCACGCTAGAGTGAACAACTTAAGAAAGTTTTATTTTCTTTTTTTTTAAAATTAATTTTTATTGTAGGTTGTTTAAAACATTACATAGTTCTTGATATATCATATTTCACACTTTGATTCAAGTGGAATATGAACTCCCATTTTTACCCCGTATACAGATTGCAGAATCACATCAGTTGCACAACCATTGATTTACATATTGCCATTCTGGTGTCAGTTGTATTCTGCTGCCTTTCCTATCCTCTACTATCCCCCCTCCCCCCTCCCCTCCCCTCTTCTCTCTCTACCCCCTCTTCTGTAATTTATTTCTCCCCCTTATATTTTTCCCCCTTTCCCCTCACTTCCTCTTGTATGTAATTTTGTATAACCCTGAGGGTCTCCTTCCATTTCCATGCAATTTCCCTTCTCCCTCCCTTTCCCTCCCACCTCTCATCCCTGTTTAATGTTAATCTTCTTCTCATGCTCTTCATCCCTACTCTGTTCTTAGTTACTCTCCTTATATCAAAGAAGACATTTGGCATTTGTTTTTAAGGGATTGGCTAGCTTCACTTAGCATAATCTGCTCTAATACCATCCATTTCCCTTCAAATTCTATGATTTTGTCATTTTTTAATGCAGAGTAATACTCCATTGTGTATAAATGCCACATTTTTTTTATCCATTCGTCTATTGAAGGGCATCTAGGTTGGTTCCACAGTCTTGCTATTGTGAATTGTGCTGCTATGAACATGGAGGTAGCAGTGTCCCTATAGTGTGCTCTTTTTAGGTCTTTAGGGAATAGACCGAGTAGGGGAAGAAAAAGTTTTATTTTCTCCTTTGATTCTTTTATCCCTGTCACTCAGGACATTGCTTAGAAATAAATACTTAATAAACATTTGTTGATAAACATTTGTTGGTCAAATGCATTAAGATCAGATGTTAAATGTAGAAAGTTTACTGACTACAGAGATGGGTGCATACAGATGTCTTCACAAGCCAGGGAAACAGGAGAAAGGCCTTCTGTAAAACTCCGGCCAAGAGGATGGGTACCTGAACTTAGGAAGTGACAGTGGATAGAGAAATATTTCAACTGGTGGATGAGTGGATATGGGGGAAATGTTAGAATCTAGAATTGCTGGAAGGTTTCTGGGCTTATAACGCCAGTCAGATGGTAGTATGATTCAACAAAGAAGGTGAGCACCGTCCCAGACACTTTGGAATTGAGGTCTTCGGAAGTTGTCTAGGAAATAGCTGGATGTAAAATTTGGACAGAGAGCTGTGTTGGAGGAACAGATTAGAGATTCCCCAACCTTGAGGTACTCTTTGAAGCGGTGGCCTTGCAGGCGATAACTGTCTGCTGTTACTTATGTTGTGGTGGCAGTGTACTGGGTGAGAAGACAGTAGGACCATGAGACACCAGGTGTTGAAGTCCCCGTCAAGAGCAGAAAGAGCTCAAAGATTCAAAGTCTAGTTTGAATCCTGGTTCTGTACCTTCTCTCTACTCTATGACTCTGAGCAAATTATTCTCTGAATCTATAAAGTAAAAATAATAATGTATGCTTTATATGGATACTGAAAGGATTCAATGAATTTGCATATATAAAGTCCCTGGTACAGTCAGTCCTAGGCTCATGCTAGGTTCTCTTAAGTGGCTAATTAGAAAAAACATATCACTTAGGATATGAAAACATTTTCAAAGCAAAAACTTTCCTAATGGTTACCCTGGAAATTATAATTAGCATCTTAAGTCTATAGAAATCTGGTTTGAAAGATTATTAACTTGCATATTATATTTTAAAAATTCCCTTTATGTTGTCACTGTCACAAATTATATATTTATACATTGTGATGCCATCAACATAAATTTGTAATTATTATCACATGCATTTGTCTTTTAAATCATCTAAGGGAAAAAGTTTCAAACCAAAATACAGTAATATCGGTTTGAATTTACTTATGTAGTTACCTTTGTTCTTTATTGCTTCATATGACTTTGAGATTCTGTTGTCCTTTCACTTCAGACTGAAGGACTCCCTTTTATATTTTTGCTTCTCTAGGAATGTCTTAATTCACCTTGATTTTTGTCATGGAGTTTTGCCAGATGCAGAATTCTTCATTAACAGTATTTTCTTTGAGTATTTTAAAATCGTCATCCCATGCCTTCTGCCTGCTGTGGTTGCTGATGAGCAATTGGCTATTATATGTGATTTGCTTTTTTGCTGTTTTCGAGGTTCTCTGTGTTTCAGCAGCTCTATTGTAATGTGTCTGGATGGATGTGGGCTTTCTGACACATGCACATTCCTACTAAGCCCTCAAATAAATGATCATTATGAGGGTGCTTAATTAAATGATAAAATTTAATGATAATAATTATAACTAATCATCTATTAGTAGAGCATAACAACATAGTATATGTGCTTAAAAAGTCAAGAAAATGTTCAGTGAGTACTACTAAGAATTCAATTGAAAAGTTTAATTTTTAAAAATAGTTTGGGACTTAAGATGAGTAAAAATCATATATTCAAAATATTCATTTACATGTAATGGCTATTTGTCTAATAGATACTAATATATTAGGTGTTGTTCTTTGAAAAAGTAGCCTGCTGTGGAAGAGATAAAGTTGGAGGTAACATTTACAAATTCTTATCTCCCTTAGTTTTTGATTCTATTAACACCTTGAAATATTTACCTTGTTATTTGAAATATTCCTGGAACAAAGATCAAACTTAAAAATAAAATTGATTCATAGAGATATAACAAATTGCAATTTAAATTTTTTTTTCTTTTTTGCTTTGTGTTTTTTTGAGATGTTAGGATGGTACCCAGGGCCTTCTGCATGCTTGGCAAGCTCTTTACCACTGAACCATACCTCCAGTCCCATATTTTAATTTTTGAAAGATTTTACACCTGAACAAAACAACCCATTTCAATATCTTTATGTTTAGCTATCCATAGAGGTAACAGTTCTTTTAACTTTTACAGCTATATTTTTTTAATGTAGTTTTCTCTTAGTGTCCTTAAAACGTAGAATTTGTTTTAGTTCTTTACACAAAAATTCCTGAAGTTTAGCTGAAATAGATCTAATTTTAAAACATATTTAATAGATATTAATTTTATAAGGATTTTTTTTTTCACCACATTTTAGTTATTTTTCTTGCTTGCATCTTACTCCATTAGAAAGGACACTGGGTTCTCCGTCATGAGACCCAGGTGTGTTATTGGTTTGTTTAGCTTTTCCATTCTGCTCTCCCTTTGCTGGTGTTTCTTTATCTATAAAACAACCCTACAGGGGCTGGGGGTGTGGCTCAAACAGTAACGCGCTAGCTTGGCATGCGTGGGGCACTGGGTTCAATCCTCAGCACCACATAAAATAAAATAAAGATGTTGTGTCCACCAAAAACTGAAAAATAAATATTAAAAAATATTTTCTCTCTCTCTCTCCCTCTCTCTCTTTAAAAAAAAAAAAAAAAAAAAAAAAAAAAAAAAAAAAAAACCCTACAGAATTAGGCAATTGCTAAAGCTCCCTCTACTTATAAAAATCCATAATTCTGCCCTGCAGGATTTTTTCTTTGGTTTTTGTAATCAATATTAGTAATTTGAAGACTTTTCAGCTATCATTGTTTCTCTGTTGTTTCTTGGTAATTCTGTTAACTTTTCAATTTTAAGCCAGAAATCAGTAAAATAACTTCATTTTCCCCACTTTTTTTTTTTTTTTACAGTAGTCTATACAGGCAGAGGATCAAAAATTACAGTTCCTTTAGTGACATAGTAATGGCATGCGTATAATTTTTTTTCCTACAACAAAATCAAGAATTTATATTGCTTACTTAAGTTTTAAAATTACATTTTCAGGATTGATGATTAAAATTTATTTTATCATAAACTTGGAAGAGCAGGTTGAAGAAAAGTACATGAGTAGTAGGAAGAAGAAAACAGGAAGGAGAAAGGAGTCTTTCAGAATTCTCATTTTTAAAATAGTGATTTTTCTTGTTAAAAATTAATAGTACTCATTGTATATAGTTCAGTGAGTGAATAGCAGGAAACAAAAATTTCGTAATCTCATCACCCAGAGATCTGACTTGTCCTCCTACCATTTTCTTTACATGTATGGAATCACACTGTACACACACTTTGAAACCTGCATTTTCTTTTAATAACATATTGTGAAGTCCTTTCCATGTTCAATAAATATGGATCTGTAGCATCACTTTTTTAAATTCTTGTTTGTTTGTTTGTTTGTTTGTTTGTTTTGTGGTACCCAGAACCTCATTTATGTCAGGCAGGTGCCCTTCTGCTGAGCTACATCCCCTGCCCTGTAGCATCATTTTAAGAACAACATAATGTATATCCATGTACACGTGTGTATGTGTGTCCAGAAATTTTACTAATTTGCATTCCCACAGTGATGTGGGCCCATTTTCACAAATCTTCACAATTGCCATGAAGTTTATCATTATAAAGTTTTAAATAATTTAATTACAGTTTGGAAGGTCTACGTGATTTTTTTTTTTTTTTCATTTCTCTTTCAAGTTACTACCAAGGTTTAACATTTTCTCATATGTAAAGGGTCATTTGTGTTTCCTTAAAAAGCATTAAAGTCCATTGGGGGCTTCGTTAAGAAAGAAGCTAATCTTTAGTACCTGAGTGAATTTGTGCTGTGATAAAGTTACACACCTAGTAAGGACATGATTATGAAAGACTTCTGGCCTGTGGTGTAAGTAAAGCTCAGCTGGTTTTCTCCTAAGACCGTGCAGACAGTCTTCATCACAGACGGCTGCCTAGTTTTGGCTGCTTCATCGTTTTTCCTCAAGAGAGGCCCACGCTGGAGAACAGGGCTTTTACAGGTCAGAAATGGAAAGAGAACGAAATGTTGAAAGTTGTCCAGAATGTTCCGCACTCTATCTGACTCAAGCCAGAGCTGTTCACTTTGCTTTTAAAAATATCACTTAACTCATATATTCTTGAGATCAGAATATCTTTTTTAAACTCTGGTAAATTGCACTGTGTCGTTTTTCTCACTAATCAAGGGGAAAACATAAGAGAGTTGGAGATCTGCAGTCTTCACATTTTTTTATGAATTTTCTGAATGTTTATCCTTCTTTCAGCCAAGTGTATAGAGTGTATATTGGCAACTCCAAATTTACCAGACATCTTAGGATTGGCATTCTCACAGTGCCTGTCAGCCATGGAGAGGTCTCAGCATCACTGGCCCCTGCTCTCCTGCAGTCCCAGCGTTGTGCTACATAAGGAGTTAGAATGGCAGAGGTTAGAAAATCAGATTTTTAAGCCAAACAGTCTGACTTCCCATCACATCTCTACCAGTTACTGTCAATGTACCTTAGGCGAAGTAATGAACCTTTTCAACCACTCTGCTGCTCTTTCTTTCTTTCTTTACTTTTTTCTTTTTTCACTTTTTGGTACTAGTGATTGAACCCCGGGTGGCTTACACATCCTTAGCCACATCCTTAGCCCTTTGTATGCTTTATTTTGAGATGGGCTCTCACTGAGTTGCTTAGGGCCTCAAACTTGCAATCTTCTTGCCTCAGCCTCCCGAGTTGCTGGGATTACAGGGGGGCACCACCATGCCTGGCTCTTGTTTGCTTGTTTTTAAATAGCTTTCTTGAGATATAGTATATATCCCATGAGATTCACCTGTATAGGCAAGTACATTAATTGAGTTGTGCAATTGTTACCGTGGTCTATGTCTCGAACATTTCACCACCCTAAAAAGAACCCAGTACCCATTACAGTCATTCCTCATTCCTCCACCTCTGCCTCCCATGCAAGTCCTAGGCAATCACTAATCTGCTTTCTGTGTCTCTGGATCTGCCAACTTCTGGACATTTCGTATAAATGGAATCTTGCGGGCTTTTGTGATTGGCTTCTTTTGCTTAATATTATCTTTTCGAGGTTAATCCATGTGGTAACAGTATTCATACTTCATTTCTTGTTATTACCAAGTAAGATTCCATTGCATACCACACTTGGCTTCTCCATTCATCAGTTGTTGGACATTGGGTTGTTTTCACATTTGGGCTATTATGGATGGTGGTTCATTTGTTTACCAATTTTTTTCATCTCTAAAATGAGTGCTATCTCATAGAGTTGCTCTGAGGTTTGAAAAAATAAAAAATATATAGAAGCAGCTAGTAGATAGGAGCAAAGTAATCATATTAACTAATAAATGAAATATATTATTAGTGCCTCAGTCTTTATTTAACATCAGCCACCAACTCCAGCTTTGAGTGCCATGCTTCCCTGGTGACATCTCTAAGGATCTGCTCCTCTACTTTGCTCCTGACTTTCCCCTAAGTTATAATTTTGGGAAATTTTATTTGTTGAGTAAACATTTATTGAATACCTACTGTGTATCAGATACTGGACTAGGTACCATGAAGAGTTATAAGAAAAGAATAAGCAAAAGTACAAACAGGTGCTTCTAGATTAAAGCTATTTTTAATTGGCTAATCTGTTATCTCTGTCCTGCCTATGGGTTTTGAGTCCTCACCCTGTTCCCAGATGCCACAGGTTTTGGGGACTCTTAATCCATTCACTTTCATGGGGCCTTTAACATCTGTGTGACCAGTTAATCTATGTGATTAATCTATTGTGTTGTATAAGGAAATTGTCATATAATACCGAAAATTTAACATCTAGACAGAGACCTCGAGAGGTAAAAGAGTGGTATTCCATTCCTAGCTATAGCGAGGGTTAGTGAATTGGTATTTATTCTAAATTAGTGCAAATAGTCCCTGGTTTCTCAATTGGCTGGTTTCTTTTTTTTTGTAGAGTTGGCTTTATGTTCTTTTTAAATTTCCAAAACTGTTTTACATTGGAACTACACTTAGCAAAATATCAACTCATCATTGTTTAGTTTGCCTGTGTTTTCTTTCTCATCTTTGATGAAATAGTGATTCACCTGGTGATTCAGAGTTCACTTATTAAATATTTTGCTCCTGTTACTGTTCCCTTAAAACAACAAATGTGTTTTTATAATATTCATTTGTTTCAACTCTAAAGTAATATTTTCCTTTTTCTCAGAACAGACTGAGGCTACAACCTCATTCTTCTTTAAATACATTAGCAGTTCCAAAAATTTCGTCTGATAATGGAAGAGTGGATCTAGTGCCTGCTGTGGCACAATGGAAGAAATCTGAATTATGTTAGTGTCCAATTCAAGAACTCATCTTGGATAAATTAAAAATAAATAAATATTGATTAATTTTTTAAAAAGAATTTATCTTGTATATGAGCAAAGCAGTATATAGGCATTCCTATATTCATTAAGCTACCCTAAATAGCTTATTTGGGGCCTAACTAGTAGTACACCAGTTGTGTTGCTGATCATGTGGTAGGACTGTTTCCATATACACAGATTTTACTGTTTGCTTTGTTTTCAGTATTTACTGCAGTGAGAGTCACATCTTGTAAACTTGCCCAGTTTAGGGGATTCCCATTTCATTTGTAAAACATTTTTTGGTTAACAGATCCAAAAGATATTAACTCACAGAGCCACAATTACCAGGTGTATGTAAATAGAAATGGAAACCAGATTAATAGCAACTCTTAAAGATGAACTGAAAGATGAACTATGAAACTTTCTTAAGGACACTCTCTTTAAGGCTATGAAAATAAAAATGATACAGTAAATAAAAGCTCTTGGTTTTGCAATCTCTGTCCAATTATGAACACAAGGGGTTTCATCCTGCTTTGGAGTTATTGTTAATTTGATATTCTTTGCACTTCCACTTTTCAGAAATAGCTAGTAGGGATGGGGTTGTTTAATTGAGGGTTGCAGGAGAACATGCCTATGAGAATCTTTAAATTAATGGAACTCTGTATCTTTGTATCTTTGTATCATTTTTAGGTACTTCTCCTTCCCCCCTCACTTCCTCTTACCTATGGAGTCCTTTCTTGTTCTGGCTTCCATGTTCCTGTTTCTGATGAGCTTGTCTGTTTTCTTCCTTTCTCTGCATTTTCATCATAACTTGTCTCTAGTCAGACCAGGAACCTCAAGTAGGAATTGTGGGAGGAAGCTGCATGGGCTCCTTAGAAGAGAGGGATTCCTGTCTGCTGCTGTCAATTACTTCTGCCCCAGGGACGTGCAAATGGAATAGTGAATAGTCTTCCAGGGAGTCAGAGAACTGGTACAGTCTCTTAGAGGACAGTACTGCTGCTTAAGTTAGCTTAACATTTTGTCCACTAAATAGGACTTAGTTGAGGTCAGATACCAACATTTTGAAGTCATTTAATCATTTCAAAATATGATGATAATATTTTGTTGTGGTAATGAAAACCCAGCTCAAACTGGGTAAGCAAATATGTGACTTCACTGGCTTATGTAACTAATAAACCCAGCAAATAGATCAGGCACAAGGGGGTTCAGGTTCTGGACTGAGAGTCTCTCACCTACTGTCTCTTTCGTCTGGTTCTCCTCTCTGTTGGCTGCATTCAGTGGAGGCTCACTAACATGGTAGCAAAGAGAGCCACTAGCAGCTGTAGGCAGGTGCCTTGCCAGTTTGGTAATCTTGTTATAAAGAGAGCTTTACTCTTCCAGAAGTTGTAGCAAAGTTCCTGGGACTAATTCTCATGGTTCCATTTATTATCTGAAGCAATCATTGTCATTCTGTTTGTCCAGGATTGGTCCCATGCCAACCCTCCCCCTATCCCCAAAATCAAATGACCTGAGTGTGGGGCTGGAGTGATTTCTCAACAGGAAATAAGGATATGATATCCAGAAGAGGTAAACAGATGCAGGAGAGGCAGAGACCCGCTATGGGATACTGTGATAGGATGCAGAGTGAATTTACTTTGTTGCGATACATAAAGTTGCACATAGTGTTTATAGAATTTATTTGGTACTGATACATCCTGACTTGTATTTTTATATATGAGTCTTTTATCCCACATCTGGATAATAAAACTCTCAAAGACGACGTCTCTTGAATCTGTTGTTAACTATATCAAATATAACACCTACACATGGTAGATAGTACTAAATATTTTGGGATGCTGCTGAAATAGTGATTTCCTTCTACCAGCATGCTCATCATTGGTGGCAAATACCTCTGGAGCTATACTATTATTCACTGTTGGTGGAGAATAAGTTCACACACAGTCCAAATTTCATGAGCAAAAAGAAAATGTCATGGCCAGTAGCCATTAGTATAGGCCTGGTGACATATGTGAACAATAATTTTTGGTGCATTCGAGCCATACCCACAGAATGTGCTTCATGGGCTTTCAAGGAAGAGATTAGATACAGGAAAAGAAAAAAAGTTCTTGTCAATTCCAAATACTGGCTGTAGTTCAAATAGAATTTTGTTGTGGCCCTTAGTAGCTATGCCAGACATCCCTCGACTCTTAAACTGTTTAATGTCCAAACATTCAAGAGTATGGGGGGAAAAACTGGCAGGAAAAAAAATCCTCATAGAACTTCCTGTGACAGGTCAAAGTGTAATCACAGCAAATAATACAGATTTCCCTTTTATTATAACTACAATTTAGAGAGGGCTGGTGTTTTACAAAGCATGTTGTTGGGACACCTTTTGTAAATTGTAATCTGTGAAAATCCCAGGCCTATTGAGTGTAATCCTATCCATCAGATGAAGACCTATACAGTAGATCCCAAATAGCAAGTTAAATTGAGAACATGAACAGGAAGCAGTCATTAAGAATTACAATGGGTAGGATGCAGAGTTAATTCAGGGAGATATTTTGTTATGAGATAATTACATCACTGGGACAGCTGGAAAGCTGAACACTGTGCTAGGCTGTAGGGCTTGTTCTCTGCCCTGCAGCTGGAGGGTCAGGACAATAGAGACAGCAGAGAACTAACTTTATGGAATGGTCAGGGGCTTGGCTGACTTAATTGTGCAATAATGACCTATCTGCCTTTTTTTGGATTGTGTTTGTGCAGCTAAACTGGATACAGAGCTTTAGTAAGTGCTGAGAATCACTTCACTACTTTTTGAATAGACATTCACTTGGATCAAATTAACTGAAGCTTTAATGGATAAATATTGAGTAGTAATTTTCCTCTAAAGTATCTGAGAGGTATTTTGTTCATATTCAGTATAGCATGATTGCATTTTTTAATGGAACTGCAGTCATGTAGTCATTGAAATGGTATTTTTGTCAGTTTACTGAATATCTAGCCAAAAAAAAAAAAAAAAGACATTTTAGGAAGTTGTAAATTGTTGGTCAACACAAAGAATTATTTTCCAGTGTTTACATCCAAATGTTCAGACCTGTCTCTGGCTCTTTTGTTTTGCAAGTTTAGAGGTTATAGGTGGCCTAGCCACATTCCTCATTGATTTATATAAATATATTACAGATTGTTAATCTCCAGCCAAATACTCGGGACTTCAGTGTTTGTTTAGCTTGGTTGGTTTTTGTGAAACTTGTTTTTTATATTAAAATGTCTATCTTTTACTACCTCTCAGAATGACTATTTGATTTGGGGTAATTCTAGAAGGAGTCAATGATGAAAAAAACTCATAAATGTTATGTTCCACAACCTATAAGATTAATATTTACAACTTCTAGCTCAAAGTGAATTTGCTGCCCATTATGAGTAATATAACTTAATTTTTATTGTACTCATGTTTATTAAACAATAAATTCAAAATTTCATATTTACTCATGAGAAAGTACTTCCTCAGATATCTTCCCTGAAGTAGTGGGTTTCTGGGATGTTGATGACCAGCACTGGATCCAAAGGGGGAGTATCTTGTAGCTTTCTCTTAGGACTTTCACTTCCCTTGATACCACCTGAGAATTTCTAGGGAGACTATCATGCATGCCACTTCCCAAACAAGGTTGATAATAACACTTTATAAATTTTAAAGGATTATCTTCTTGAACCTAATTGAGCAGCTTTTACTAGCATCATTCTTTTGGTAGCCTAGAATATATAAGTACACACATTAAAATTCATACAATAATATTTTGGTGTATGCACCGTCACATGTCTCTTTAAAATTCATTCCACTCTTTAAGTATTGGCAATGTAAATGAGTGCCTTTTCTCCAAAGTTTAGCATTTAAGGTGATTAGCAGTGCCTTCAGTGAGTTCACCTTTTCGTATGTTGAGCATCCTTTGAAAGTTCAGTGTTGAGTTCAATTACTGTAAGTGGCATCAGTGAATCTTAATAGATTTGAAAGAGTAGTATTATATAATTTTGAGGAAAACAACTATGTGGATTCAATGTTATTCATGGATTGTGTCATACAAAGAGTGTTTGAAAACGGTTTCAGTAGATGAAGCAATGTAGCATACTGTTAGGGCTCTTAGGTAACTTCTAAGACAACAGCTTGGGAAACAGGTGACCTTTGGGTTGTGTATTTAGGATCATTTCATTCTTCTCATTTCATTAGGTCTCTATCTGATTTATTTTTTCTTTTGGAAATTACTGAAATGTCATTGATATAGCACAGACTTTAAATGTAATAAGAACTAGAACTGCTGAAATCAGTTTTGACTCTGCATGGTGATAAGCAGTATATTTTTTTCAGTATGATATGTATTGATTATAATGGGAAACATTTTAAAAGTAATGTTTGAAAAGCACAACTCAAGTGGATGTGGTTAAGACCCAGTTCTTGTGCTCATATTTGATTTTAGTCATACCACTTTTGATTCATTGCTGTTTTTGCAAATAAGGAGGCTGATTCATAGTGGGATAGGGAGCAGGAACATGGGAGGAATGGACAAACTCTAGATAGGGCAAAGGAGTTGGAGGGGAAGGGAGGGGGCATGGGGCAATTAATGATGGTGAAATGTGATGATCATTACTATCCAAAGTACATGTATGAAGACACGAATTGGTGTGAATATACTATGTATACAACCAGAAATATGAAAAATTGTGCTCTATATATGTAATAAGAATTATAATGCATTCTGCTGTCATATATAATTTTTTAAAATTACATTAAAAAAATAGAATCTGGATGATTTTGGAACTACTATGTCTCCTTCAAAAGGAAGGAAAAAGTGAAGTTGCCCAAGGACGTGGATTTATAAAAATAAGATGGCTTAAAGGAGTATATGCATAAATGGTAGTTACCTCATTATCAAGTTCAAAGAGCAGTTTTGATAAACTTCCCCAGTATTATACCCATGCATGATAGCAATCATACTTTTCATCATAATGGAACTTAGAAAAATTATTAAACAATCTTTAATAAATTTAATTAGGAGTTTTTATTTTATCAGAATATTTTTCCAGAATAGATTAGCTAAGGGAAAATAACAATTGTAGAAGTATATTTTAAAGCAAAAATTAGAAAATTTGGAATTAGGGAATATGAGGGAAAGATTCCATTGATTTTGGTTAATTTTAATGTAGTTAGAGAACTCACTTCAAACTGCCCATAACTGAATAGTAGTTTGAATCTGGCTGTGACATGTATAGAGTTGTTGGTATTCTCTTGTTTGCCCCATCAGATTTAAATTAACTGCAGTCTTCTTTAGATACTTTTAAATTTTAGTTTAGATTCACGGAGAAATACCAAATGTTGTGGGGCCTGTGTCGACCAGAAATGTAATAGAGTGGCATGGTGAACCAACAAGGCATCGGAAATTTAATAAAAGCAATATACAAACCACACAAATAGGAGTATTTTCGTAATTGGGAGATATATATATATATAATATATATATTTAGTTTCTTTGAAGAGGATATTCAAATTTTTTTTAGTAGTAATTGGACACAATACCTTTATTTTATTTATTTATTTTTATGTGGTGCTGAGGATCAAACCCAGCACTTCGCACATGCTAGGTGAGCGCTCTACCGCTGAGCCACAACCCCAGCCCCAGTATTTGTTCAGTATTTTTAATAAAAAATAATATGAATAGCATTTTATTAGCTTTTCCTTAGTAATTATAATTAGTCATGTTAACTGTACAAATCAGTAGGTTTTGTACATCATGCTTGCCTTCCCTGGGGCCTGTCTTCCTCCTCCTCCATCCCATTCTCTTTCCCTGATAGTCTGACTTATATTTTACAAAAGCCCTTTTTGTTGTTTTTAAAACTTGAATTTTGAATTAGTTGTAAGGTTTTTAATGGGAAAAAATGGATGTGTTTATCCAAAGAGATAATTAATTATATTTGTTAATCTGTGTTTTTATCATTTAAGGGCACTGTAGTTAACTGATGCAGGTTTTTTCCTTCAAAAATAGAAATTTTGAAATTTCACATCGTTTATATTGTGGAATGATGTAATCAAGCTAATTAACAAATCCTCACATATTTTTCATATGTTGTGATGAAAAACATTTAAAATTTGCTCTTTCAGTCATTTTGAAATATATAGTGCATTATTATAATTCTCTGTTGTGTGTAATAATTCACCAGAATATCAAAGCTCCACATTATTCCCTATTAATATATACAATTATTATCTGTAAATTGAAAACAAAAATTTTAAAGAGTGACTTTTTTAAATTTCAGTATTGATTGACAGGATATTTGAATTTTAAGACTTTTAAAGAACTTATGCCCTTTCCAGGGAGATAATTTGAAGGCTCTCCATATTCTATCATACTTGTTTTCCCAGGCATGGTTGTGTCACTATCACAAGGAACGATCAACACTGGCCTTTTCTCCGTGTGGCTTTTTTTCTTATGAGATGAAACAGGAATCTGTGTAAGACATACAGCTAGCTTTTTTGCTCATTTCACTTACTTATGTCTCTTCCTTTTTTCTTCTAGGCTGTTTGATGTGTGCACAGTGTCAAGAACAGACAGAGAAACCAAACTAACATTAGTGTTTGAACATGTTGATCAAGACTTGACCACTTATCTGGATAAAGTTCCGGAGCCTGGAGTGCCCACAGAAACCATAAAGGTACAGAGAATCATCTTTCTGCCTGGTCAGGCAGTCCATGGTTATAGTCTATTTAGCAATAACATTCTCTCCCTTCTGAAAATTGCTACAATTAGAGCTCTTGGATCTCAGTATATGATTAAAATATCAAGTAAGAGAGTATATCAAGAGTATACTTGATATTAAAATATCAAGTGTATATTAAAATATCAATTAAGAGAATTATTAAAAGAATGGGATATAATCTGGTTTTTTGAATATCAATAGAGTGGGATATTCAAAGAATGGGGTGTAATCCAGTTTATCAATTTTAGGGTGAAGTGAAATTAACCCTTCAGTTTGTTGTTGTTGTTGTTTTAATTTTGTTTAGTTGTTGATGGATCTTTATATTTTATTTATTTATATGCAGGGCTGAAAATTGAACCCAGTGTCTCATAAACACTAGGGAAGTGCTCTACCACTGAATCACAACCCCAGCCCCATGATCCTTCAGTTTTCATGCATATTAAAATTATTTAAAATATATATTTGTACTTTATCTGTGTAGTGTAGTAAATATAGCTCAGTCTTTTTCTGGTGGTCCATGGCCTCTGAGGGACATAATTTAAACATCATTCATTAGCACATTGTATGTTATAGTTGTATACTGATTATAGGACATACCTATGTTATGTAAAGCTGAATTACTGGTTTGGGGCTCTTTTTTTCTTTCATATTTTTTCTCATTCAGAGAAAGACCAAGTGCCAGGTTATATGCCAAACTCTTGGAGTGTAAGGATGAATAAGACGTACTTTCTGCCCCTTCAAGTCAGCAAAGCCAGATGCAGTGTATTGACTACAAGTTTCTTTTTCCCTTATGTCTAATGGGAAAAGCTGCTTATAAAGTTTTATTGGTCCTAACTTGTGTTCTCTGTACCTGACTTTCCCAGTAGATCTGTGCACATCATGGCGAGGTCTGCATTCACACCTTTTTGTCTATGTGAATTAGGTGGCTTCTTTAAACAGACTCCCTTACATCATTCATTGTTTAAAAATGAGTTATAGAACTCAGCATTATTTTATTTACTTACTTTTAACATTTTTATTGGTGCATTATGGTTATACATAATGGTGGGGTTCATTTTGACATATTCACACGTGTTTAGAATATAATTAGCTGCATTCCAATCCCCAGAACTTCCACTTTTTCTCCCCTCCTTCTATCTCTTAACCCCCTTCTTCTGCTCTACAGATCTTCCTTTATTTATTGTTTATTCAATTGGTGTTTTATAGATATACATAAAGGTAGAAATCACTGTGGTATATTCCTGTATGTACATAGCATAATTTGGTCAATTTTATCCTTCAGTTCCTTTCTTTTCCCATTTTTCCTCCACCCTCAATATCTTTCCTCTTCTCTATGATTCTCCCTTTTATTTTCTTGGGATTCCCCACCCACTTTTTAATTTTTTTTTTTTTTTTTTTTTTTTTGCTTCTTTCTAGCTTCTACATATTCGAGAAAGCATTTGACCTTTGACTTTCTGAATCTGGTTTATTTCACTTAATGTAATGTTCTCCAGATCCATCTATTTACCAGCAGATGCCATAATTTCATTCTTCTTTATGGCTGAGTAATACCGCATTGTGTATACATACCACATTTTTTTTTTTAACTCATATCCGGATATCTGGGCTGGTTCCATAACTTGGCTCTTGTGAATTGTGCTTTTATAAACATTGGTGAGAGCCTATATCACTATAGTATGCGGATTTGAGTTCCTTGGGATAAATACCAAGGACAGAGATAGCTGGGGTATATGGTGGTTCCATTCCAAGTCATTTAAGGAATCTCCGTAAAGTTTTCCACAGTGGTTTTACTGATTTCAACATCATTTTAGATAGGAGTTAATATATGGAAGTAGTTGTTGTTCTCAACAGAGTAAGAAATGTCTTTGAGTGACAGCTTGATGATGTTTCCAGAGACTGATACGTTTAGCATTTAATCTAATACATGACTTATTCATTTGATTTTAGACAAAGGAGTAAGATACATTCTTATACTTTCTTCAGATATAACTTTCTTCAGATAGAACACGGAGTATATTTTCTCCTATCTGGCATTCATAAAAGAATGTGGTGCTCATCAGTGGTCCTGTTTCTTCCTGAGCAGTTGCAAGAACATTAAAGCCTCTTGAATTTTGGTGTTCCTTATCACGTGTTCTTGGCCCCTTCTCTCTCTGCCACCCCCTTTTTTCTCTGGTGGTCTGTGGCATCCCTGTAGCTTCATTTCTTTCCCATATGAACTTGTCAAAAATCGGTGTTGAGCATGCAGAGCAAGCCCTGTCCCTTCTTGTGTTCTGTTTTCTGATCACATTGGACTAATCGCGGTTCTCCTAGTGTGTGATGCGTGACTTCCTGTTTCGATGACCCTCTTTCTTATGACATTTCTTTTGCTCCCCCCACCAATAATAACTGTCTGCTTAAATTTTTCAAGTCCCCACCCCAGATAACATTTGATCAGCTCTTATTCCTGGATGTGATCTCATGTGCCTTATGACACTTGTCCTGCATATCTCTACTTCTTTATTGTTTTGTACCTTTAATTGTGATTACTTATGTACACATCTTACCTATTCATGCATTCTTGTATCATGACTATGCCATTCACAATGATTTATACATATAGGTACTCAATAAGTAAGAAACGTTCTTAAGCTTTCTTCAGATATAACTATTTAAAAATTATTTTTAAAATGACTTCCAGTAGTTTAAATAGACTACCAAAATAAATAATATCAGCTTTTTGATACATTTCTAAGTTATTTTTGGCCTGCCATTTATATTTTAAGCAGCAAGACAAGGTAACCATATATTTATACCATACATTTCCACCTTCATGGATTTTTTTTTAGCTTTACATTAAATTCTCTTAGGATATTATAAGCTACTGAGGGGGATTATTTGCAGATGTATTGTGCAGTTTAAATGATTGATGAGCCAAAATGATACATTGATCAGACAGGAGTAGAAATTAAGTGGAATAGGAATATTTTCAACGGTCGTTATGGAGGGGCAAGCAGGATAGGAATAGGAACAGGCAAAAGGGTGGTCACCGAAGTGAGATATAGGGGAGGAGTAAGGGAATGACTGAGCTGGGATTTGGGGTGTGTATCAGGAGGTGGTTATCACTAGAAACTTTTGAACAAAGTGACTTGTTAAACGTTTTTGCAAGTTTTTTTCTTCTATCTCCAGGGAAAGGGAGTGTCACTTCATTCTGTGTTAGCAGGAGATTCTCTTGGAGGCTGTTAAATTTCTTCGGCCATCAGGGTCAGTACTCCCACTGATCCTGTGGAGACCAAATTAGCTGGCCAGAGTGGTGACGAGGGCAAGAGGTTCTGGTTATTTAAGATTAATAGTTTATATTTAATAATGTATCGATGTTTTTAAAATAAAATATAACCACGGTCCAATAGTTCCAGCAATTAATTTGAGTGTTAATGATTAATTGAACATTTTTTTTTTTTTTTACTAACTTAAGGCTAATTAATTAGAAGTCCTGTTTTTGACAATTCTCTTTGCATTATGGTACCAAAATACTTCTTAAAATCTTTTTCAAAGGATTCAAATATAAGTATTGACATTGTCTTGCACATATTGGAACATCTCCTGTTATCAAAATAATTATAAGAATGTAAAATATGTTAACACAGCTAAGGGAATTTTCTTCTACCAGCTGTGTTTTCCGTGGCGCTGTTTACCTGTTAACTGGCCACTGAAATTCAGGATATTCCAGTACCCATTCAGGGCCAAATTGCATTAGAACTTGGATAAAACTGGAATGCTCCATAGTATGTATAATACAAGATACAATAGGGGGGAAATCTTTTGTTTACCATTTCATCCACATGTTTATTAGTAAGAATAACTCATGGTGTGCTTACAGATTATCATCTGACAGTTTCAAATGCTTTAATATCAGAAAATAAAAAGACATAGACATACCTGAAGCCCTAAGTATTTGTGGAGGTCGATAGCTGAGTTAACTCATAAAGGAAATCCCATACTGCACAGTCCTCATAATAGACTTTGACAAAACAAGTTAAGGGTGCAGGACTGAGCTGAACATTGTTGTGAAGAAGCTCCTAAAAATAAAACAAAATCATTTTTGAAGACACCCATTCTAAATAAACAAACACATGTGCATATCCCATTCACACTTCATCTTGAGGTTCACATCACATTCTTTGATCTCTGTTCGTGATGTCCTTGAGGTTCACCCATTCTTGGTTGACAGTGACATTTGGATAAAGGAGGCTGTGAAGTCAGCAGATATTCTCATGCTGCCTCATAGGCTGATTATTGACATATCTTGCTTTCTTCTTTTTGATTTAGAATATTGTCTTTGCGTTTGCAAAATTATAGAGGAGTTCAGGGCCATCTTTAGTATTTTTATATCATTTGAGGTTTAACACTGTCTCCCATGATTTCCACTCTTAAACTGATAAGGTAATAAATCACACCTTAACAACTGTATAATTTTTTCCTTTTAGAGTTTATGATAAGTTTGGAGTATCTGCTTTTATATCACCTTCCATTTGTAAGGGGCTTTATTTTAAAAAATTCTAAAAAGCTTTCATTTTTTTTTTTTATCTGCCACCCTATAAGAAAGGGTCAGAAAGAACTGTAAATTTTTTCCCTCACCGTTTTCCTTAGTCATTTGGAGCTGCTACCCAGAAAAAGAACTATATGACAGATTAAATCTGAGGAGAGGCTGCCAGGTAAAGAACAGAATGCTCCTGTTTACTGAACTGCTCAGCTACCCGTACAGTAAATATGGTATCTTTCCTAGGGTGTAACCTTGTGCTATCAACCATCTCATAAACTCTCTGGGAACCTACCTTGGACATTCTCTGCATGTTACAGGTTTGATAAAACTGGCATTGTAATTTCACAAGTTTGAAGCACTGAAAGGTCACACAAATCAGAGGCCTCTCTGAAATAGGACAGGGCTCTTTCAGCTCAAAACCATGTGGTCTCTTTTCATGATTCAATTTTGAATAAAAATCATGTCTGTGTAGCCCTGTGATAAATTACTCCATAGAGCCGGAGAGGGCCCAGAAGGCTCAAGGTTCATGTGTCTGTGTGGGTCGTGTGCTCTGTAGATTAGATTTCATTTTATCTTCAATGGAAATGTTTCTTCATGATTTCTGTTGGTTCTGATATTTTCAGTAAGAGATAAAATGTACTATTAGGTTTGTTTTACAAAACCCAGATAGCAGACACTGACACACTCTTAATAGCACCTGTTTTTTGCCTCTGGGAAATATCTACTTTCATGACTAATATCTGCTTGCAGTAAACAGGGGCTCTGATGTCAGTATGGGATGCCCAGGGCCGATTCATCTTTCTTGATTTGACATAATGCAAAGTGACTGCCCTGTCCCCTGTACTGCGGGTGAGGAAAGTCTCCCAGATCCTCCCTTCCTGTCACTCCTAAAGTAACCAAGCCACAGGCCCCCTGGGCTCCTGGTGGTCTCCACTTTGCCTGAATTAGGAGCAGGTGATTTGTCTCATCTTTGCAGGACACAGAGCAAATTAACATGAAAATATCGCTTCTCAGAAAACAAGGCAGGCTTGAATGCCCTGTCACTGCTGGTCATTAGCCATCTGCCACCAACACTCATACTCTGTTTATCACATTTGAAATTCAGAGCAGATGTTGCATAATAAGGTGATCCCAAAAACAAGGCAAGAAAATCAAAGAACAAATACTCCATAATAACGATAAAGATCTTGGAAGGGAATTTTTTCAATCTAATATCATGACTGGATTAATTGACTAGACCATGTTTTTAAAAACACACACACACATATGCACACACACCTCTTTCCTGGTGCAAAGTCCTTTTCATAGTAACAGAAAAATTTCAAAGAAAATATATGTATAAAAGATGCCGGATACGACTGTTTAATAAAATTTATTTTAATAGTGGAGCGTTGTAATAATACTAATTAACCTCACTGGTCAGTCATTGCCACTTTTACTGTAAGATGGGCCTGGGTTTACAACAGTTTTACTTAAAATAACTCACTCCTGCAGTACATTTGGATCTCCTAAGCCTTTTATCTCGCCACCATGGTTTCCCAGTTTCTTTCTTTCTTGGTTCTCAACAACCTACTTTCTCTATATCCTTTCCCCTCCCCTCGCTCTCCCCCTGCCACCCGCCTCCCTGCCCCACTGTGCCCACCATCCCCACTCTTAATCTCTGCCCCTCTCTCAACATCCCTTGGCTGTGCCTGCCCTGCTATTCTTCTTCAGTCCTCAGCTTTAGGATTTCCCTGCTGAGTCCCAAGATTCTTTCATCTTATTTCTACTGCCCGTCTACAGGAATGTAGCATTTTATAAGATTGTTTATTATAATCTTTTTTGGGGGGGGTGTACCGGGGACTGAACTCAGGGACACTCAACCACTGAGCCACATCCCCAGCCCTATTTTGTATTTTAATTTAGATATAGGGTCCCACTAAGTTGCTTTGCACCTCGCCATTGCTGAAGCTGACTTTGAACTCTCAATCCTCCTGTCTCAGCTTCCC
Source organism: Callospermophilus lateralis (assembly GCF_048772815.1). Lineage (NCBI taxonomy): Eukaryota > Metazoa > Chordata > Mammalia > Rodentia > Sciuridae > Callospermophilus > Callospermophilus lateralis. Next base: position 30,148,409 of record NC_135305.1, on the reverse strand, counting down.
GAGCTGCTGGGATTACAGGTGTGTGCCACGGTGCCCAGCTATCTTCTTTATCTAATGCATTTATGCACATTCTATATTCTTACAATGCCTTATAAAAAGTGTATTATTAATGTGTTTAAAGACATTTTGATTTTTTAAAAGCAGGCACCCAGACTTTACCAGGAACAGGTTGGATGTTTTGTGGAAAGTTAATTTGAATATAGTCTTTTGACTCAAAAGAAATGTTTTCTCCACACAAACCACAACCTTGCCCTGCTACCCCACCCTGCACATACCCCAGTTTTGGTTTTTGTTGTTGTTGTTGTTTTGAGGAAGAAGAATATCATATTTGTAACTAAACAAAAAAGTTCAGCAGCTAGTCTGAGAGTAGATCAAGTTAAAGGAGTGCCAAAACTGGGCCATCAACTAGAATAGGAAAGGTGATTATTAGACCAGCAAGTCAACATTGAGTTTGCTTCAAATTTAGGAGGAAATATAGAGTGAATAAGCTGTAAAAAAAAAAAAAAAAAATTGAGCTGTAAAAATTGCAATAATTGATACTTCTGAATTCTTAAGCCTAGAGAGAAATAAACTCCCAGTTGTGTAATCTTTCAGTCACATACTAGCAATTTCCGTTTGTTCCCCCTACCATCAGAAACAAATATACTGTATTTTCTAGTGCCTTTCACGCCAAGTGAAAACTTTCTGTAACTCAAGGGATTTATTCAGGGCAATCCAGATTTTGAGGACTCTCCCAGAAACAAATGTTATGCAAACTCCCTGCTCTTTGTAGTAGCTGAAAATATCTAGAGGGAAAGAGAACAGAATTATGCAAATACATGATATTCTTATTATAAACCATAACAGAGTTATTTAGTGGTTTGTTTCCCCCCCCAAACAGGAAATAAGGGTTAAAAAAAAAAGTGTCTTTCTAAAGGTGCCATAAGACTTAGTCACTAAAACAAATACTGACTCACTAAGGAGACAAATGACACTTTGCAGATTAAACTAATAGCAGATAAGTTGGGCTGCTTTGGAAATTGCCTCCTCACCTTAGGCATTGAATCTTTTTATCCAGTTCATTAAAAAGTTAGAGGCGGTGTATACTCCATCTGTATCACCATGGTGACAGATAACAGAGGGGGGTTCTGCATGGAAGAGGGCTATTCCTCATCTGAATTCATCGTGTCCTTAAGCTCCCTGCTTGCATCTCCTTTTCTTCTGCCTCACGTTAGAACATCTGAAGCTTTACCATCAAACCTCTTCTCTTCCTTGGCCACACCTTCATGCCCAGCGTGTTAATTCAGGGAAGAATCTTCAGACATTGATCCTCCATCCAGCCTGGTGGTTTCCCCGCGCTCTCCCTGTGTAGAGTTAACCCACCATTTGACACCTTACTCCCTAAACATTGGCCAGGAATCCTCTCCCCAGTTTGAGGCATTGTTCTTGGTTTCTTGCTTTCCTTTAGTCTTCATCTGTTTCATCAGTAAGTACTTTTGGTTTTATCCTCAAAAGATAATCCCCAATCCAGCTACTTCTCTTCTTTCTTGTTACTTAGAACTCTAGACCAGCCCATCAAACAACAAGCTGCTTCTGTTCCTGCCCTTTTGTGGAACATCCTCCATAAAGTAACCAGGGGGACCTGGTTAAAGCACAAGTAAAATTGTGTCACTTCCCTACTGAAAACTGAGCTCTGTGGTTTTTCCCGTGGCCTATAGGATAATGTCAGAAGTCCTGTTCCATCTAGTATTCCCTGCCCCCTCGCCACTCTGGTCTACCCTTGTCCTTCCCCTTGTTTGCTGTCTTTCAGCCGTACTAGTCTTCTTTCTGTTCTACCAACATGCTTCCAGCTGAGACTCCATATTCTTACTGTTCATTCGATTTGGAACGCTTTGCACCTCCCAGGTCCTATTACATCCTCCCCATTCCCTCTCTGACTTTCTCAGCAGTAGCTTCACATCTAGTTATACTTTATTACATTACACCGTATTATCCTATTTTATCTTCTCCATAGCTGAAGGTATATTGTTTATTTTTTAATGTTTGTTGTTTATCTTTCCCAACTAGAAAGTAAGAGACTCGAAGTCAGAACTCCAGTTTCTTGCAGAATCCCTAAGACCAGCACACTACCTGGAACAGAGGCTTGTGTTCATAATTACTAGGTGCTAACTTTGTCGTTAACTCTGAAATGTACATCTCAATATCCCCAAAGGAATGGTACTTTTTCATGGACAAACTTTTTAAAATTATATTAAGAAAAATAAGACAGAGGATGTCACACCTCATCACATCCACTTTGCTCTTGCACATTCAGTTCTTTAGAGTGGGCAGCGTCTCTGGGATTATCCATATGGTAGCTAAGAAGTTCCTTGATTGACTTGGGTTAGGTATAACCTAGGGGCTGAGGAGTTAGCTCAGTGGTAGAGCTCTCAGCACCACAGAATCAAAAATTAAATAAAACAGATATGATCTAAAACCAATAACTACTCCCCACTAGAACTATAAATCATTTTGTTCTTTAATATAGTTCCTAACTGAATTCTAAAAATTATTTTTTTCAGGATTCATGTAAAAAAAACATGTTTTTTTTACTAAAAATGGGAGATGATGATGTGAATCTTGACCTTATTTCTCAGAAGTATACATCTAACAGATAATCTTGTTATTTACACATTTGTTTTTATTTTTTGTACTAGGGATTGAACCCAGGACACTTAACTACTGAGCCATATCCACAGCCCCTTTTTATTTTTTTATTTTGAGACAGGGTCTCATCAAGTTGCATAGGGCCTCACTAAGTTGCTGAGGCTGGCTTTGAACTTGTGATTCTCCTGCCTTAGCCTCCTGAGTCGTTGGGATTACAGGTGTGTGCCACCACGCCCAGCTTACATTTTTTAATAAAAAGATTACTTTCCATACATCCACCATTGTATGCAAAGATATTCCCTCTCTGCACCATGAGAAGTAGAAACATCAAAAGGTTGATTTATTGGTTTGGGGTTTTTTTGTTGGTGGGGGGGTGGTTGTACCAGGGATTTAACTCAGGGACACTTAACCACTGAGCCATATCTCCATGCCTTTTTATTCTTTATTTTGAGACAGGGTATTGCTAAGTTGCTTAGTGGCTCACTATAATGCTGAGACTGGCTTCAAACTTGCAATCCTCCTGCCTCAGCCTCCTGAGTTACTGGGATTACAGGCATGCACCACCATGCCTGGCTGAATTTTTTTTTATCTAATTTAAAATACTGTTCTATAGTTATTCATTTGGATTTTTATCATCCTTGCCCAGATATTTCACATGTGTATTGTGAAATTTTGAATTTGAAAAATACCATGTTACTAGACAATTGCTAACAATTTGCAATATTATCATTACTGAATTTTAAGTTAAGAACAGACATGTATAAGATGGATCTATCATTTACTTAAAATAGTATCTTATTTCTCATTTCTAAGCAAAGTAGAAAAGATCAATCAAGTCTTTTCACTGCAATTAAGAAAATAATTATTGATGGTATATATCTGTTGGATGAATAAGTTCTTTCACAAAAGGTTGTACAGTGGAGCCTTGTAAACCAGTGGTGCCAATTAGAAGAATCCGATGTCTCCAGCATGAGATGCTGTTGCAGTTACTATCATTCTGCTCTTTCTCTTCTTCACTGTCACTGTGTAAGAGTAAAATTCTTAAAATTATTGACTCCCATGGTAAATCAAGTGAGGAGAATTTGGCCCGAATTTGGGTTTATATATTTAACAGGGACTCTTTGCTAAATATCAGGGCATTGTGGCATTTAAAGTCTTAGATAGTATGAGTTGGGGTTGTGGCTCAGTGGTAGAGTGCTCGCCTAACATGCATGAGGCACTGGGTTTGATCCTCAGCACCAAATAAATGTAAAATAAAAATATTGTGTCCACTTAAACCTAAAAAATAAATATTTAAAAAAAAAAGTCTTAAATAGTAAAAGAGAATTCCTTGAATACTGGAAATGACCAAACATAATTCAAATCTCTGAAAAACCCGGCAGCTGCTGTCATTGCATGGTTTAATTAGAAACTGAGAAATATCGTAAACCTAATAGATATTGAAAAAAATGCACCACTAATAAGAGACTGATTAAGACTCAGGTAAACATTATGGTCTGTTTCTACAGCTGTTTCTCTGCCATGCCACATTTCTTCAAATGTGGCCAGTGAATCCCCTGCATCTCAAAATGACTGCCCTGCCCTAACTCATCTCCCCTTCCCAAACATAAATCTCAAGAGGGTGTTTCTAATAAGTACCCTCTGGTGACATTTGTGGACAGTGAGTTCAAGAAACACTCCTCTACATTTTGACATGGACACAACTTGGAAATGGAAAATGCCCACTTTCTGTTCTGAGGTGACTCTGAGCACTTGACTATTCTCTGTGCACAGGCTGCCCCAGATCAGAAGGCTAACATGAGGTCAGGTGTGGCATTTTAACTAAAGTCATCTGCATCTATGAAACTTGTTCCTTACCACTGAAGATTTATTACTTAAGATGTTCCGTTGGAAAATTTTAACTCATTAGTAGGAGATGTGAATTAAAGAGAACATTCTTAGAAATATGAGAATGCCAACTAAAACTTCTTAAGCCACCCAGAAATCCATCCTTTAAAAAAACATTCCTGATGTATTATGATTTGACCTTTGAGAGATGCTTTTTGTTTCCTGTATGCTTATGTTTTCACAGTTCCCTGTGGTCTTCATTAGTAAACTGTTACCAGAGTTGCAAGTCTGATTGGTCAAAATTCTTACCCTTTTTTTAATAGGTGGGGAAAAGAGTAGTTATTGTGATTTATGAAATCTAAGTGAATTGTTGTCGTAGGCTTTAGTGCTGACATCAATGTGGCCAAACACAGTACTCTCTTTGAGGCTTATATATTAGAAGCCATGAGTGCCCAAAATCTAGTTTTCTCCTAGTTGTGATTTAAAGCCTTCTACAAGTACATAGCTTTGTTGATTTTTTTATATTTACCATTTTTCGCTGCTATCCCTGACCATAATTGTTAATTTTTCCTTCCTTGGACAAAACCAAAGAAAATATTTATCATTCTCCTGAAGTATAGTCACACCACTTTTAGATTAGAAAGCTAAAATAGAACTCAGCAGAGATTGGGGATTGCAAGACATGGGTCTCACTATGAATTAAATTTAGGAACTTCATCATTGAAGGTCAAGTCTCCCTTTAACAGTCAGGTATAGATTGATCTTGAAATAGTTAACCTCAATTTAAGATAAAGAATTGAAAGCAGAGTCTTAAAGAGACACTTATACATCCATGTTCCTGGAATCATTATTCACAATGGCTAAAACATGGAAGCAACCAAGCCTCTATTGCAGGTGAATGATGAACAAAATGTTTGTATGAAACCATGGAATAATACTCAGCTGTGAAAAGGAAGGAAATTCTGACATACGCTGCCACACGGGTGAACCTTGAGGACATTCTTCTAATACATGAAATAAGCCAGTCACAACAGGACAAATGCTGTATGATTCTGTGTATGTGAGAACTTAGTCAAATTCATAGAGACAGAAAGTACCAGGAGTTGGGAAGGACAGGAAATAGGAAGTTACTGTTTTAATGAGCATGGAGCTTCAATTTTGCAAGATGAGAATAATTCTGGAGGTGGATGGTGGTGATGGGTGCTCAATAATATAAATGCTCTTAATACCACTGAACTGTACATTTAGAAATCATTAAGATGGCAAATTTTTTTAAGAGAGAGAAGTTTTTAATAATTTTTTTTTTTTTTTTTTTTTTTTTTTAGTTTTTGGTGGACACAACATCTTTATTTTCATTTTTTATGTGGTGCTGAGGATCGAACCCAGTGCCCCGAGCACGCCAGGCGAGCGCACTACTGCTTGAGCCACATCCCCAGCCCAAGATGGCAAAATTTTATCTTAGGTGTATTTTACCACAGTAAAATATTTTATTTAAAAATTTTTAAAAAATTCTATGAACACGATTTAGTATGGAGCAGACACTTGAAACATTCCTTGTTGACATTTCAATCTTCTAATATATCACATGTTAAAATTCAAACCTGGAGCAGAGAAATTCACCACCACCCATACGTAAAGGAATTACCCAAAAGTAATTTAACAAAAAGCACATAACTGATGTATAAGTATCTGAAACACTACATTAACAATTCTTATTCTCCCCCTTGTGATTATTACTCTGATCGCATCAGTTTATCTTGTAAACCCCAAGTCCTTTAGTATTTCAAGCAGACATTAAAGATGGGCTCATTTATACCTTTGGTGCAAAACTATATGAATCCCAATTAACAACACACAAGGACATAAATGTCAGTTGTGGATTTGACATGATCTGTTCTAAGCATTGCCACTGTACTGACAGCCCTTGATAGGCATGTCATCTCTGCTGGAAGCTCTTGATCAAAACACTTAGGAACTTGGAAGAAAGTAAAATACAAACGACATGAGAATGAATGAAGAAGAGAGTTGCATTTTGGTATCCTCCCAAGAGGAGAGATTTATGAAAGCATCACACACCAAGAGAAAGGACTCCTTTCCTTTCCTGTTTCAGCTCCACCAACTCTTTCACCACCACAGTTTCACAGGACTTCTTACTTTATTTATCACCAAGTTCCATAATTAACATATGGTTCATGTTATTGATTTCTCAGGTTTCAAAGTAAAAGAAATTGAGCTTTCTTCCACATTTAGAATATACAGTTTTTTTAAGGAACTCTAAACAAAGACACACATTATTTGTAAGTTGGAGAGCAGCTGCCAGAAAACAGAAAATTAGGAATGGAGTCATGGGTGAAATAATGGAGATACTGTTCAGAGGTGACCCTTTGTACAGCAGGAAATTTTCCTTAGAAAAGAGACAGCTGAGTTTGCTTGTAAATTTTGCTAGAAACAGGCCCGATTTAGCAACATTTAGAGCTGGTTAGGAGGTTGAAGACAGTACTTTCAGCTTTGGATACCAAGTAAGTGCCCTCTTTTATGATTTGTACAAAGCCCAAATACTTATATTTTGAAAAGTGTGTATGAGAGGGCTACTATTTGTTTTTGTTTTTTTAGTGGGTAGAATAATAAAAGCAATTTTTTTTTTTAACCAGATCTGAGAGTAGAGGCTTTCTTATGTGTAAAAAATAAGATATCACAAAGGAAATGGCTCATAGGGTAGATCATTAAAATATTTAATTTATAATATTATAAATAAAATAAAAGCAAATGACAAAATACAGAAAATATGGCAAAGGCTTTATATCCTTAATATATAAAAAGCCTTTACAAACTAATAAGAAAAGAATTATTACCCATTTGTTTAGTTTAACAGATATGCATTTCTAAAAAGTATCCATGTAATGAAATTCCATAAGTAGTACCCAGTTATGTAGTGGATAAGGAACATAAAACAAATTCACAAAGACCTACATATGCACAGAATAACTGGAGAACTGCAGGGAAGATAACCTCACAAATAGAGACACATATTAAAAATCAGAATTTACCACAATAAGAGATGATTAAATGAATTATAAAAATTCATGTAACAAAATGAATACATCTCCACCAAATGATTGTTTAAAAAAAACCTTCAATTTGAAGAATAATTGCCTAAAGAAAGACATGATTCAAATTATATACATATATAGTACAATCACAATTTGGAAGTATATTTCTAATATTTGTATACTAAAATACTAATAGTGTGTATCTATTGAAGTATTTTGGGTTTGTATTTTTGGTCTAGATTGAGCATATACTACATTAGACCATGTGAAATTCCCAATAGTGAATTTTTTTTTGCCCTACAAAAGTAGCCATTTCAGATGATTCAGCCTAGTATCTTTTTAATCCAAGAGGGTGTTTTAACACACATTTTAATGGGTAATGCCCTCTATTACAGAGACTGTGGTGTTTTTTTTTTCTTAGCAAGTTGTTAATTCTTATGTTAGGCTACTATCACTTCTTTGGTGGTGGGCAACACAATAGGAAAGATTTTGTAAAATAGTCGATGTGAGTACATTAAAAATGTCCAGCACATGTTTGATGATGATGATGATGATGTTGATTTTGATAAAACAGCAAACATTGAAGGACTAGAAATTAAAAAAAAAAAAATGTGATTCTTAGACTTACTGACACAAACAACTGTTGTTATCTCCTTTAATATTCCTGGCCATTTACCATAAGATAATGTAATTGGGCTATGGGATTGATTATAAACGGATGCTATTGTGGGTGAATGGCAAACTTTTAAATTAATTGTCTGCATCTAAGATAGAGTTACAAGCCTATTTTTACTACAATGGCAGGCACAGATACAGGTTTCTTTAACCGTCTCTAGGTTTTCAGTATTTTTTATTTTAATTTACTTTTAGAGTTCTTGTTAAAGGAGCTCATACAATTACACTGTATATTTGAGCAAGAGCTTTTTAGGAAAGTTTATGTTATTCTGTGCCTGCCAAAACCAGAACATTTCTTTTCAAATCCTGGATTGGCCAGTCCAGGGAGATTTGCCCATGAATAGACATTATGAATACAAATTTCATTCAATAAAGGAGCGTCAGATGCCTTTCTGATTTTCCTTGAAGTGAAATATTTGAGACTCAGCCCCCAAAGAACCTTCATAACATATGCACGTGCATACAGGAACACATTTGCATACAACTGCACAGTCCGCTCAAAGGCAACCTATATTCTTCAAAACTAAAAGGGGATAGTGATGTCAAACAAAGGGAAATTTGATGTATGTTTGTTATTATTTAAGGTGGGGTTTTTTGTGGGGTTTGTTTGTGTTTTTTGGGGTTTGTTTGTGTTTTTTGTTGTTGTTGTTGTTGTTTTGTTTTTGGTTTTTGCCTTAAAGTCCATTGTCCCTCTCCATTATGGCCTTTTGAACATAAGGAGATGAAAACAGACCACTGTGGATAACGATAAATGAACACTGCTGAGCACGTGTCACTCACAGGAAGATATATACCCACAGCTTTGGTAGTCTCCCTATTGCATTTAGAAAATTGGCACCACAAAACGCGTTAAAAAATAGCTTTTATCCCAGACTGAATCATGTCCACAGTAGCTAAAACTGCTGTGTTCTAGGTTAGCACTGGAAACTTGTTAGTAGATACTCTTAGGATGGATGGCCACAAACTCCTGATGATAACCTAAACTGTGAGTTAAGGAAAGTCCCATTTCACTAGGACAGAAACCACTGGGCTTTCTTTCCTCCAGCCAAAACAACAAAGTCGTAGCCTCTGGTGATTGATGAGCATGTTGCCAGAGGAAATGAACTGGAAAATCATCGCCTTGTATTTTACTTGCCACAGGAAAGCCCTAACAGAGATCTCCATTCTTCTTGTCCTGATAAGAGGCCTAACGAAGCATCAAGAGGAACTGTAAAGTCTGGAAATGTGCTCTATCCAGCTGCTTGCTGAATTACCTTTGCAAATGCAATTCATGGTTCCCTATCTTACAAATAAAACGTGGGTAAATGGATAGCTTTTGACAGGCCAGCCAGTTTTTTGACCACTACAGTGTGGCATTTGAGCAGGAGAAGGCTATTTTAATAAGTATATAGTATCCCCAGTTTAGTTTAACAAATATGCATTTCTAAAAAAGACTCATGTAATGAAATTCCATAAGTAGAATTCTTTTACTCCTTCTGGCATTTTTTAAATTGAATGTTTATAGTCTGGAAAAACTTAGGAGCTCAGAAATGTAAACTGCAGCTAAATTCATAAATGTAAATAACGTTTTCACTAATCAGAAACAATGTGGGAAGTGCCTATTTGGGTCACACAGCTGGACCAGCTCTTCTAGCCTTTCCCCCAGTACAATGACTTTCCTGGATGCCTGGGTAGTGTGCTCACCAGCTCCACATGGCCGACCTCTCGCCGGAGTCATTGGAGTGGGCTGCACATCCACCGCAATGCTGTGGGCATTACACCTCAAGCCAGGAGTTCAGGATTTAGCCTGCACATGCACTCGGTAACATTTGCCAATAATTTCTTTTTTTTTTCTTTTTAATATTTTTAAGTTGTTGATAGATCTTTATTTTATCTATTTATTTATATGTGGTGCTAAGAATCAAACCCAGTGCCTCACACATGCTAGGCAAGTGCTCTACCACTGAGCCACAACCCCAGCCCATTGCTGATTATTCCTGAAAGATCTATATTCAGACCATCCATTGAGTTATCACATAAGAGCAAATGTCTGGAGTTGAATGGGTTTTCTGTTTATTAATGTTTCCACATTGATCTTGAGCCAAAAGGACCCATTATTTAGACAGTACATTCTGAGCACTCTTTGGAGTGTTTGAATTTTCATTGAAGTATTCCTTTGTTATCAGAAAGCAGAGATCCTTAAAGACTATATTGGCAATGAACATTTTAGAAGGCTCAGGTTGCATTATTAGTATATTTTAGAAATAAGTTTAAGAAAAGAGTGTTTCTATTTCCATGACTTCTTCCTTTGTGTTTTTTTTCTGGACCTATGTTTCGGTTCTGAGTTAGAAGTGTTATTCAAACCTTTTATAAATTCGGTAGATCCCTCACACGTTATATTTACAGAAATAACAGCTCATCCATCAAAGTTATTCACAGACTCTTTATCTAGTGGAGGTAGGCGGGCGCAGTCTGTTTGATTCCCTCTCTAGACTTGTGCTTCTTGCCTGAGTAAGTTGAAGACTTTTTTTAATTCCATTTGGTGGGTAGGTGAATTACCTTTCCCTGGAGCTAATTCTTTGTGGCCAAAGAATGACCATTCTGAGGGCACCACTCAGATGTTGGCTTGGAAAAGTCACCTCGGAATTAGAAGCACTTGTCTTCTTTCTCCCAGGAGTCCACCTGGCTGCCCGAGGTTTTACATTTCCCTTCCTCGTGCTCCCCCAAAGAGAGGCCTACCTAGATGATTTAGACCAAAATCTACAAAATTGTGTTTTTGCTAAATTCCCAAGTTGTTGTTTCCTTATTTTCTCTAAACCTGGCTACATCCTTTTTTTTTATCAGCTGGTACACTTTAAAACTGAGCAGGAGAAAAAAATTAATCAAATAGATTTATTGTGTATACAAGAGTATCCGTTACTTCAGCACACCAAAATTTCACCGCATGCCACACTCAGCCACAAAATTGAGGAGCCTCTTTGTTGTGCCTTTTTAAAATGCCCTTAGAGTTTTCTAAATTTGTTATAAAACTCTTCCAGTATAATTTTCCCATTACAGCTTTCCATCTTTTCTCCTTAAATCTGACTTTTGAATCGGATACATGATCATAGTTAGGTGACTTTTCTACTGTGGTTTCTTTTTCTTTTTCTTTTTCTTTTTTTTTTTTTTAATATGCCTTTATTTGTTCATCTGTGCCAAAAATCAGGAGGACCTAATCCATAACAGAGCCACCGTTTTAAGTGACCACCAGCCAAAGTTGAATCCTGATTATATTAAGAGGAGAAAGTAGATCTTGCCAAGGTTGGGGCTTACTCCCCACAATGTTACAGGCAATTAAGGGACTTGAACTGAAAGTCCTTTTGTGTGTGTTCTCATATATGCACTTGTATGTGCAAGAAAGAGTGAAAGAGATACCCAGGCATAGAATTTCTAAGCTGGGCAGCACCCTGGTAGTTAGCTAACAGCGAAAGACACCCTGTTGGTTCCCAGACCTTCCTGGAAGTGCCTGTTGGGAAAGCCTCCTTGGAGATGATGACTCTCACCCGGCTTCCTTTTGCCTGAATGATGCTCCTTTCCTAGCACATACCTTAGGGTCTTGGGAAAGGTATACTTCAAATATCTCAAGTGATTTGGAGATCAGAGTCCTGCACTTTGCCACTCAGGAAAATGAACGAGCATATTAACTCCTATCAAATGCCACCTCCTTGATTTGAATTGGTTTGTAAAGCATTTTCTTCCTGGTTTGTGCGCACCACATTGTTTCAGCTCCTCTCATCACTGACCAGCTGGCTTGTTGGTGAATAGAGCTGTGGGCCCCTCGCCATGTTTCATGTGAGGTCTTGGCTGGGTGGCAAACAGGCAGCCTGTAGCCAGTGTCAGCAATTCAGGAGGAATTGGCACAGCAGTGTCCCCATTAATTTCTGCTTGTCACATACTGTCATGCAAGTTACACCAGAGAGGAAATGACCGTTAAAAAAAAAAAGGTACCCTTGTGGCACTGGGTCCCCTCCAGACGTTCCCTGAGGTTAAACAAGTGGATACAATTAGCTCTACACAGACAGCTGCGGGGAAGGGAAAGCCTAGACGTGGGCCCCACAGCAATGTGTCTTTCCTGTTAGCAAGGAGTGTCAGCTATCAACATCTGCCATATTTTAACCCTTCAAAGGGACCGGTAAATTAAGGGGAGCTATTATCCCACGCTCTGCTGATCATTATCAATCATAATGCCTTGGGAAATTACCACAGCACCACCGCCTTGGTGGCAGGTTTTGTCCTTTGGGGATGGTTTTTATGTTTTTGCTGGGAGCAGAGAAAAGTGGTGGGGCAGAGGGTGAGGGGAAACAGGCTCTTTAATCGTTGGTAATTTACTGCCATAGGGAAGGGGGACTAGAATGGCAGTAAACTCCTCTTCAGTTCAAACTGAAGTAGTTAAAACTGGTGGGCTCCAGACGGCTTCCATGTCCACAAAGGACTGTCAACCCATCTTCCACCAGGAGCTATGGTGGATTTTAGAAAGCACAAATGAGCTTTGGGAAACATGGACCAGTGTCAGAGGACAAAGTCCATCCAAAAGGAGAAGGAAAAAACCTCTTAAGTACATAGAATCTTCTAAAACTGTGATTTTATTTTTTGAAGACGGAGATGATTTAGCTGCTGCTATCTAAACGGTGCTTCAGGGTGAATTGTCTATTGAAAATCTGAACAGATGGATGAGATGGACTTACTTCTGTGAAATTGCTTGTTGAAACTTACTCATACAAAGCAATTATTAAAACTGTTTAGCAAGTGGGGGGTAGATGAGAACGGTTCCTCACCGTGTCTTAACATGGACAGGTGATGGGTTCATGATTGTACTTGGAACTTTCTTTTCTGAAAACATCTTTTTTTTTCCTTGAGGGCATGAAAATGGCAAAACATCTAAAAATGATCAGAAATAATGGTATAGGATATAGATTTGAATGATTGTACCAAAAGGCAAGTCTGGAGGGAGTAATCATACTTGAATTTCATTGAGTTTTTTCTTAATGTTACTAAGTTTCTGGCCCCATTTAAAATAATTTGAAATGAGGGGGCAGAAGTAACTATTAGGACAATTGAATCGCAGTCCCAGGGTGTCGTATTAACTAGATTTCAACTCATCCCGTATGGAAGAATTGGTGGTATGGCCATCAAGGAGATCTTGGAAATGTTGTCTACGATGAATGTCAGGGCTGCTCCCACCCTGTGATATCTTCTAATCAGAGATCCTCATTACACAGACGGGAAGACACAAGTCTCTGAGGGTAGCAGCTTCTCTGAGGTTTCACAGTGAAGCAGAGGAGAATACAAGGCCCCATCCTCGTTCTTCCGTGGGCTGAGTCAGGACAGGACTATGGCCAATCCAAGCAGCCACCAAGGATTCTGCAGCCTCAGTAACGGTAGGAAGTAGGAAGGAACCACACATCTGGGGCAGAGGCAGCTGTCTTCACTAAGAGCCTCCGTCAGTTTCTGCTGTGTGTGATGTCGAAACCGTAAATCTGAAGCACCAGTTTTAGTTGGCCCTATTTAGAAGAAAATATACCAGTTTCAAAGGACGGTCTTCCTACAAACTAAATCCTACTCACTTTGTGTTTAAACGGTGGTATTTTCTCAAAATTGTTTCTTACGCCTGATTTCAGGATCTGTCATGTAAAATCGTGCTTCATTTGAAGCACTTACCTGAAGATCATGTAGACTCCAGGAGAATAGCAGATGATTGGAAACGGAATAGCAGAGAAAAACCAATTTAATGAACAATGATGAGCCAATTAGACAAAAAAACATTGGCTTGAACTTCATGGGAAGGCACCGAATCATTACTAACTACTGTGGTATTCCGAATAATAACATCCATCATGATGAGCTGCTTGGGTAGTCATGTGTCCCTATGTAATTCCATAAAAATTCTTAGTTTTGCCGTTAATTAATAGTGACTGTATTTTACAAAATGGCCTATTTCACTGAAAACACTTTCGTTTAAACATGTCAACTAAGAGCTTGAAAATCTTTCCCTAGCATTCATTAAAATTATAATTGCTGAGTTCTCATGGGAAAAAGTAGCTTCTCATTTTAAGTCCTGAAGTTTCGACAGGATTTGGTGTAGCATTTCATTTCACTTCAACTCCTAATGACTCACTGCATTCTTTTCCCAAGAACTTATCCCCTGTTTACCCTCAGAGTTCTCTCTCATGTAGACACAAGCCTAGTGAATCAATAAGCGTGACTATTTTCATGAACAGTGGAATAGTTCAACCTCTGTAATGCCATTGCAAGACGCTGTCTCATCTGCACGTTTAAGGAGTATTAACATTTTCCCCGTGTTTATGTATTGATTTGACTTGGCTTTTTAAAAAGATTTAAGTTCTGAGGGAAACTCCTCGGAGCCAAGCTGGGAATTCTCGTGCAGTTGGGAAGGAGCACTGTCCTGGTTTTACAGATGGAGGCAGCTGGCATAGCTAATTAATGACTTGCCCAGGTTCACACAAGTAAAGAGCCAGGAGGTAGATTTGTGACTCTTGCACAATCCATGAGACTATTTTCATCTCAAGTCACTACAGTAGAATTAAATATAATTTATATATCTTTGTCAGTGCTTTTAAATGAGTAAGTCCTATTTATATAAATGTTTTTACATTTCCATGCCCTCTGGGTCATTAAAATAATTTATTTTTATAATTTGAGTTATCATAAGCCTCTTGAGTATATAAAATAAATCCAGAAGTGGAATTAAGACAGATACATTAAATTTTATTGTTATTTGGAAATTAAAGCTGTGCATTAGATATTGGCTGTGCATTGTTACATATATTGTTGTTTGCCTAGTACCTCTAAAATTATACTCAAGAGTTAAGGAGAATATATTCTTTATTTATGCAGATTTTCTGTACACCCAATCATACATACATGCAATATGCATACAAAGATATAGCCTCTTTTCTCTGTAAAAGGTTATCTGCTTATGTGATTAAAACTTATAATATTCACTCACAGATCTTTAAATTTTCACCTACTTATGCTTCCTGTTGCTGTATCCTTGTCACTGAAAGAAAAAAAAAAGAGTCCTTATTAGGATAGTCTCCCTCTAAGTTCTTTTTTCTCTGGGGGGGAGGATCCAGCCCCTGCCCCACGGACTTTTTAAAAATTCTGCAAGAATAACACCAAATTTAATGCAATCGTGAATTAGAACCCCACTTAGATTAAGACAAAAAATGGTCCTAAACATCCCTTTTCTTCTCAAAATATGAGTAATAGTCTATTATCTAAAGTAAGAAATGCATCGTCACCTTTAGACTTCTTAGCAGTTTTTCTTGTTTGCAACTAGATACTTTATGCCTTTATTTGAGAAAAATTAAAGCCTACCAGAGGCTACTGGAAATAGAATGTTAGTATTTTGAAGAAATTATTATTTTACATTGTTCTTGCAAGCATCCCAGAAATCCCTTCTGAAGTGTTTTATAGATGTTAGAACCTGTATCTATTTCCTTTGATTAAAAAAAAAAAAATAGGAAAGCCTCACAGCCTGTAATTTTTACTGTTGACTTTTGTGATGATCAAGCTTGATATCCCTATAGGAAATACGTCTTGTGGTATTTTAGCTGATATTTCACGCGCTGCCTCAAAACCTAGGAATGGTTATAATAAGCCATTATAAACTCTATAATTAAATATTATCAAACTTTTTTTTCCTCACTCCATTTATGCCAGGTAAATTTTTACATTGTGAGAGATAGATTAAGCCATAGAAGGTCTTATAAAAACCAATTCGAACACACTTGAAATTCACATTGCAAATGTAATAGGACAGGTTTTCCAAACCAGCATTCTAAGTGTTCCATCACGTTCCCCAAAATGACTGGAGGGTCGAAAAACATCCATCCCCCACAACGTGACATAAATACATGTCTCCGTTTTACTTTTATTCAGAAATGTCTTGTGACCATAAGGTTTTTATCACTGTGACTCTATATTTTTATGGATTGTATAGGTTCAGCTCATTCTCATCTCACTCATTTTTGTCAGTTTCTAAATACAATGTATTCCCAATCCAAAGAGATATCTTAAAAAGGTTGACAAGGTTTATCTAGTGAGATCTAAAAATTAGAAATGTAAACAAAACTGGAAGAATCGTTTCTAACATTCTTTGGAGGAGAGCTTTGTGTTATGTGTGTGTGTGGTACTGGGAGTGGAGCCCAGGGCCTCCTGCATGCTAGGCTATATCCCCAACCCTGAGGCCATTTTTAAAGGCTTGAAAGTATGACTTCTAAAGAACTGTACTTACATTTTTGTCACTGGTTTGAATGAATTACCATACTTACTTTGCACATTCCTCTAAAAACAATGTTAAACTTTACCCTCATTTTCACTGACCTAACCCCAGAATCAGACATGTTTTCTTGGCTACAACTTGGAATCTTAACATTTTCTTCTCTTCACTGGAGCCTTATTTCAAGTATATTTCTCTTTCCCTGTGAAGAGCTGTAATGCTTTCTGTCCACCTCTTTTTTATTTCAGTAATGCTCGTGTACTGTCCGAATTCATTCTCCTGCTACTGTTTCCCTGGTAATTTTCAGCAGTTATTATATTGGTCAAGTAAGGATATAGATCCCATAAACATACACTTTTATTCACTTTAGCAAATAGTTACTTCACATCTATGTGTGAAGCACTGTGCCATCACAGCACTAGAGGTCTAAAAATCAGTAGAGTGCCTTCAGAAACTTCTAGGACGCACAGCAAGTGCTACAGAGCAGTCTCATGTTCCCTGTGAAACATAAGGGAGGTTCAAAAGAGGTTCGAGGGATCAAAAATGTAAACAGGATTATAGGAATGAGAGTTTAGCATGCCTGCCCTGATGGATTTCAGGTTTGGTTTTGGACACTGTCATATATTTTGTTTTCTCAGTTGTTCTTAGATTACAAAATCTCCTTGAAATTTCCTGCTAAGTCATTAATTCTGTAGTCTGGATGCAGAAGGGGTGATGGGATAGAGTAGTTATATGGTTGCCTTCTATTTGGGCAAGTACTACAACAGCTAACAGATCCGAGACTCAGGAGACACTGTTTATTTCATTTTATTGATTTGATGGGACCAGCATCCCTGGCAACCAGAAGCCTGGTTGTTATCCTGAGCAAGACACTTCACTTCTCTGAGCTTCAGTTTTCTTACCCATAACACAAGATAGTCAAATGAGTTAAAATATGTAGAGTATTTTGCACAAAGTCCAGTGTTCTAATGACATAAAGGAAGATCCTGTGTGCTTTTTAGTTATCCCATCTAATTTTATATGTAAAGACCCAGAACATCACAGTACTGCAGAGGTCTCACTGGTGATGATAGTGGCTTATTGGTATGGCCTAAAGTGATATCAGGTAAATGTTGCACAGAGGCCTTAATCACTCACCAAGGCCACTTGATCTATTTGGTGTCTCTAATGGCCTTTCTTCCTTCTGGTTTGAGCCTTTGTTGACTATAAGGAGATCTTCTGCATTTTCTTCCATAATTTCCATGCTAATAATATAACAGTTGCCTGAGGAACTTAATCTCCAGATTCTCTGGAAATTCATGTCTATCAACTTTTACTTGTAAGATTTCTAAGTATAGAATGCACATTATGCCGTTATAAGTTTAGGGAGCTGATTTTTTTTAAACTAATTGATAGACCTTTATTTTATATATTTGCAGTTCTGAGAATCGAACCCAGTGCCTCACACATGCCAGGCAAGTGCGCTACCGTTGAACCCCAGTCAGCTGATCAGCCCAAGGGAGCTGATTTTTAAGAATTTTCCATTGCAAATTGGAACACTTAGAAAGCAAAAACCCATGAAATAATAGAGTGTATTTAACATTTGTGTGTTTTTCTCTCTAATCTTGATCATCATGTTTTCTGGATGGCAACTGACCAAATTGAAACGCTAATTTTTTTAAATATTCTGATATTTCATGTATTTAAACCACAGCAACTTTTATTGGCATGCTTTAAATGGAGACAAGAAAGCCTGTCTGACAAAGAAATATTCTAGTTTTATATCTGACTTATTCGGTAAGTACTTAGGCAGCAAAATTTTAAGATACTATGCTAAGTAAAAGGAACATACAGATAGTTTAAAATCTAGAAGGGGAAAATAAGGTGTATAGAGAACTAGTAACCACATAAGACAGTATCTGACAAATGCCATGTGAGCAATGCAGATGAAGAGGAGAGGGAAAAAAGACTGGCTTCATGAAGAAAGTGGCAATCATGTAGGACTTCAGAGATGTCACTCTGAGACATGAGTGACACAAGCCAGCAGAAACTGGGATTTAGAAGCCTTGCTCCAGTTTGCCAGTTTCCGCATAGGGAAAGACAACTTTAGGCTGGGCGCATCCAGAGAGATGAGGACAAGAAGTTAGTTAAACAGGAGAGAGATGGGCTTGCCTGGGTAGGAACTGGGAAATAATGTCTGACACTAGCCCTGTGGGGTTTTATTTTTATTTTTTACATTTATTGGTTCTTTTTAGTTAAACAAGACAGCATAATCCGTTTTGATATAATAATACAAGTATGGCATATATTAGGGTTTTAAAACGATTGATCTGGAAGTACTCTGGTCATTTAGGAGCAGTAGTAACAAGAGATCAGTCAAGAGACTGATCCAGTTGTTTGGGAATGGGATAATCAGGATCTATACCAGAAACTGTGGCAGTGGTACTAGATGGAAAGAAAGATGAGAAATTGTGAAGAAGGACTGGACAGGACCTGGCTACTCCTGTCCAGAGGAAAGGAGAGGTTGCAGTAGTTGTAGAGTAGGGAGAAATGGGATTCATCACTCTGGGGACCTGCAATGGGAAGTTATACCTGACAACACTGTGAGAGCGTGTGGTTGCAACTGCTGAGCCCCAAGTAATGTTTGAGGAACCGGGGGATATGGGAGAGGTGCCAAAATCCTGGAAATGGGAAATGTTCCATGTTTTTTGTTTTAAATAAACACAAGATAGATTCTTCAAAATATATAGCAAAATCAATATTAGTCTTAGATTAGTAAAAGAATGAGGCTGTAACTGTAGAAAAAATAACTGATTAATAAATATGAAAAGATATCCAAGCTTGGCAAAAAAAATGATAGTGAAATATTTTTCCCATCAAATTAAGGCAGGCAAAAAAAAAAAAAAAAAGCGCTTACTAATGTCACCTATTGGTGAGATTATTAAGAAATGGATAATCTCATTTTTTTGTAGTTTAGATGGACAGAATGCCTTTATTTTGGTCTATTTGTTTATTTTTATGTGGTGCTGAGGATCAAACCCAGTGCCTCACACATGCTAGGCAAGCACTCTGCCACTGAGCTACAGCCCCAGGTGGGATAATCTCATATTTTGCCAATGGAAATATAAACAACAACATTTGATACAACATTTTGGAGGCAATCTGATAGTACCTATTAAAACTAAAAATGGATATATTCTGTGATCAAAATTTTTCACTTCTCAGGGCCAGGATGTGGCTCAGAGATAGAGTGCTCGCCTATCGTGCTTGAAGCACTGGGTTCAATCCTCAGCATCGCATAAATATAAAATAAAGATATCGTGTCCACCTATAACTAAAAAATAAATATTTTTTAAAAAGTTTAATTCTTAGAGAAATATACTAATTATGATGAAAAAAATGGAAATAACCTAAGTGTTCATCAGTAGGGGGCTGACTGAATAGACTCTGACCCTGCATGGAAAATTATGTGACAATTAAAAAGACTGACAAATCTATAAGGAATTACCTTTAAGAAGGCACAGTATTGAGTGGAAAAAGAGAGCCACTTTTAGAACTGTGAGTACATCTTGGTTCATTTATCTAAAATACATGTATATCTCATATAATTCACAGAACGAATTCCACAAGACTATACCACAAACTGATAAAAAGAAGGAGACTAAGAGTGGAGTAGGTGATAAGTTTGCCAGATTTAGCAAATTAAAATGTAGAGTTCTTAGTTAATTTAAATTTCAGAAAAAAATTAGTGTATGTTCCATGCAATATTTGAAGCATGCTTATGATAGAATATTCATTGTTTATCTAAAATTCAAATTTTACTGAAAGTCCCATATTTTATCTGATAATCCTAGTTGGTGGTAAAGTAGTACTTCAGCTGTTTTAAGTTTTATAGTTTTTCATAACAAATATATTTTGATATTTGTATAATCAAAAATAAAATTCAAGTATATATTAAAAAGATATAGTAAACACTAGAAGTCAGCTTTGCTTCACTGAGAAATGCTCCTGTGTTCTAGTCTCATTTTCATGTCAGATATCATTTGCTAAAGTAGATTAAATAATATTATGGCCTTAAAAGATTTTTATTGAAAAAGATGCTTTAAATAAAAGAGAATAAAATCATGGCATTTGCAGGTAAATGGATGGAGTTGGAGAACATAATGCTAAGTAAAGTAAGCCAATCCCCAAAAAACAAATGCCAAATGTTTTCTCTAATATAAGGAGGCTGATTCATAGTGGGCTTGGGAGGGGGAGCATGGGAGGCATAGACAAACTCTAGATCGGGGAAAGGGTGGGAGGGGAAGGGAGTGAGCATGGGGGTAGAAAATGAGATGGACATTATTACCCTAAGTACATGTATGAAGACACAAATGGTGTGAATATACTTTGTATAGAACCAGAGATATGAAAAATTGTGTTCTATATGTGTAATATGAATTGTAATGCATTCTACTGTCATATATAACAAATTAGAATAAAAAATCAAAGATAAAAAAGGAAAAAGATGCTTTAATTTAGGATGCTCAGCATTCTGTTTTTCTGTATATTCCTGAGTGTTACTGAAACTGAATGGTTAAGTGAACTGTAGGTTGAAAGCAAATGTCAGCCCAAAGAGAAAAAACAGCAGACTGTCAGCAACAGAACTCTGCGAAACAATGAAGCTACATTTTAGTATTTCTATGGTGGGACTTATTCTCAAAGTCTTATACTTTACCCTCAGCATTATCTGCTTCAATCTCTATCATGCATATAATGATAAATATTGTTTTATTAAAAAGGAAGCTGTGGTTCAAAAAGTGGAAGGACCATATTTTATCAGTTTTCAGATGCTCTTTTTTAATAACGTAATGCCTGTAGGCACTGTTCCAAGGTACTAGTCATGACTCAGTTTCTATAACCTGCACCGATGCCTGGGAACTTACAGAATTAGTGTCCTGTTTGAAAATCCTGGGTATAAAAGTGGAGTTCTGTTGCCTAATCATCAACACCACTGATAGTACAGAAGACAAAATTGTGTGGGACATAGAAACAACAGCTCCAAATAGAAAAGGAATATAAAACAACAGGATTCTTTTTTAAAATTTTTTATTCTTATTTGTTATGTGTAACAGCAGAATGCATTGTAGTTCATATTACATATAGAGCACAATTTTTCATATCTCTGGTTGTACACAAAGTAGAGTCACACCATTCATGTCTTCATACATGTACTTAGGGTAATGATGTCCATCTCATTCCACCGTCTTTCCTACCCCCATTCCCCTCGCTCCTTCTCCCTCCCTTTTGCTCTATCTAGAGTTCGTCTAATCCTCTTATGCTCCCCTAACCCCAACCTCATTATGAATCAATATCCTTATATCAGAGAAAACATTTGGATTTGGGGGGATTGGCTAATTTAGCATTATATTCTCCAACTCCATCCATTTACCTGCAAATGCCATGATTTTATTCTCTTTTAATGCTGAATAGTATTCCATTGTGTATATTTATACCACAAATCATTGTCCATTCATCTACTGAAGGGCATCTAGGTTGGCTCCACAGTTTAGCTATTGTGAATTGTGCTGCTATAAACATTGATGTGGCTCTGTCCCTGTAGTATGCTGTTTTTAAGTCCTTTAGGTGTATATCAAAGACTGGGTCAAATGGTGGTTCCATTCCCAGTTTTCCAAGGAATCTCCATACTTCTTTCCATATTGGCTGTGCCAATTTGCAGTCCCACCAGCAATGTATGAATGTGCCTTTCCCCCCACATTCTTGCCAACACTTATTGTTGTTGGTATTCTTAGTAGCCGCCATTTTGAGTGAAGTGAGATGAAATCTTAGAGTAGTTTTGATTTGCATTTCTCTAATTGCCAGAGAGATAAAACAACAGGCTTCTTGAGGGTAGAGAAATTTTTGGACTATGTTAATCAAATTATTTTACTTAAACTTTAATTTTTATAAATATTCAAGAATGATAAGAGATAAAAATCCAAATCTAAAGAATTCTGCAAGAGCCCCTTAAATGTATATGATTGAAACTTTTAAAGGATAAGAAAGTGCTGTGTCATGGTTTAATTGACAATCCTTTTTTTCTTACTGATACATTAAAATAATACTGACTCTTAAAATAGAAGCTATTTTAGCATCGATAAAATAGTTACATTATTTAGCCTAACTTAATCATTCCACAGTGTATGCATTTATAAAAACATTACATAATACCCCCCAAAATAGTACAAATATGTATATGTACATAAACGTATATTTATATATAATCATTTGAGAGATAGTGAAGCACCTGATAGGTAAAAACTTTTAATTTCCAGTGTATATTGGAAATTAAATATATATTTAATTAAATATGCTGGGGGTGGGGACAAAAAGAATTTATAAACTGTAAAGATGAAAACCAATTTTACCTTATTAATTTGTGCCCACATGTATGTGTGTGTTGAGAGGGAAGGGAGGGAGAAAAGGAATGAAAAAGAGAAGGAAAGAGAGACAAGCAGGCATTTGCAGACCAAGTACCTCTGGGCAAATCAGCAAGCATCATGTCTGACCATCTGAGATGCCTCAAAAAGCTGAGCTAAAAAGTTGCTTGATCACAGCATCAGAGACAAGATAAAAAAGCTTCAGAACCCATTTGAAAAGACTGCATGCTTCTTCCAACAAGTAGGGAGTAAGCAGGGTTTGAGGTAGTCAAGAAAAAATAAAGTTATATCTTGTTTTTAACGTTTTTATTAGTACATTATAATAGCAAGGTTCATTTTGACAACAAAGTTCTATCTTTGTTGTGAGAGGGGATGCTTAGGGTTTTTACGTTGATTATTTTGCCTGTAAACATTCATTCTTTTTATTTTCAGCCTAAAGAAAGTTCAGGGTTGTTATGAAAGGGCATTGTTGATTTTGCTTTCATTCTTAAATATTTGAAAGAGTTAAGAAAGAGTCTATAAAACAACCCAGTCATATTTGTAGTATTACCTCTTCTCTAAAATGAATTGTTTTATTATTTTTCAGAATAACCTCTAGGTTTTTTTCAACATTATACTTTCTATATTGAAAATATGAATTTTATTGTATTGTATTCTTGCAGATTTCCAAAAATAATTTTTAAGTGTTTTCACCACAAAAACGATAATACATGCATCATGTTATTTAGCATGTGTACATATTTCAAAACATCATATTGTGCACAATAGTATATGTAATTTTCAGTTGTAAATTTAAAAATAAATTAGGAAAAAATGACCTTATAGAGGGACTGTTCTTCCCTGGAATTTATGTCATCAAGGAGTGGTTAAGAAAGAAAGAAAGAAAAAAAACCTGAATAAGTTGTTCTTATATATATGCGGAGGACATAGACCAATACTGTTTAACCATAACTTAGAAAATGATGTTTCATTTCTTAGAAAATTCTAAAGCTTTCTGTTTCTATGGAATATTATTTTAAATAGTCTTTGTAGGACTTTTCTTATTTCACAAACTTTATCAGAGACCTAACAAATTTTATATTTTAAAAAGTTTGTTGGTGGGGCTGGGGTTGTGGCTCAGTGGTAGTGCACTTGCCTTGCATGTGTGAGGCACTGGGTTCGATTCTCAGCACCGCATATAAATAAATGAATAAAATAAAGATCCATCACAACTAAAAAATATTTTTTAAAAGTTTGCTGTCTACAAAATTAAAAATCATGGTTGGCAAAAGGACTTTAATATATATGTTTAATTTTAACTGGCAAATTCGAAAGAACACACGCAAAAGTAACAAATTACCCATAATTCTACCACTTTTAGCACGTGACATAAAAATGCAAAAATTTTTTTTGTTTCTCCATTTCACCCCCATATCTAGAATTAACAACCTCTAACTGTATGTTTGTGTCTGTCTCTCTCTCTCTCTCTCTCTCTCTCTCTCTCTCTCTCTCTCTCTATATATATATATATATATATATATATATATGCATATATGTATATATACGTGTGTGTATTACATATGTATCTTTTCAAACATTTCTATATGTATTCAGACTAGGTTTAACAAATTTAATAAATATAATGAGAATATTCAGTTAAATTTCAGATAAATAACAAATAATTTTCACATAAATATATCCTACATATTGCGTGGGACAAACTTAAATTTAAAAATTATCTGTTGTTTATCTGAAATTCAGACTTAATTGGATCCTATATTTGATATTGGTACCCTGGTGCAAATGTAGCTACACATATATATATGTATACGTTTCTTTTATCATGTTAGAATCAGGGTGTTCTGTGTCCCTCTAAGTCATACTCATTTCTCTGTCAATTTATTTTGTGTGCGTGTTAGAATTATCTCTATTAAGGATTAGCATTCAGAATATATAAAGAACTCACAAAATTACCATCAAAAAAAACCCCTAATTAATAAATGAGCAAATGAACTAAACAGACATTTCCCCAAAGAAAAAATACAAGTGGCCAACAGATATATGACAAAATGTTTAACATCATAGCAATTAGACATAGCAAGAGGGTTGGGAACCATTGAAAGTGAAACCAGAGGTCGTTAGACATCAGGCAGTAAAGTACCATAGGTAGCAATGTAAATTTTACCTTTGTCTCAGAGTGAGCAGAAGGGGACTTTTGTATGATTCAGCTTTACATTTAAGAAACATCACTTAATCATCATACTGGAAAAAAGATTAAAGATAGATTAAAGAGACATAAATCTAAAGACAGGAGCTAATGTATTGGAACATTATTGCAGTAATCCAGGCAAGACATGCTGGCAACTTGATCCAGGCTCTGGAGATGGGAGAGAAGGCAGGTTGCCTTTATTTGGGAATTGTACTGACCAAGACTTTGGTGGCAGATTAATTATGTGGTTGGGAAGAGAGAAAGAACCTTAAATGTCTGTCAGATTTCTGAATTGATCATTTGGGTAGATGGTGGTACTGTTATACAAGATAAATACAGACTGAAGAAAAGGCTTTGATATGGCTGAAAAAATCATATGGTTTTTTTGGGGATAGATTGAGATTATCACTGCTGTGGAATATTCTGGAAAACAGCAGGAAGCACATCTTCATCAGTTTGCACATCTGGAGCTTGGGAACAGTTCCAGCTGCTATTATGAGTTGAGATATCTCAAAATATGACAAACATTAATGTTGAAGCCATAGATGATGAATGATGAGGGTAAAGGCAGAATTTAGAACTTAACATACTTTTGAGAGGCATAATGGGAATGCAAAGGGACAGGGAACACAAAGTGAATATTTGTGGTAGTCATTGTCGGCAACAGGAAAGGGAGCTGTTTTAGTCAGCTTTTTTTGCTGCTATGACTAAAAGACCTGACAAGAACCAACTTTAGAGGAGGAATAGTTTACTTGAGGATTCACAGTTCCGGAGGTCTCAGTCCATAGACAGATGGCTCCATTCCTTGAGGCTTGAGGTGAGGCTGAACATCATGCCAGAAGAGTGTGGTGGAAAGGAAGCAGCTCAAATGATGATCAAGAAGCAGAGAGAGAAGTCAGTTGCAGATACAAAATATATACCCCAAAGACACGCCCCGAGAGACTCAACTCCTCTAGCCACACAGTACCTGCCTGCAGTTACCACTCAGTTAATCCCATCAGGGGATTGATTCACTGATTGGGTTAAGGCTCTCATAACCAGATTATTTCTCCTCTGAACTTTCTTGCATTGTCTCACACATGAGCTTTTGGGGAACCTCACATCTAAACCACAATAGGAGCTTATCAAAGTTCCAGAGAAGGCAGTACTAAAAACCCCTATGAAATCAGACCATGATGCATGAACACTCCATCTTCATGGTGGGGCGGGGGGGTTCCCAGCTACCTTGACTGTAGGAGTAAAATGGGCAGATAGCTTCTGAGGTGAGGCCTTGGAGACCCAGGGTAAGAAGAAGTGGAAGATGACTTTGATGCCCATAAAGAGAAAGACCCAAAAAGCTGACTGGGAGTTTTAGATAGGCAGGAACAGATTTGAAGGAAAGAGGGCTATGTTTAGGAGAACAACCAGTTCAAGAAGTTATAGAGCCCTGTATCTTAGGGAAGGGTGTCCCTAAACTTCGGTGTACCCAGGACATTCATGCCTGTCTGTACTTGGAGGCTTGTACCACTTAGAACACTAAGATTTTCCTAGCCACAGCAATGCCCTTCTCCCCCGCAGGGATTCCTACTGTGATGCAGATGTTACCTGCTAAATTCTTCTTTATAAAATGAATTGTTATATTGTGTGCCTGTGTGAATATATAATAACATTCCATCATTATGTACAACTATAATGCACCAATATAAAAATGTGGAAAAAGAAGAAAAAATTGTCATCGCATTATTAACCCAGGTCTCATTTTTGGCTCGGTGGTTAACTCTTCAGTTCCATTTGGCCTAAAGATTCCCCCTTTTTTTGGCCTCCATGCTTTTCCTGACTTGATGTGACCACCCAGAACCTCTTCCTATAGACTGAAAGAGTTATTAGTGAGAAGCATATGGTCCTCCTCTCCCTGGAGATGCATGTGCTGCCTCTGTCCTAGCAGGCTTCAGCTTCAATATTCAGGCCTTGCAACAACATGAAATAAAAAGTGTTCAAGTGCCGCCTCTTCAGAGTCCCCATAAACAGCTGTGCATGCAGCTCTACCCAAAACAGATAATATGCATCGATGTGTTTATGGGAGGAAGGCACGGGGACTCTGAGTGTGTTGTTTTCAGCTTCTCACCACTGCAAGGGTTTCTTTTCTTTTTCAAGGGAGAGGTACATTGTGGTAAGCAGTGTTTTATGACCCATAATAAAAAACCTTGTAAAGACCATTTTTTGACCAAATGAAGCTAAGTGTTCTTTTCACAGTCCTCCTTTACTCCTCTCCCCCCTCTGCATCGGAATGCACACAGTTCAGCATTAATGGATAACATAAGGAAATTGTGTCACAAATTCTAGTTCTTATTTGTTAAGCTGGGAAAGCAGCCAGAGTTAATTACGTAAAAATAGTCATTAGTAATTTTTCCTATTCAGTAGCAGCTTCTGAATATATATATCAATTAAGTAAATGTTTATATTACATTCGTATAGTATATCATTATTCTATAAAAGCACTTGAAGGACAGTATGAGGGAACCTCAGAAGTTGGAAGGCCTCCATAGAAAAGGCTTTCCAGATATAGGTTAAAAAAAAAAAGTTAAAGCCACCATAGAAAGTTGGTTATTTTTTTAAAAAAGAGACATATAATGTGTTCAATAAATAATAACAGAAGATTTCCCATGATCCTTCCAGATCTGAAATGGCAGCAATCTTTTAGACTTTCAAAATTAAGAACAGGTCATATATAATACTTGATTTAATTAAAATAATAAGTACTTTAAAAATTGTGTCCTTCAGTAAGTGCTTGTTGTGAACGTAGTTGGTTCATTGATCTTAATAATAAGCATTAGGGGAGATGGAAGGGTGTCCTGTTCTAACCAGAGAGAGCTAGGTGAATCTGAACTCAGAGCATTGCCAGATGCCATGACTGATGGTGGGTACCAGAGCCGCCTCTTAAGTTAGTGGCACCAGTTTTGAGCCCATTACCCATGGGAGGTATACTCGTTGTTTTTAGTCCTTATAACCACCCTACAGGACAGTGTTGCCCCCACTTCACAGATGAGGAACTCAAGGCTAGATACTGGAGGAAGGGAGGTTAAGTAACAAGTATCACCCAGTGTGAGACATAAAGATACAGCATTTCTCTCAAAAGGTGGCCTATCATAGTTAAACCAAGACAACAAACATTAAGCTATTTCATTTGTTTCCTGATTATCTTTCCCTTCTTTGTTTTTCTAATATTATAGTTAGCACCCATACTACCTTATGTCCAGAGTAAAATAATAGCCTCTCTATACCACCTCCCATCCATTCTGTGTGCCAAAGTATCAATAATAATATGCCATTCTTGGATATTACTTACCCACGGACTATAAGATGCTGTGAACTCCCTATACATGCCCTATGCAGTGTGGTGCCACTTAGCAGTGTGCTCTCTCCAGCATCTTGCCTGTTAGGGCTATGGCTTGTCTCTAAACTAAGCACATGCCCTCCTGCAAGCTTCTGCTGGTGTTGTCTCAATGGCAAATTAACACTAGCTCACTTACTGATTGGCTTAGATGCTCCTCCTTCCTCCATGCTCACTCAGTACCTGTAGAATCTGTGCCATTTGTGGTCCTAGCTATGTACTGTTTGAAGTGTGGAAGTGGACAATTATGTCTCCTCTCCCTGTTAAAATAGGAGCTCCTTGGTACTCTGTCTTCAGGTGCTTCTATGTTGGTAAGATAGGCTAACATAATGCTTTCTACATAAGAGATTTCTTAGTTCTTTTGAATTAGATGATAGCAGATTATTATGTATGTACTTTACATAAAGTACTGAAGTACATGATATCCTACTTAATGTTATATTTAACCATAATACATAAAATTGTATATAAATGTATGCTGTATAGTACATCTTACCATCTAATGTCTCTTTTTTGACCTTATTCCATCTTATAAGCATGGAATCCAAGGCCCACAAAGGTAGCAAGTGACCTGCCTACCTTAGATTGTAACTAGTATACACACCAGTTCATAACCAAAGCTTTTGCCTACATCCACAGATTTTTGCTTTAATTGTTCTGCCCTCAAAAATGGAAATTTACATATCTCATGCAGGTTTTACATTTATTCTTTTTAGTTATGATCCAACACCAGGATACACCTTGACATAATCACAAAAGCATGGAACGCAACCCACTCCCATTCAGTCCCCAGCACTTCCTCCCCACACCCCTCCCTTCACTTCGCCAGTCCCTCTTCGCCTTTACAATTTCCTTTTTTTTTTTTTAAATTAGTGTCAGTTGGATACACTGACTGCCAGAACCCACTGCCACATCCTTGTGTGCACATATGAAAATTGGGTCAGATTCATTCTACTGTTCTTTCCTTTTCCTGTCCCTTTCTCTTTCTCCTCAATCCCCTAGGTTGTACATTTCTGAGAGGAACATTGTTGTACTTTTTTGTACTGCCTCATGACAAGCATTCAGTGAATTTTTAATGAATAACCAGTGAGCCACAATGCAAGATCATGGCCTTTTTCCTAAAGAAAGACTCAGTGCTGGGCATGGTGGGACACACCTGGGGAGGTTGAGGCAAGAAGATCATGGGTTCAAAGCCAGCCTCAGCATCTTGGTGAGGCCCTGAGTAACTTGGCAAGACCCTGTCTCAAAATAAAACATAAAAAGGAATGGGGATGGGGCTCAGTGGTTAAGTGCCCCTAGGTTCAATCTCTTGTACCAAAAAAATAAAACAAACCTCAGGGAATGTGAGAATGTTCTGTGACCCCTATACATGGAGCTAAGAGCTAAAGTCATTTTACTTCATTTTAATGCCTGCCAAGTAAAACCAACAGATTTTTTTTTTTTTTTTTTTTTTTTTTTTTTGGTATAAGGAGTTTTGTTAGATTTCAAGGAGAACATACAGATTATACTACATTTCTGTTCCTCACGGAATTTATCATCTAACAGAAAATCTCGTTGACAGTTTGAAAACAAATCAAATATATAGTATAAAATAATCAAATGTTTCAGTTATCTCCATAATCCCATGGCAGAGCAAGGAAAAATTTATCCTGATGTTTATTAAAAAAAAAAAAAAAACTGAGACTCAAAGGTTGAGACTGGCTTAGTTATTTGGTTAGTAGCCAAGATGAAACGGAACTTGGTTAGTAACACTGGAATGAAAGATCATACTTTGTGAAACACTGCTGTAACGATATGAAATTAAGACTGAGCAAAAAGTCCAACTCTGCACCCAAGTAAAGACTTAGGCAAAGTGATCCATTGAATGCTGCTTCCAGTGTTAAGAGGCTATGGGTCTTTTTGTAGTCACATCCCTACCCATGGGTGCTACAGTGTACTAAAATGCATGTCTCTTGAGACTGGACAAGTTGCTTCTAAAAGACAGGATACATTAGAAAGGAGTGGTCTTTCACTCTTTTCATTCTAAGCTGCAGTGTTCCTAGTAACCATTAAAACATCTTCTTACATGTGTTAAGGCCTTTGGGTCATTCTTTGGGAAATACAATACCCCCAAACCTTTTAGGTTTTATTGGCCAGTGAGTTCTTTTTAAGGTAACAGCCTTTATAAATTTCATGGCCATTTCCCATTTAGTTTGGGCCTCACTTTTCTAAGAAAAACCATTGAACATTTATTGATACCCACTAATGCAGTGTGCTGGAGGCCAGTGGATGTAGAGGAATAGTGATTGAAGTAGAGCTCACTCTCCAAAGATAAGGCAGTGAGTGAGGGAAGAGTAGAGGAAATCTACTATATACCGAGAAATGGGTCAAGAGGTAGGTGGATTTTATCTGAGGGCTTTGAGCAGGAGAACCTGATTTGATGGAGTCAGGTGAGCTCATTAAAAAGAGCAGGCTATCTGAATGTGAGAGATGGATGGAAGGAATGAGATTGGTGGAGAAACAATCGGTACAGTATGCATGAAAAGGATAAGGACCAGGGTCACACTAGTGGGACCTCAGAGGTGTAGGAATTGTACGGAAAACATCACATAACTTTCCTGAAGGACCCAGAAGAAGCCCTGAACAATGAAGAACCACACCATGTTCTGAAGAGGAAAGATTCAATATTATGAATGTATTTATTCTCCCCAAAATATCTATTAATTTTTAAAACTTAGCAAAAATACCAAAGGGATTTTTGAAGGGCACGGGAATTCAATAAAATAACTTTGAATTCAGTCCAGAGAAAAAGCATAGAAGAATATCCTGAAATTGGCCTGGGGCTGGGGCTGGGGCTCACTTACCTGGCATGTGTGAAGCACTGGGTTCGATTCTCAGCACCATGTATAAACAAATAAAGGTCTATCAACAACTAAAAAAAAAAAAAATTTTTTTTTTAATCCTGAAATGTTTTATAAGGCATAAAAAGAGAAAATTTGCCCTACTTAAACATTAAAATGTATTCTGAATATTTAATAATTAAGAAAAGTACTCTAAAGAGATCCAACCAGAGGCAGAAGAGTACATGTCCAGAAACAAACTCAGGTAATTTAAAACATGATAAAATGGTATTTAAAATTGATGGGAATTTTAATAAGTGCTTAAAACGTTTGGCTAAAGATAGTATAAAAATAAAAATTGAGTAGTACATGAGGATGAAAAGTTGAGCAATAGATTTCTATTGCCAATAGCAATAGATCTGTGTTGCAGATAGATCTATATGCAAATGAATTCAGTATACATTGTGGTGTGGAAAGGCAGTTACAAAATTGTAGACAATAGCATTCTATTCGTAAAACCGAGTTGCTGTTTATATGAGTATTAGGTAGGTGGCAAAAATGGAATTAGGTTAAAGAAGTCAAAAGTTCTCTGAAGCTGAAATACTAGCTGGAGCTAATATTTTTGAAGTATGTCTGAAGGCTTTCAGAAAGATGGTGGGTGTAGGGTAGAGAAGATGAGCCCTAGGACCTGAGAAATATGACAGGTTGAGAGTCAGTATTGTTAGGAAGAACATGAACCGTAATGGAAGGAGGAACAGGTCTCAAAGAGAAAAATATAACCATCTGAAAGTGATCATTGGCAACAAGATAAGAATGTTGCTATGGACACTATTGGGCAGGAGGTGAGGGATAGTGGTTGTAAATGAAAGGTAATGATTTTAATAAGGTTTAGTTAATACAATTTTAGTTTAATAAAATTTTTAGAATAATTTTCAACTGCAAATGGTAAATCATGGGTCATGTATGTTTTACCACAATTACAAATATATGTATTGATAATTACAAATTTTCATGGAATATTCCA
Organism: Callospermophilus lateralis; assembly: GCF_048772815.1. Classification (NCBI taxonomy): domain Eukaryota; kingdom Metazoa; phylum Chordata; class Mammalia; order Rodentia; family Sciuridae; genus Callospermophilus; species Callospermophilus lateralis. The sequence continues at coordinate 30,116,173 of NC_135305.1, read as the reverse complement.
TAAAAAATAGCTTTAAAGTTAGTACATTATTGTCTAAATAACATAAGGGTGGAGATGGGCAGCCCCAAAGTCAATTCAGCTATTTGTTAATGTCATCAAAAAACCCATACTCTTTCTCTTTTTACACTCTGTCCACTTGTGTGTGCAGATGATGTCTCCTCTTGTGTTTCAAGGTGGTTGCTACAGCTGCAAGCTCATGCACTGGAGCAGTAGCATTCAGTATGACACGGGGGTTGGGGCTGGGAGGTAAGAGGAAGTGCAGCAGAGGCTTTCTACTGTGCTCCTCTTATCAAGGAAGAAAATGCTTCCTGAAACTCTGTAGCCAGCTGCCCACACAGGCCTCTGTCTCATGTATGTCCCTAGATCAATTCCTAGCAAATGGAAATGTGATTACCCTGATTGGTTTGGGCCAATCCTTCCTGTCTGGCATCTAGCATGGTGAAAATGAGCTGTTATTCTTTAGTTTCTAGTCAGTTGAAACTGATTCTTTACCTTCTCAGTATGATCATCACTTCCCAGAATGAATAACACATGGATTCTTTAAATTCACACTTTAGAATACTTAATTTGACTAATAAAATTTGTACACAAAGTCAACCACTTATGTTAGTCTTTTATTCAGTCACCTGGAAGTAGTAAAATAGGGAGCCAGCACTTCTGGTTAGGGCCCCTTTGTTTCTGCTGAGGGGGGGGGGGCTAGGGTGACATGCCACCTTACTTTGCTGCCTCATTTGCTGAGAGCCATAGCCAAGTAGGAATGACGCATGGCATTTTTGGTTGAAAGGTGACCCCAGCAAGCCATTGAGATGATATGATTATGTTAAGATCTGCATTCAATTGGATATTAGACCCCCCCCCCCCCCCCCCCCCCCCCCCCCCCCCGCTGTCCGCCTCCGCCTGCTACTTTGGAGCTCTAGCGGGACTCCCGGAGAGTTCCCATTGGTTGGGGAAATGCGGTAGGAGGGATTTCCGGAGGAGGGATTTTCCTGTTGGTGTAGTGTGGCCCCGGGAGAATGCCACGTGTATGGTTCGCATATTGCCTGGGAGCGCGCGTGGCATTGGCGGGAGTTTCAGAAATAAAGTTTGTTCCTACTTGAGTGGCTCGTGATTTTGTGCCCAGCCAGACTGCGGCATCATCCTCCTCATACCCAGTGGCAAACTGACAGGCAAGGTGGTATGGCTTGACTGCACTCTGCTTTGGAACAAATCTCACGTGTGATTCTTGTCACTTCTCTCCAGGTCCTTTGGTTAACTGCTTGCTTTAAAGTCACCAGTTGTACATCTTACAAGTGAACAGAAAGTTAGGGAATCTGCTTTAATTCTCCTGCTTCCTCAGAATGTGGTATTTTATTTATGTTGGTTTTTTTTTTTTTTTTTTTTTTTTTTTTTATCTTTTTCCCCTTTGTGATTTTGAGTAAAACATTCTTTGGGTACTCCTATGGTTACCAGAGCAAGAAGTAGGCCCTCTTTATTCCCATTTTATTGTTTATAAATCAGCCTTTAAAGGCCATTGTTATCACTGTGAATTGATCAGGGATAGAGCCCCCCTGTCCTGATTTGAAGCAGTGGAAGGTGTGCACCTGCAGTAAGCTTGATTTGTGGGTGAAATCTCCATGGAGTGTGTGAACCCATCTGGCTGACCCTCTGGGACCTTAACATGGCTTTGGTATTCAGTGTTTCATTGCATAGGTAGCAATATTTTGCCACATTTTATGGGAGAACTATGGTTTTAAAAGATTCTGGGACTAGATCCAGCAATTCCGTTTCTGAGAGTTTGTGTGTGTGTGTGTGTGTGTGTATCTTATGGATAAGTACACACAAACACACACACACACACACACCCCTCCAAAAGAATTGGAAACAAGTTTACAGAGATTACTCATGTTCATAGCAACACTGTTCATAATAGTCCCTAGTAGAAATAACTCATGTCCATCAATGGATGAATAGATAAACAAAATATTATACACACACCTGAAATATTATTCAGCCTTTAAAAGGAATTTCTGACACATCAAACATGGATGAAACTTGAGGACTTTTTGTTAAGTGAAATGAGCCACTGTAAAAGACAAATACCGTATTGTCCCACATATATGTGGTACAGAGTAGTCAGATTCAGAAAAACAGAAAGTAGAATAGTGGGTGTCAGGGGCTAATAGAGATAAAAATGGAAAAACCATGGTCTAATGGACATAAGAATTTCAGTTTTGCAAAATGAAAAAGTTCTGGAAATTGGTTGCACAACAATGTGAATACACTTAATGCTAAACATGAATTTAAAATAGTCCAAGATGGTAAATCATGTGTCATGTATATTTTACCACAATTACAAATATATGTATTGGTAATAAGAGGGGAAGTAAAGATCCTGGGACTGGCCCTCACTGCTCTCTGTGGCTCTCTGTTTTCTTTATGACTTCACCACCATCATCTGTGTGTAGGCTCAGGTGACCTCTGTTTCTATAATCATGGCCTCTTCCTTAATTCAATACATGGTTATCAGTTTAGTATGAAAACCACCTTTTATATAAATTTAGGCTGTAGACTCCTCTACACCCCTCTTAGGAAACAAACAAAACACTATGAAATTATTTCTGTGAAAACTTCAATAGCAAATTTGAAAAAACTGTGGATTAGAGGTCATAAGGAGACAAAAATAATGTTTATCCTTGTCTATAAGCTATGCATGTCTTATTTTTAATTTTTTAATAGAGAAGTCATGGTACATTTTTTTGGAACTAAAACTTTGACGATCTGAATGTGTTACTCAGATTAACTAGATATATTCAAAATATCCAGAATTGTCCACCTTAAAGCTAACATTTCTGTAATTTACTACATGGTATGAGTTGGGTGTTCTGAGTCTCTTCAGAAACTAATCTTTGTCATGTGTTGGAAAATAGACTCTCATGATGAATCTTTTTCCCATAGAAGAGCTCAAGGTCAGTTTTCAGTTTGCTTGTTTGTTTTGGTTTTAGAGGAATAAGAGGATTAGCGCTCCAGAACACCCAAAAGAAACAGTTATGACATTAAAGGTTTCCAGTACTCAGACTGAGATCCAGGGCTTTTGGGGGAGAGTTGCCAAGGTCCAAGCCCCACCTAGAAAGTCACTCAGAGTGAGACTTCACAATGGTTCCTGTTGAAACATGCCTCCAAGTCACGTGTTTTAGAAAGATAGGGCCCCGGGTGACGACTTATCATAGGTATGACTAGATGTTCAAACCTTTTGTACCGGAACTGCGCTAGGTAACATAATAAGGAAAAGTTTTAAAACTGGATTTAACTAAAAGAGCTTTAATTGGCATCATGTCTAGTTTCGTTGCATTACATCACTTGGATTCCTGTGAAGTATTTTGAGTCTTCTATAGGACAGATTAATTTAGATTAAAATCTCACAGAGCTAATTTAAAGTATGTCTCATGATATCACAAATTGAGATGTTAGAACAGATAACAAGTTTAAGGAGAGAATCCTTTGAGTTGTGTTTGATCAAAACACTTCTTGTGATTTGAAGCAAAGGTGTTTTTTCTTACTTGTTTAATGTAGTTTATTCATTTATATCATTCTCTGGAATTGGGACCTATATTCTTGCTTGGGACCAGAGTTCATAATGGTGATTCTTATATATAAAAACAGTTTGTATCTCTAGGTATTGTTAACATGGAATCAGTGTTAGTGCAGTCATGTGGACTCATACTGCTTAACCCATATTTGTTATTTTAATCTACTCCAGCCTTTAAACAAAAGGTAACTAAACCCATAGTGTAAATGCCACAGTAACACAACTAAAACCAAATAATAATGATTTTTGGCATATCCCAAGCAGGAAAACTCTGTGGCCATTAAAAATCACATTGTATGAACAAGTTCTACATTGAAGAATTTTATTGAAATAGGAAAATATTCACAATAAATTGTTATTTCTAAAAGGCCACAAAATAAAGGGTTTAGAATAACCATATTTATTTAAATATATATTTAATTTAGTCATACAAATATGACAACATATGTAATTTTTAAAACGCAGAATAGAAAAAACCTCAGAAATTGTCATTTAACCATGAAGTTTTTTCTGTTTCTGAGTACTATGGAATTTTGAGTGACTTTTCTTCTTCCTCTTGATGTATAGTTTTCTGCTTTAAGCAAGTATATGTTCATTTTATAAATTTTATTATTAAGAAAGTATAATATGTGCTATGTTAATAAATACACAAAACAATATACACTTTTTATATTTTCTGTAATTCAGTCTTTTGTAAATTTAGATGGGTCTTTTAATAAATTAGTTCCAAGTTTTTAACTTTCACACTGCTAATTGGATGCTTAAATTGTTTGAAAACTGCATCATGTGCCAAGCAGATTTGTTCACTGTGCTTTTTTAAATGGATGATTCTTAGCATATAGGAAGCTAAAGATGATGAGCCAGCATGACATTACTTTAGGTTAGTCATGCTTTCTAAAATCCAATGCTTACAAGTTGTGTGCATGTGTTTCCAATAAAGACTTATTTACCATAGCAGATGACTTTCTTTAACATTCTGTGCTTCATTTTCACACTCCTGTTTACTCATTGCAAGTTGTTTGACCGTACGTGGTTCTCAAGTCTTGAAAGACCCTCTTTGCCATTGCAGCCTTCTCCAGAGTCTTCACCTTTTGAAGCTTAGAAGGCAACCCCTGCAAACTCACAGGATTCATTCCGGGGGATCACAAATGTGATTCCCACACACCTGTATCATTGCATGCTTGGCTCATACTGACTTTGTAGCACTGTGTTTGTGTCTCCCGGAGGAAACAGGATGGTAGTGATCATCCTAATAATTACCATCTGTTGAACACATACTGTGTGCCAGAAGCGGCACTCCCGCTTTGCATATGTTACTTCATTTAAACCTCCTACTATTACAAAAAGTAAATGCCATTTTCTCCATTTGATAGATGGGAAAACTAAGGCTTTGGTTTTAAACAAGATATGATAAAAAGACAGAACTTTGAATTCTAGAGGAAGAACCAGAAGTGGAATCCCATAACCCATAACCCCTTTTTGATGCAAGGGTTTAGTGACCCAACTGATGAATAGGGCAACCTCATAGCTCCTGGACTCCTCTGAAGTCCAGGATGCTGTTTAGTCATTTTTCTACTCTTTGTACTAACAAAATAGCTTTATCTTCCCTGTGTGCACTATTCTCACAGTGTTTGGCAGGTGGAGAAGGCATAAGCCACTAAATCCAGATTTCAGAGGGTTATGATAATCTGGTCAATGTCTTAAGTTCCTACTTTAAGGCACCGTTTCTGATTTTTATATCTTATATCTTATTTTTTGGACCTAAAATTAAAAAAAAAAAAAATTGCGGTGGCAGAGTACCAGTGATTGAACTCAGGGGCACTCCAGCACTGAACTACATCCTCAATCCTATTTTGTATTTTATTTAAAGACAGGGTCTCACTGAGTTGCTTAGCGCTTCACTTTTGCTGATGCTGGCTTTGAACTTGTGATCCTCCTGTCTCAGCCTCCGAAGCCACTGGGATTACAGGCGTGTGCTGCTGCACCTGGCAAAATTTTGATTTTGGTTGATTTTTCCAAATGCTCCTCTGCTCCATGCTGGTTAATAATGCCAGCAATAATAACAGATAATAACAGTCGTTTATTGAATGTTTACTGTTGTGCTAAGTGCTTTATAAACATTGACCCTATGAATTAGGTTTTGTTACTTTTCCATTTTATAGATGAAAACACTGAGACTCAGGTTAAATGGCTTGTTTCACTTTACATTCTTATTCATGCATCAATCTAATAAAGGAGTGCAGTGAAGATTTGTATCCAGTTTTTCTGGACTCCGGTTTGAATGAAGACTCTTGTCTCTTGCTAGTATTGTGACTTGGGGCTAGTTACTCAGCCTACTTCTGTGTATTGTTTCTTGACCTGTAAAATGGGTGATAAGATATTTACCTCAACATTGAGATGTGGATTAAATGGATTACTGAATGGAAGGTGCTTAGAATAGTGCTTGACCCATAGTGACTGCTTAGTATTAGGTATTTAAAATGATAATCACCCTTAACAATATTATTAATATTAACCAGATTTTAAATGTTGAAATAACATATTAAACAATATAAAAGTGTGTGAAGGGACTTACATCCTCTTGTTGCCACCTCTGACTTGCCCTCCCCAGAATTAACCAGTTCGGTATATATCCTTCCAAGATATTTCCTATGCCATTGAAAGCTATTTTAAATTGTCCTTTCATTAATGAAGTACAGGTTGAGAGAAAAATTTTATGGTGTTCTCGAGAATGGGAAAATGGAGAGATAGGGAGATAAATTCATTCATTCAATTAATATTTATCAAACATCTGCTTTGTGTTATAGGGCTTAACAGAATGCTGAGGATTTAGTGTCACATGTGGCACGTGTTGAATTTCTGTTTTGAGCATTTATTGATGTTTGTGTTTTGGTTTTATTTAGGATATGATGTTTCAGCTTCTCCGAGGTCTGGACTTTCTTCACTCTCACCGAGTAGTGCACCGTGATCTAAAACCACAGAACATTCTGGTGACCAGCAATGGACAAATAAAACTGGCTGACTTTGGCCTTGCCCGCATTTATAGTTTTCAGATGGCCCTTACCTCAGTGGTGAGTAAGAGAATACTGTCTTTTCGTTGAATTATCTTTCCTGCTTCAAATAACAAAGTGCCCCTCTTCCATGCTCCTAACGTTACTGTTTCCTGTGATCTTTACTACTTCCCAAAATGTCTTTGCAATCTTCTGGATAGCAGTGGATAAGAGGAGAGCATTCTGTTTACAGCCACAGAGACATCTGGGCTGGGTGTATTGTGGCAGGACCCATTGCAGAAATAGCCTGTTGCATCTTAACCACTAGAAAGGAATCAGTTACAAGTTTCCAAACACTTTTTGCCATAACCACTGTTTTCAGAGCTACGTCATGATGAGCTCAGGGTCAGGAAAAAGAAAGTGGGAGGAATGTTGACCTATCTTCAGCGTCCTGTCTTGAGAAGCAGCAGGAGTACCAACCCAGGTATGTTAAAACACTTCTGAAGCTGAGGATACTGACTGTGAAGAAGAAAGAAATTGACAATGAACATGGATGATCCTTGAACAAGTAGCCCCACCCTGCCAGCTCTAAGCCAGAATAGAAAGAGTGAACCAAGGGTCTATTTTGGCAAAAAAACGGCAATTATAATATCCTGTTCTTTGTCTCACTGAGGTGCAAAACCATAGTAGTGACTTTGATTAGTTTCTATTCCTCCTTGCAGTTCATTGTTTCTGAGATGAATTTTTTGAAATTCTGTACCCAAACTACAAAAAGAACAGCCTGGAAGCGAGTATTAATAACCCTTTTCTTTGAAAGATTTGTTTTATATATAGTGAATTCATACATAGATAGAAAAGCCAGGGAATGTTCCCTTGCCTTGCAATTTATTTTGGAGTTGTGTGCAAAAAGGTTCTCAAATCAGGGGCAGCACTGTCCTGGATGGGGGACACTGTTGAGAGAAATATATGGTAGCATCTTTGGTCATCACAGTGACCTGGGGCAGGGTGGGGGGATGGCTGCTTCTGGCATTTAGTTTATATTCTTCAAGGAAGCTAGCATTCTCCACAACAACAACAACAACAAAATGTTCCCTCGAATTCCAGTAATTCTTCAGCTGAGAAGTAGAAATCTGAGCGAAATGTAAGAAGTAGAAATATAAGAGAAGTTGGAAATTCTCTGAGACAGGTAACTTGCCTTAGGAAAAATTCCAACTTGCAGAAGTATACTCCATCTACCCTTTCCCCTCACTCAAAATATGAATACTACAACCTTCCGTGTAGAACTCCTTACATTCCCAGCATTAAGTACTTTGACTGGGCATCAGGATTTCTCCAGAGGATTCCTTGAAGTATGTTGCAGTTGTTAAAAGATAAATCCTGCTTCTTTCCTCTTTGCCCAGCATACACCAATACTTTTGAGAAGATAAAACAACAGCTGTTGTTAAGAGGCTAGGTCTTCGCTTTGGGCAGGGCCAAGTAAGCTCTTCTGTTCTTACAAAATCGGACCAGAAAGGGCGGAGTCTGTGTGTTTCCCCAGTGGGAAGGGTGAGGTAGGCTTTGGGCTTCCCTAGGAAATTATTGCACATGTTGTTTTGGGGCCCTGGGGAGAAACATGAATAGACTTTGTGATCAGGGCAGTAATAGGGGAGCAGATGAAGGAACTGGTCTCCTTGGGTACATTAATTGAGGGAAGGATGAGCTGTAACTAAGCCGGACACGATTTTAATCCCCCCAAGTGGGCACTGATAACCACAAGTAAAAGCAGGAAACCCAGTTGGTTTTATTTTGATTTTTTTCTTTTTTCTTTTTTGCTTGTTAAATTTGAGGAATGATGGCCTAACTCATGTGTAACATCAATTAACATTCCATTCATGCTGGAAGTTGGTATGTTTAAACAGGAAAATGCAGACAAAATGTTTTATATTCAGAGAAAACAGGAAAGGCAAGCATAAAACACGTTTTTTTCTGTATCTAGTCTGTATGGTGTACTGTATATTCCTGTGGTGGCATTAGTCAAAGATGTTAGCAGCTGGGAGAGACTTGATTTGAAAGAGTGATAGACAGAATTTAATGGCAGTAATAAAAGGTACATTTCTGTAAGCTGCTGCATTTAAAATTTTCCTGTTTAATATTTTTTGTATGAAAAGGAAAAATCCATTTAATATAGTGATGCTTTGATTTGCCTACACTTAGTAACATATAAAAACTTAGAATCACAGTTTTTCAAACTGAGCTGGTGTATATTTTTAGTATCTCTGGAAGAGACGACACTCCACTTCCTGGAAATGCACATTTTTAGTAGATTATGTCATATGGTATGTCATATGGAACCTGGGAATCAACTTAATTTGTGGAATGTTAAAGGGATTAAAAGTTAACTGATTTGAAACTGACTTTTTACAGCCATGAGAAATGCTAATATATTACTTATCTTTCAAAGATTGATCACATGTCCTTTTCTGGTATCCCTCCAAAAATAGAGCCCTATCACTAGAGTAACATCTTACTAATGTCTTTCATGATACCACTTTCTAACTTGTTTGTAGTTATTTCAGGATTTTATTTATCAGGCTGCAAGTTCCTTGAAAGTAAATGCTATGTCTTATTCAGCCTTGTTTATTTTGATAGGTTTTCAGGAAATATTTTTAATGAATAAACTGACAAATGCCAACATAATAGATATAAGTAGCTAAGTTGTAATAAAAATAGGGAAGAAATTACCTATACATTTAATGTCTCAATATTCCTAAATAGTTACCCAGTGATACTAAGCCAAAGGATTTGCTAGAGCAAATACCTTAAAAATGTCTTGAGTACATTCTGTACCTTAGTCCTGATTAATTCATTGACAAGTATCTGTTCAAAGTCAGGAAAGTTGTATGCTGTAGCTCAGTTTCATGTTAGGAGTGTAGGAATGATTTGAACCCAAGTTCATAGTTTGTGCCTTATGATTATGGTAATCCTCTCTGCTGGCTCATTAAAGAATTTCCTGTATGAATTTACCTTCAATCCTGAACAGAAAGCTATAGAGATTCAGAAATATGGCATTGCTGTTCCACTAGAAGTTGACAATGTAACCCTCTGTATTTTGGTGTTAACTTTAGAAGAGGTTTCATACTTCACAGATAATTAGTATTCTCCAAATGAAAGAATGAGTGCATTATTAGGCAAATTTTTTTTCTATTTAGTTATTAAGCTAACTAACTTCGTTAATATATGTATATTTATATAATACATGGAATTTCTATGTGGATCATTGACAATAGCTTGCATTCCTACAGTCTTTCTAAAAGTTTCAGAAGGTTCTCACATATATCCTAGATTTTTACAGGGGCAGCTAGCAGTATTTATTTCATTTTAAAGTCTCACATGATGGAACTGGAACTGCTGCTTTATAATATCTGAACTATGCTTTCTGCCAGCATTCAAGAAGAAACATCTTTTCTGAATTAATTGAGAAATTAGCTGTTTTAGACAGGTGAGCTTTTCAGCTGTCTTGGGGTGTAACACTATCTATACTCTGATCTTTAATATTTAATATTTTAATGAAATGTTTCTGTTGTTCATACTCAGTACATAGGCCTTTTGGGTAGAAATTTACTTAGGACAAGCATTATGAGTCTGGACTATAGTTTTAGCTGTCGTTGGTATATAACATAGGCCAAATGACTTTGCTTGTAACCACCTAATAAGTTGAGGGCTAATCTCTAGGGTTCTGTGCCCTTTAGATCCTAACTGTACTGGGCTGTCTTTAGTAAGACACTTGGGTGTCTTTGGGGGATATTAGATTCTTGCTGCTGAGTATAAAGTAATACATGTACTTGTACCTATATAGAATAAAGATTTATACTATTTTTAAAAGGCTGAAGGATTAAAATTTGGGTGGCTGCAGTGTATGCCTTGGACCTAGGCAGGAGGGACCCCTGGCTTGAGTCTCATGCTGTAGAGGAGCCTGTGCTAACCTGCTCCAGCCATGTCTCCCTTCATGGGCACAGAACCTAGTGTGCAAGGAGAAATGGCCAAGACCTCCATACTACCCCCAGGACATTGAAAATCCCTGACAACATGGGATTTCATGGGCTCATCCTTCCCCCTAATAGCAGATTTTGCCACTTGTATGTTTGCGCTAAGCCTAGGGACAGGTGTTTGCATGCATATGGGCATAGCCTGGACAGGTGGACTGGAGTGTCTGATACACACCTGTGAGGTCCCTTGTGGTTCAAGAGAAAGCCAGAAGTGTGAGGAGAAGTGGAGCCCATTATATCTGCACCCGATGTACATTATTTTTGTCAAAAAAGTTTCCCTGAATCCCTGAAAAATGAGCTTCTGTGACTTATAATGAACCAATAGATTTGCAGAAAACCAAAAAGAACTAGTTTCAGGGAGGTTATTCCAGTTGCACTGAAGTGATATGCAAGAAACGTGACTCATATGCTTATATAATATCTGTAGCAAACGTGTTTGGAGAATATACACACATTCAATAGAATGACTATTAAGACTTGCTAAAATTATGTTTAAAGTCATTCTAAAATCAACATTTCCAAGTACTTCCCATGGTAGTATATGTGCCAGCACATTTTTTTGTCTTTCAGTATAAATCAAGACCAACGACTCAGCCAGCAGTTTTAGTCCTACATGAGAGTATGTCCTGGCCTGTCAGAAAGTGTCTCAGAGCAAAGCCAGGGACATCACCAGCAGCTCCATTGAAGTCCCTGATCATCATGAAGCCTGTGATCAGTAGCTCAGGGAGGGAGAAATCTCTGATTATGATGCAAAAATCTTCACTTTTTTTTCCCTAAACCTAACTATACAGCATTCAAGGTGATCCTGTTGCCACTGGATTGGTGTTTTAGGAACTCTTTACCATTTCTTTTTGGAAGTAGGAAATGGAGACTCAAACCAGATTAAACCTGAATTTGCCAGATAGATTATAAAGAGATGGGAAAACTCTATTGTTTACATTTCAGCTCTTACCCATGATCCCAACTTCCCTTTTCTTCCTACCAAAGGCTGTAGTACCTCAAAGAATTTCAAAGGGTTCTGTGGAATTCTCAGGTTCTATAAAGGTATCTAGAGGTTCCAAGAATGTTCAAGAGTTTGTTTTTTAAAATAATTTTTGTCTTATTAAAATTGTAATTAATAAACAGCTAACTGGGTCCACATTTTGACACAGTGGGGAACATTAAGGCATGAACTAGTGCCTCTCAGTTTTCTTTTTTTAATGTAGAATTCAAAATAAAACTTTGGACATACTTGGGTACCTGAATATTTTGTATATGCATTGTTGTTTTGGAAAAAAATCAAGCATTCTCTCAGTTCACTTCTGTGTGTTCATGTCCTTACAGTCGCCCAACTGCATCATCATGACAGTGTGCATATTACTCACTTAATAAGAGACTTTTAAATGTTTTTATACCCAGATGTGATTGCCAGTACTCAAGCACTAAGGACCAGTCACTCCCTAAGATAGTCACCATAAAGCTACATATGATAGAAAGAAGTCTACATCCTAAAATAAGCTCCCTCTTCTGGTACTTTACCTAACTTTACCTTCTGAGATGAATTCCAGGATTGGCCTGCCTTAACCAATTTCTTCTCTGGAATGATAAGTGTTATCATGAATTTCTGGGATCTTTTGGGGACCTTTATGCAATCATTCAGTGCTAATCACTAAATTAGCATTTGTCTTTTAAAAGTTTGTGCCTAACACCTAGTTGGGAGGAAAATGCCACTTTGTACCATAATGAAAGAGTGGGAATGTTCTCCTGTCTTGTTAGTGACTTAATAAATTCTCAGTGAATTATTTCCCTCTTCTCCAGAGGCCCTTTTCCCACATCATCTTTCCTTTTTTTTTTTTTTTTTTTTTTTTTTTAAGAGAGAGAGAGAGAATTTTTTTTTAATATTTATTTTTTAGTTTTTGGCGGACACAACATTTTTTTTTTTTTAAAGAGAGAGTGGGGGGGAGAGAGAGAGAGAGAGAATTTTTTAATATTTATTTTTTAGTTCTCGGCGGACACAACATCTTTGTTTGTATGTGGTGCTGAGGATCAAACCTGGGCTGCACGCATTCCAGGCGAGCGCGCTACCGCTTGAGCCACATCACCAGCCCTCATCTTTCCTTTTTAAAAAGTCATTCATGTCCTGAAAACATCTTTCCTCTGTAGAAATGGACAAAAGACAGTACATAAATAATAAACCTGTTGAGACTGTTAGACAGCTGCGTAAAGTACAAAAATTATTTGGTTTTTTTTTTTTTTTTTAAGTGGAACTGGCAAGATTTTAAAGATTTTCTTTATTTAGGGTCATTAATTTATTTAATACCACAAGTATTACAAAATTTTATACTAATATCCCCTCTTAGGCCTCTGACAATGAATAGTTTTTTACTCTAACTTATCTTAATGTTGGTAGCATTTAGTAAACACTAAAGAGACTTTTTGGATTCAGACAAAATAGCTTTCCGATAAGCCCAGGGGAGAAAATTAAGGAAATAGAGTGCTGGCTTTCAGTCAACAATTATCACTGATCACTTTCCATATATATTGGAGAACCTGAGAGAGGATGGTGAACAAAAATGGACAGTGTTTGCTCTCAAGAGCATAGAAGCAAAATGATAGATCTGAATAAAATCATCACATGAAGGAGTGTATAGTTAGAAACAAGTGAGCTCAATGAAGGAAGAGAATAAGGTTCTGTGAGGCCATGTGACTCAGGAGCCTTCAGAGGCTGAGGTCAGGGAAACCTTTTCTGCATACCCATGACAGAATGTGGGATGCTCAGGGAGGTCTCCAGCACCCACCTTTCTGAACCTTCTGGATGTGGGCCCCTTGGATGTGCACATCAGGCAGTCTGTACCTGTTTTCTATGTGTGCATTTGGAATAGCTCATCGTAGAGTACTGCCAGGTGAACAATGTCATCTTTTCAGGGGAAAATAAATTGTTGATGCTTGTTTTCTCTTCGTGCATGTTGTATTTACTATGGAGACCTGGCAGGGTTTGGGCCTGGGCTTGGGCAGCCGAGTTGCTCCCACAGAAGCCTCCAGACGCTGCCAGTGCATACTGAATAAATCAAACCATGAGCATTACATGAGTATAGTGGAAAAAACCCAAGCCCTGTCGCCCCAGCATCTCAGCGAAAGTGCAGGACACACCTCGGAAGCAGGAAAGGCTCCTGTAACTCCCTCCCCGCTAACATCTTGCCGTGACACAACCAGGTCTGTTTTGTTAAAACTTCCAGTTGCCAGTACATATTTCATAGTTAACAATGGAGTGTTTGTGCCGGTTTCGTTTTCACTTTCACCAGTGAGGGAAATGGAACACAATGGGGGCAGCACACAGAGCTGGGAACAGGACACGTTTTCTTCAGGATTCCCAGGGCTGGGTACGGGGAAAATGCCCGAGCCAAAGCAAACACACGAACCCATCCGGATCCTCCGTTGCGCATTCTCAGTGGTAATAAAACACGTTTTGAGTTACCATCTGATAGGTTAACTCTGCCGCCACAGGGAAGGCAAACATTGGTGACCACTGTGAGGCTTGCTCCCATGTAGAAGGAGGATGAATTCCACACTGTACAGAGGGCTGCCGTGGGGCCGTGCGTACGTGTGGGCATCCGACTCCACCAGCTGTACTCGGGAGGTGAACCCGATGACTGCCCTCCTTGTTTATAAAAGATAGCCATTCATTTGACTCACCTAAATCTAGCTCCTTCATAAGTGGTCACTGTTGCGAATTAGTTCTGGACGAAAGCAGTTTAATGTTACGCCTGGAGGACGTTTTCCTCCGAGAGAACTGGACGTTCCTCTCTTCCTCCATTCGTGTTCCTTCTGCGCGTCCTATCAAGGCGCGGTGTAGAGAGGGTCTGGTTGTCACCTGGATTTTTATATCCCACCCTTCACGCTTCCTGAGATGTCATTCAAATCTCAGCCTCCTGAGGCCAAATTTAGGTGTGAAGATCAATTTTAAATTTAAATGTAAAGACCATGTGGTCTTGTCTTATTATGGTCTTGTCTAAATGCTTTAGAGAGGTTTTCTTTAATAAGCAAAGGTTTCTCAAGGATCCCTTAAGATGACAAAACGTTGTTACCATTAAGGTTCTTAATGGAAATGCACCTTCTGTGCTGAGTCCTGAGCAAGTCTGAAGAACTTCAGTTAAGGAGATAATCCCATCTCCTTAATTTACTTAACCCAAGTGTCCTATTATTTTTATACTCAGGCTAGGGAGGCATAGTCCTTGGAATGAACATGAAACGATGCTTTCTTAGCTTGGATTTTTGTGTCCTCTTTGGATGTGGGAGCTTCTTGTGTTTTACAGCTGTCACTTCTGCCTTGTAAGGAAGGGGAAGGTGCCATATTGCTTGGACTTTGATAATCTCATAGTATAAGTTTCCAAGCAAGATTCTTCATTGAAATTCCATAACTTTGACATACCCATTTTTATCCAATCAATCTAAATTTTACACTATTTTGCTGGTTCCCACAGTGCCTTCCTTGCATATTGTAAGCACTTGAGAAATAGTGGTGAGTAAATCCTCATCACCCGAAGAAAAAAATTCCAAACTCTACAGCATGAACATACAAAATTTCTTTTCTTCCTTTTTTTTTTTTTTTTTTGTCTTATTGTCTTTGAGTCTGTCTCACAACAACCTGCTTTCAAAAAATGAATCAGTGGATGATTTTCCACTTCTGCATTTTCTGTGTTACTGTTTATGTCATTGTAGCATCATTTATAAGCATCTGAAAGGTTTGGGTTTTTTTTTTTTTTTTCATTTGTTTTAGACGCAACTTTCAGCTAATCTTCCCAGTCTCCTGCGTCACTGCCTGATAATAACTTGAGCTCCAAGGGAGTAACAGTTACTCTTTGAATGTGTGTTTGGGCAGCCATTTCTAATCTTCAGATGATTGCTCCTGTGCTTCATCCTTCCTTACTCAAGACCACAAACCTCCCACCACCTCTCAAACTTGTGCTCTGTTATTTTCCAAATGATATCCTCTATTTAAAAATTAGGATTTCTTGGCATCTCTGGAAGAACCACAGTGTCTCAGGAGGGGATTGAAAGTACCTGCATTGTAGTTTCCTTTTGGTATTTTATGTAGTCCACTTGGGTCCTTGAGAAGATTGGGCATGTGTTTCTGATCATCTGTACAGGTCTCTCCAAAAAATGAGGTCAAACTTCTAAATGATTATTTTGTAGTGCTATATTTTTTGTCTAATTTTATTGATTTGATTGCTACTTTTCCAAATTTGTTTCTAAACGATAGTCTTTGGGCCACTGAGCCCTTCCTTTTATTATGCCTGCTTTTGGCTTTTCTTTTCTCTGGGGATTGAAACTCAGGGTGAGTGATCTTGTTGCACCTGGCATCTGAAAGGATAGTGATGATTTTTAAATCCCTCATAAATGTGAATGTTAAACTTGACAGTTGGCTGTGCGGGAATAATCTACCTTCAAGTCTCAGGGAAACATCCAAATGAAAGAAGGGGAAAGCGTAGGAGAATTTACTTTAGTGCTGCTCATATATTTATTTTGAAGGCTTGGCAGAATCTAAAAATGGGGCTGTAAATTTAACAGCTCAACCATAAAAACCCCAAAATAAGGAATAAAAAAACGTATGATTTCTAGGTTTGGATACTAATATAAAGTTCCAAATTTTTAGTTTCCTTTGCTATCTTAATTTCTAAAAACCCTCCTTCCCTCTCTCTTTCTCATTTTTATGTTGATTAATTACTTCTTAAAGGTTAACGGTGCTTTGAAATGTGTGAAAGTGTTTTCTGAGTCCTTGGCTGATATACTTCAGTTGATAGATTGCATGGTGGCACTAAAAACTCTCTGCACCTTATGTAACGCTGGGTGATTTCAGTGAGGTAGGGACCGTGCATGGTATCAGTTCTTGTGGGAAAATATGCTTCAGTGGCTTACTGGCACTGGTTTTGGAATGTGGCATTTAAAAGTACCTTTTTACAGTGGGAAAGAATTCTGTCAAGAATAAACAGTCTGACCTTGTTAAATGGGCCAAAGTCTGTCTGTAACCTAGTTCCAGAAAACTAGCTTTTACTAGTTTAGAAAAAGCAGATTAGAAGAAAATACAACTGAAACTTTTGTAAAGGATAGAAAAAGTTACTATCAAGAATGTAAAACAGATTCCCAGGATGATGGTCTTCGTATACATTCGTGACAGTTTCTTTACCTGAGTGGAAAACCCCATTTTTGCCAAGTGGAAGAATACAGTTAGTGAGAAACAGCAGATTTTTTTTTTTTTTCCTGGAAAGACAAGACCAGCTTATAGGAGGGAACAGTGACAGCAGCCATGCAGCATGGCCACCGTGGGAAGCCAGCAGGCCTGGGAGACAAAGGAAGAGTGGGGATGCAACAGTGACTAACCTCCCTTGCCATTCCTGCTTTCCAGACCCATCCGCAGCCCCATGATCCAGCTGTCCAGGCCTTTCCCCCCTCCTTGAAACAACATGCCATAGATTTCGTGTCTCCATAACCATTAGACATTCTTCCTGTCTGCTTAGATTGCCTTTCCCCTTCTTCTTCTTCTTTTTTTTTTTCTTCCTTTTTGGGGTACCAAGGATTGACCTCAGGGCACTCGACCACTGAGCTGCATTCCCAGCCCTATTTTGTATTTTATTTAGAGACAGGGTCTCACTGAGTTGCTTAGCACCTTGGCATTGCTGAGACTGGCTTATGAACTCGCGATCCTCCTACCTCACCCTCCCAAGCCTCTGGGATTACAGGCATGTGCCACCATGCCCAGCTGAGAACATATTCTTTTTTTTTAATTTGTCAAAGCATGTTTATTTTACTTACCCGTGGTGCTGGGAATCAAACCCACTGCCTCACACGTGCTAGGCAAATGCTCTACTGCTGAGCCATAACCCCAACCCTGAAAATGTATTCTTGAAGACTGCATTATAGTGCCACCTCGACAAAACTCACCTGATTGCCTGGGAAGCTGGGCACATCCTCTGATGTGTGCTTTTGATTCACCTGTAGCTGTCTCATGATAATATTCCCATTGGTTTCGCATCTGTCATCCATATAAAAAGGTTAATTTTGCAAAATGTGCTTTTCAGCATTTCAGGTAGCACACAGGCTGATGACTTGGTGAGTGTTTATGGAATGTGTGTGTGAGATGGAACAGGTTTTGGAGTTGAGGAGTGGAAGGAACTGAGCTCAGAAAGGATGCCTACCCCTAAACATCAGCTTCCCTGAAAGGGGTCATTACAACTTCTATCTGCATCTGTTTAGAAATTTCAGCACCAAGAATCCAATTTGTTTCATTAATTATATTTAGATTATATTTTTAAAACCAAAAATTGTAAATAATGACAATAAAATAAAACCAAAATTGTATTAATTTTACCCAGATGCATGACTAGTTGGTAGGTTGGATATTGTTGTAGAGTCTGCAAGAGCTCATTGATGCTAGTTCTAATCACAACCAATTTTAATGTTAAATGGCCAATTTGTCAATATTAACTTGAATGGGGGACTTAAATACAATTATAGTACATACCAAACTTTAAAAGCAATATAGCTTTAAGAAAATTGCATGATTTTTTAAAAATTAAATGGGTAAAATAAATAAGTATTTTATCAATGGGCTTATGGCAGAGTTTTTCCAAAGCTGCATGGGGTTTAAAATATATAATTTAAGGGCTGGGTTGTGGCTCAGTGATAGAACACTTGTCTGGTACTTATGAGGCAGTGGGTTTGATCCTCAGCACCACATAAAAATAAATAGATAAAACAAAGGTATGTGTCTAAAAAATGCCATATATATTTTTATTTTATACACACACACACACACACACACACACACACATATAAAATAGATTAAAATGCATTTTCTTAAGCCTTTCCAGGATTATATATTATGTAAAGTAACTACATAATATCTGGTCTTTCTAGTTTTTACTGGGTATGTGTATAAAGATATTGTAGGAAAAGTCAAAACAATTCATTGTGAATTTAAAAACATTAAAGTCTAGAGGAAAAAAAAGACTCACATGTTCTTCTTATACCTGAACACAAATTAGTCGCTATCATGCTTTTTACCAGCAAGAAAAGGTTAAAAATGTGGCATAGTATTTAAGATGTTCAGATTGAGTTAACATTCCACTTGAAATAGGGACAGTTTCTTCAAGAGTGACCTTTCTTTTGTAATTGTATTCAAGTCGACATATAATCTTATTTGGTTTTTTGTTTTTGGGGTTTTTACCTTTATTTATTTTTATGTAGGGCTGAGGATCAAACCCAGTGCCTGACATTTGTAACACAAGTGGTCGAACACTGAGCCATGACTCTAGTCCCTATTTTTTGTTTTTTAACCAGGGATTGAACCCAGGGTTGTTTAACCACTAAGCCACATCTACAGCCCCTTTTTTATATTTAGAGACAGGGTCTTACTGAGTTGCATAGGGCCTCACTAAGTTGCTGAGGCCGGCTTCGAACTTACAATCCTCCTATCTCAGCCTCCCACACCACAGGAATTACAGGTGTGCGCCATTGCACCCAGAATTTTTATCTTTCTTTACATTTATTACTGTAGCTTTATTTCTGTAAGAGCTCCAGAATTTTAGGATGTAGGACTTAAATGCCACGCTGCTGCTGCTATACCCACAGAACAGTCCAATTTGTGTTCTCCATCAGTTTCTTTTTCATTTGTGCTTTTTGTGCTCCTGATGTTTGATGATAGATCTCAAGTATTATTAGTCCTATAATATTTTAGAAAAATGATAGTCATCAACTGTTTTATATGTGTGTGTGTGTGTGTGTGTGTGTATTAACCTTTATTTTTATTTCTTTATTTCTATGCAGTGCTGAGAACCCAGTGTCGTCTCACACAGGCTAGGCAAGTGCCCTACCACTGAGCCACAACCCCAGCCCTTCATCAACTGTTTTTATTTTACCTAAGAATTATAGAATTAATTTACTCTGTAATTTTATGTTTAGAAATTTAATACCAGTAGACAGTTATTAAGAGAGAAATTACACTATTTATAATTGTAGTTTCACCAAATCCAGGGGCATTTTCTGCAATTTTTTCAATATTCACTCTGTAGCATTTGTTTACATGCCTTTCCCTACACACACATATACTCCACCTCTAAACTCTCACCTCTCTTTAGGCAATGTTTTCAATATACATTCTTTTTTGATTGCTAAAATTATTTTTGAAACTGAAACATTACAGACAGGTAAAAAAAAAATGAAAATGCAAAATCCCCACTAATCCTCCTCACAGAAAAAGTCACTGTTAACAGCTTGGTGAATGAACCTTTATAACTTTTTCTATTTATGTAGAATTCTCAGTATGGGTGGGTGTAGGTGTGGGTTTATACTATATATACATATAGGCTTTGTGTTTGCTTTCTTGGGGATTCTTTATTTATTTACTCTTTATTTAT
The DNA here is from genome assembly GCF_048772815.1 of Callospermophilus lateralis. NCBI lineage: Eukaryota > Metazoa > Chordata > Mammalia > Rodentia > Sciuridae > Callospermophilus > Callospermophilus lateralis. The sequence goes on along the minus strand of NC_135305.1, from coordinate 30,096,201 downwards.
TTACTTTTGTTTATTTACAAGTTCATACTACCCAACCCAAAGTGACTGGAACAGTAGGAATTATTTCATCTGACATAAGTCTGTGGATGGATAATTCTACAATTGGTGCAGTTGCTCAGTGGAGTCATCTTGCTTCCTGTAACCAAATTTTGGAAAAATTTCAACCCCTCCCCACCTTGTGGAGCTGATGCTGTTTTTCCTAATGGCCTCACGATGGCCGCTGCAGCTTCAAGCATCAGATCCTGATACAACAGTGTTCTAATGAGTGTGTTTAGGAACCAAAAAGTGTTTCATTGCCTCTTTGATCAGGAAAGACAATCTTTTCCCAAAGCTCTCTGCAAACTTCCACTGGGGTTTCATCACCTAGAACTAGATGACACACCTACTCCTAGCCCAGTTATTCTGTAGATAGGTAGCAGAAAGCTACTCAAAGAAAACCAGGTTGTACTAGCCAAGCAAAGGGAAATGGCTGTAAATCATGGTAAATAACCAGTGACAGGCCCTTCATTGATCTAGGAGATTCCTCAAGACACAGGACCACTGTGAGGTAGAAACTTGTGCTATTGGTTCCTTTCAGAAGTGCATGGATATACTCAGTGGTTCCAAATCAAATGTTATATGAATTACAGTACAGCTTTTTTCATAAGTGCTCCACATGTCAAGAGCCGAATTTTATGGAAATGTTGATTAGGCAGAGGATGAATATTTAACCACTGTGTTCCTTAGGTTCTTTGGTGATTATTATTATTATTATTACTAAACTGTCTGAGCGTAAGCAATCTGAGTAATTTACAGATAATATCTTCACCTGCCAATTCAATTAGGCATGTCAGAAGCTGAAGTTGTTTTCTAATGGTCAGGAGGCAAAAAAAATTTTGGTTAAATGCTTTTTTAAAGATGTTGATTTCAATTATTTGTGTAACTTATATGATTTAAATACTTACCATCTCTAAATATACTCTTCAAAGTAATACCAATTACTTCTGTATGCACATCGGAAATACATATGTGTTTGTTCATCTGAAGATATGTTGCCATCCCCAATAAATCCAGGTGAATCTGGGAGCCAGGCACTATTAGATCTGGGAGAGTGAAGGAAGGCTTCACAGGGGAGCTGATTTTTTAGCCAAATCTTTAAAAATAAGAAGGAGTTTGCCTTGCAAACCAAAGGGAAGATATGTTAGGGATAGAGTTGAGAAAAGGCAGCACATGTTCACAAAACAGCAAGAAGTGTGTGAATGAGCAGGTGTTTTCATAGAACATGATCAAAACTGTTTGGTTTTGTTTTCCCAAAAGACACAATGTGATGAATGGGTTGGTAAGAGAGTTTGGTGTGAGTTAAGAAGTTGCTGTCAGGCCAGGTCCGGTGACACACAGATGCCTGTAATCCCAGGAGCTCGGGAAGCTGAGGCATGAGGTTTGCAAGTACAAAGTCAGCCTCAGCAAAAGTGAGGCACTAAGCAACTCAGTGAGATCCTGTGTTTAAATAAAATACAAAATAGGGCTGGGGATGTGGCTCAGTGGCCGCATGCCCCTGAGTTCAATCCCCAGTATCCCAAAAAAAAGATCTTCATGGAGGCTGTTTTATGACAGATGTGTGATAAGGGGCTCTCTAGGAGGAAGAGGGCACACTGGAGATAGATCCAGAGAAAAGTAGGGGAAAAACACATCCTTGGCAAAGTTTGGTATGAAGCATACCTTATGCAGAAAAAAATAAAATAAAAAATAATTCTTCTTTAAATCAGATGATTGACGTGATCATTACTCTTTTTCCTAGCAGTGGACAAAAACATAGAGAAGTCATTTCTTCTAAGAGGATTAAAAGCTCCAAATGGGAATGTATTGTATCATGAAGAATCTGCATAAGTCATCTTACTAGTAGTTGTGTAAATCAGAAATTTTCTAATGGTTTAATGTTTATCCCAGTTGGAATTAAGGATGACTATCATAAAATGATTTATTTTCCAAAAAAAAAAATGTTTCCCCCTTCAGGACTTAAGTGATAGATACTTTACCTTATTGGGCCCTAAAGTAGTATGGTTATGTTCTATCTAATTAAACACCTGTTTCTCTGTTCCTCCTTTTTTATCCCCATAATCCAGCTATTGCTAAAATTGGCAGATTATATACTTCACATGTGATCATTACATGACTAAACCCTAATGAGGGCTGTGTAATGTAAACAGCCACAAAACACTATAATTTACTCTTTTCATTAGACAACAAGCACCTTGAGGAAAGAAACAGAGCATCATATATATTATGTTCACTAAGTAGTAATTGGTAATGAGGATGTACTTTTAGGATGTTTATGTCTATTATAAAAGTAGTATAGACTCATTACAGGTAGATTTGTGTGGTCTTGGTTTATCTCCATTCTTGGTTCAGCCCATCCATTCGTTTTAAAAAACAGTGACATGAATTTGATTCTCTAATTTTCAAAATAAGAAATTTTAAATAGAGTTTGAAAGAAGGATACAAATGGATAAAGAAAGGTATTAAATATTTTTGCAGCCCTTTATTAGATTTTCTCTCCTTGGAACTAAATACCTTTACCTTTTTTGCTTTCTGCTTCTGAGGAATAGCAAGTATAAAAACTAAATATTGGTGGTTGGGGGGATAGCTCGGTGGTAGAGGGCCTGGCTAGCATACGCAAGGCCCTGGGTTTGATCCCAAGTCCCCAAAACAAATAAATAATTTTAAAAAGGATATTGGATATATAATTCCAGTAAGAATCTTTTCAGTTTTAAGATTATTTTAAAAACTAGAGCTGGGTTGTAGCTCAGTGGTGGAGTGTTTGCCTAACATGTGTGAGGCACTGGGTTTGATTCTCACCACCGCATATAAATAAATAAATAAATGTGGTTTTTTTTAAAGAGTGTATTTTTTTAAAAGAACTGAATATATGTCCAAACTTCACCATGATGTGCTCCTCCCCACAACGTCATACTCTTGCTAATGGCTGTGCCCCTTCAGAGAAGCCAGCCACCTTCTTGAGTCACTCCAGATGTTAGGTTGGAAAGATCTGGGAAGACAGCAGAATTTAAAACATGATACACTTGGTGTTCTTTCTGATATTGCATTTGCTTATCTTGTGAAAGAGAGAACGCATGAGTGAGAGAGAGAGAGAGAGAGAGTGTGTGTGTGTGTGTGTGTGTGTGTGTGTGTGTGTGTCTATATCTCATCAGGTATTCGTGAAGAATTAGTTCACACCCTCCCAAGAGAATAAGTCCTTTATTTTCTTTGAACAGTGACTCCATTGATCTTGTTTTAGAATTTCTCCCCTTGTTTCTCTCTTCCTCCTTGGCAACATTGTTTTTGAAGTCTTAAATTGATTCAAGTGTTCCTGGAATATTCATTTTGTTCCTACCCTTTTCTACTATAGGCAAAGAGATAATTTTTGGATGAATCTTGCTTCATTCAAGAAGTAGTGCAGCACAGCATATTGGTGAAGGTGACAGAGTCAAGAAACTAGACCTTTTATTTGAAGATTATCTTGCTACTACAAGCTGTGTGACCTTAAATAAATTACTTAGATTCTCTGTGTCCTGGGTTTCTTCTCTGTTAAAATGGAGAAAATAACAGTACATGCCTTATAGGATTGTTGTGGGGATTAAGTAAACTTAGAAGAAAAAGAGGAAATACTCAAAGATTCTTATAATTGAATTATGTAATGGTAACATTCCTCTTTGCATCTAAATATGAAAGCAGGTTAGGAAATTAGCAAAACCAGTTACTACCAACCAGTCACTTAGGGCCCACTTATGCTGGAATTTAGACCATTCTCACTTTTTAAATTTTTGTTTCTCAGCATGTGAAAATGTTTCTAATATTCCTAAAATGAGAATATTGAGGAAATTTTTCTGTTATCACTATTATTTAAACAATAATGAAATTTTGAAAAATAAAATATATTTTATACATATATCTGTTCTTTGAAAATAAGAAATTTTTTAAAAAAAGAAATTGAATGTGCAAATCTAGACAGCTGCAGAATTTTCACTAAGAGATGAATGGATGAGTGTGTCACTATGAATGAGTGTAAGACAGTACACGCTTCCAGCGTCGGGCTCAGTTCCCCAGCGTGAGGTCTCAGGTTCCAGAATCCAGTGCCATCTCCTCAGTCCTTATTCCCTGCTCACTTTCACCTGTGAGGCAGGTAGTTAAGGGTGGCTGAAGAGGAACTGAATTTTGGCTCAACCACAAACCCACTTGATTATACTTCTCTTCTTTACCACCTACTGGACAACCCCTAGAAAGATAAGAGAAAATATTTTCAAGACAGATCTTTTGGTAGTTAATCTCCAAAGGTTAGAAGATAGTTGACCAGTTTATAAATCCTAAAAGTGAAATTATTTTCTTTCTATAGTCAAAATGAGCATTAAATCTTGTCTCTATTCTAGACCATTTTGTATTCCAGTTTTCACTTTCTCTTGAGGATAAGTGGTAGTTAATATTCAGAAAGTTTCATTTCCCAAATAGGTGAGATTCTTCTCTGGTGAATAAGTGACTCATTGTACCATGGATTAGGAATTAATGTCACAAATGACATACACTTCTTTCCCATAGTCGACTTACAGTGTGTCACCTAAGAACTTTTCCAACTATTAACCTCTGGAAAAAAAAAAAAAAAATCAGTTAAAAGAAATTCCTGAGGCTTTCAGCCCAGCCCTGTGTAACCTGCACTGTCTTGTTTTGTTTTACAAAGTCATGCCGGAATGCCCCCCATTCACAAAAGGAGTTGTTGCCACCTAAACCCATAACTCAGTGTCATATTCATCCTGCTATTCTGGAAATTGTGTGTGGCATTTTATACAATTGCTTAGTCTCTAATTTAGTCTTTAAAAACATTTGTCTTAGTATTGCTCTTACCTACCTAGTGCTAAATTCAGAATTCACATTAAACCACAATACTGTCTCTGAAGAAAGTATTCTCTGGCTTTTCTGAGATTCAGGGTAAAGGGGTGGTTTGTCCACATGAGCAGCGTTGTGTGGAAATGTAATTCAGGAGCTTCTGCAGCATGACCTGAGGATCCAGCTTTCCTTGGATACTTCCTGCTCCAAGCTCACACAGCATTTCTTGAGCCACCACATCAGTCTTTACATGAAACCTTTTATTCTACTTAGGTTTCATGTGATTTCATTTTTCTCATGCTGCTCAAAGCTCTTTTAGATCAGGAACAGTGACTTGTTTGCTAAGCATGATAAAGCACCACTAGTGTGCACCAAAAACTCAGTAGATGGTTGGTTACTTGGTGATTAACTGCTTGTTAGCATCTTTTTCTCTTGGTAGCTAAAGGACATGATAGTAGAAAAGCCACTACTAAACCACATGTTTTGTTATTATCTTTGTGTATATGTGGAATTCAGGTACAGAGTATACTCAAGGAATAACAAAATCTTCACCATCAATAAAAACCAGTAGAGTTTACCACCAACAAGACTTTTCACTAAAGGATTTACATCAAAAATTAAGACAATAATCTTAAAAGGAATATCTGATGTGCAAGAAAGAGTATCGATTACATAAACTGGTAAATATACCCAAACAAATGGTTAATCACAATAAATGTAAATGGACAAAATTCACCAGTTTAAAAAAAAACAGAATATTAGGATTCAAAAAACATTTATCTAAAACTCACTCTCTACTTTATCAAGTAATATTTGAAACTCATCTTCTATTCATGGGAACATAAAATGGTTCTCTATTTTGGGAAATAATTTGGCATTAAAATATAATTTAACATGCTTGTCCCACAAAACTCTAAAATTTCATGTCTAGCTACATATCTCAGAAAAATTATTATACCTATGTGCCAGCAGTTATAGTTAGGAATATTCATGATGCCTTTGTAATTCAGACAACCCAAAGATTCACATACAAAATAATGGGTTAAATCATATCTTTTATATTCACAATGACATTATGCAACACTGAAAATGGAAATGAAGAATTGTAGCTAGCTATGGACAATTACATGGTGAATCTCAGAAACAATATTGAGTAAAAAAAACTTGAAGAAAGTTGTAAATATTTATAAACAGTACTACATATAATATGATACATTTGTGTGATATATTTTACATTTTTAAAAGGAAACACAGGTTTTAAAACAGTGGAGGCAGAGAAAGAGCAAGGAGATAGAATAAGAAGGAGTATGAAAGAACAAGAGAGATTTTGGGGGATCAAATAGCTGTGCCATCATTGAAGCCTTCCACCTACTTCCCTGGGCTCTTACTTAACATAAAGTCTTGCATTATGGTTTCTGTCGGCCAGGCATTTTGCTGAGAGTGTAGATGCTGATGAGACGAGATAACTTCTCCCTTCATTTTTGTGGGGAAGATGGATAATAAACACAAATTACCATGTAACATCGTTTCTTATAGTGCTAAGTTCTATGGGGCCTGGTGAGCAAGAGGATAAAGTATAACATGTTGGGAACCTATTTTAGAGAGGGAGGATGGTCAGGGGAGGTCTTTGAGGAAGCAGGTGAGGGACACACCATGCCAAGATTCAGGAGAGAGCATTCCAACAGAGATTTCAAATCAATTCAGAGTCCCCAAGGCAGGAGGGAGTTTTTGAAATGTCCAGAGGAAGTAAAAGAACATTTTGTAACCGAGGCAGAGTGAATGGGATGGGACTGGTCAGGGCTGAGATCAGGAAGGTAGCCCAGAGCTTCCACTGTTGATGACCTTGTAAAAGTATTAGTTCATTTTTAAGTTTAATAGGAAGCTGTCAGAGGGCTTTGAATAAAGGACCCATTGCATTTTAGAAGTAATTAAATAATTAAGCTAATAAACACAGCAGGAAAGCAGAAAAAAGAATGATAGTAGGACACAAGGAAAAAAATTTAAACAATGAAAATATGATGTACTTTCAGAACTGGAAAAACTTAAGTTATCTGGGAAATTTAGTTGTATCTAAATATTTAGTTGTATCTAAATATTCATTCATCTTACCTGGCAAATGAGTGTGTGTGCGCACACACACACACTCTCTCTCTTGTCATAATATATTCATGTCATAAAAATAGGACATTTTTATCCAAAGAATTGAAAATACTTAGTTTTCCTTTAATTACTAAACTGTAGATAATACTGTGACAATTAATAAGGTCATTTGAAATGTACTTGCACCCAACATGACATTTGCAGTATCTGTGTGAAATGATCAGTAGTATCATTAATTATTATGTGGTGTGAAAAGAGAATTTAAAATGCCAGCGCTTATAACTACATTGTCTTCAGCTGGGATTTCCCATAACTGGAAGTGGATTTACTGAGCTTGTGAGTTGTAAGCTCCGAGCCTCCACTTACAGCTTATTTACCAAGGACAGGGAGCAAGCCCTAGCAGTATGTTCATGTGGTCTATTTTGTTAATTGCAGAAGTAAGCTGCTCTGAGTGCAACTGATTAACCTTCTACCCCACCCAGTCACACTTCTGCTCTCAGGTGGCACTGGAGTGACCACAGGTATTTTCAAGATCTGACTCAGGGAATGTTGAGTTATTTGGGGTGTTGTAAGCTTATTGTTATGAGGTTCTCCATTGTTTCATGTTTATCAGTGCTTCTCAACTGAAAATGATTTGGCTGCCTCCAGGAAACATTTGTCAGTGTGCAAACACATTTTGGGTTGTCTCAGTAGGAGGAAAGGATTGGTTGCTACTGGCATTTAGTGGGTGTAGACCAGGGCTTCTGTTAAACATCCTACAGTGCCCAGAGTACCCCCCTAGAGTAGAGAATTTTTTTGCCCCATCTGCCAAAAATGCCCAGATTGGGAAACTCTCTAAAATCATGACTGGCCCTAGGTCCAATGTAGCAATGGCTTACAGAGACACCCTTCCATAACCACTGCACTCACTTACCTGGAGGTCAGAGGTCATCCCACAACGTGAACATGACCCATGGTATCTGGCACCAGAAGCCTGTGGTTGGTGGAGGAAAGACAAAGTTTGAAACATATGGGGGCAGAAGCTAGTCTAAGGAAAATTTTGAGATAATAGACACATAAATCATAAAAGATTTTATTCTCATTGAGTGCCTAGTCAAAATGGAAATTCTTTCAAGATAAGATACTAGATAATGAAACATTTAATTATAAAAACAGCCATGCACTTTTTTTTTCCATTTATAAGGAGGGGATCATCCTTTTAAGAATTATTCTTACACGAATTATCTAAGCGCTGGAGTTGTAGCTCAGTGGTAGAGTACAGAGGCCTTGGGTTCAGTCTCCAGCATCAAAGGGAAAAATAGACTTTATCAAAATTCTATAGAAAATATTTCAAAAGTCATTGTCAAATGAAAGGCAAATAGTATGCAGTCAAAAAGAGTAGATAAGAAAGTTTCCCAGAGGACATGTCTGTTTATTAATCAAAATGTGGTGGTTTTATTCCTGTGTTTTGTGATGTTTGAGGCATTTGACAACTTTTTGAAAGTGTGTAAGCTTTAGACTTCACAAACCAGAGATCTTCTTCTGTTCATAATGATACCATCTCATATTTTTATCAAGTAAGTAAATATTTGAATGTGAACTACTTCATCTCTCCTTTCCTGCTACACACACCTGCAAACTAACCTCTGTTTACCTGGGCTCCCACTCATTTCCGCATCTGAAGCCTTGGAGGTAAGGGTCTTCTAATCTCACTACCTGAGGGCTTGAGTCTGTCTGCTTTGATCCCCTCTAGATCCTGTTTGTATGTGTCTGCTGCCCCAGCACCTTCACCTACACTCAGTCTTCCAAAGAAGAAACCTTTAAAGGGGTTGGAAGTTCAGGGCAGACTTAAAGGCAGGTAGAAAAAGCACAGTGAGCAGAGAGCAGCTGCAGATGGCTCTGCCTCTTTTCTTCTATAACCAAGGGAGGATGGTTTTCATTCAGGAGACCACCAACACTTTGCTTTCCTGCAAGCAGTCTCCCTCAACTTGCTCAGCATCTTCTCGTACGTATATGCTTCTCTCTTCTTTATTTCTCATGAATACCCAACATGGCTTCTGTAGCATCATAGTGTCCACCTGTGTTCCTGCCTGACCTGCATCTCTTTGTTGAGGGCCCTCTCTCTTCCCTGTAGGTTCTGTCCTATGGCACGTAGCCTACACGTCCTCCCTCCCTCAGCAATCTACTCTTCCGTGGGGACTATCCTGAAGGCAGGGGACTCATCCTATGTCCAACCCAGTTATTTCACTTGAGTCCCAAACCCAAATATCAACCTGGACATTATCCTAATTTTCAAGTCTTCCTATCATTCCCCACCATCCTCCCCACATCCAGCAGCAATGTGAGACTGATTTAGAGATTCCTTTTCCCTTTCTGCCTAATTTGATTCATTATTCCTTCTTAAGCTGGGGATGCAACTCGGTGGTAGAGCACTTGCTTGGCATGTGCAAGGCCCTGACTTCAATCCCGACACTTCAGTCAATCAATCAATAAAATTATTCTTCCTGCTTTCCCCTCTCCTCTCCTTACCACTGTAGTTCCACAGGTCTTCCTCTGAGTGCCCCTGGATCATTGCACCCTTTTATGTATCTCCTGCCTCCTTGATTGTCTGTTTGATCCTCTACAGTTACCAGAATTGTGTTTTACTCAGAATATGCAAAATTACATTCCCCGCATAAGACCTTCAGTGCCCCCTTTCTTTCCCTTTAGGATAAAGTTTAAGCTCCATCCCGTGGCAGCTGATCCAAGCGGTTCCGTACTTCTCAACTTCTGCTAGAGCTGCTCCCTCTGACAGCTGTGCCTGCCTTTGCAGATCCCCTCTGAGCCTCTGACACCATGAGGTGTACCTCCATTCTGCACCCTGCCCCACCTGGGTGTAACATTTGCTAAAAACTAAAATTTATAGGAAAAAAGGCACCTTATGGATATAATTCTTCAGTTGCCCTTTGAAGTAACTGCTATAGTTCTGCATTTTGCAGATGAGGGAACAAAGGCACAGAGATTTTAATGTATTTAGCCAAAGTGATATAGCTTATAAGAGAGGAACCAGGATTTTGACCCAGGCTATTAAATCACACACCTCTCCTTGACCTAGAGCAGACGTAACCAGTAGTTACACAGCTGCCCCCTCTGCTCAAGAATGTTTGAGCAGATACCATGTTTTCTTTGTATCATCTTTGCAACTGGGATCCAGTGCTTTTCACTTCTTGGTAGGCATATTAGTACATGTGTGAGTGAATGAATGAATTGTTGAAGTGGCACTGAAAATATCTCATAAAGTGGCATCAGAAGTAATACTAAGAATATGCAAGAGTAGTATTTTACCCACCATATGCATGGTCCATGAGGGCATATATCAGCTAAATATGCTGTTACTGCCTTTGAGGAGAATTTGGTTTGGTTGAAAAACTAAAGTAGTTGAAAAAAATTAAATATTGAGCTTTAAATGCCATTCTTACGCCTGTTACCAGTGAATAATATTAATATTTATTTAAAAAATCAACTTATCTTTTAAGGGGAATCATATGCTAAAACTAAAGGCATCATAGTTTAATTAGATCTAGGACAGACAGACTGCCGGGTACTTTGAGAACTTCTTCCCACTCTCCATGTCAGACTTGCTTTGCAAAAGATCCTCAAAATGTGAAACTTTCTGCCTATCTAATGGTGAACTAGTTTATCAGTTTGGATGGACACAGGCTTCCCAGCCAAGTTAATGCTGGCAAAAAGATAGCTCATCTTACATATTATCACACATGTAAAAGAAGAAGACTTCAGGTATAGTTTTAAATGCAAAAGCGATAAGCTTAAAACATAACTCAGGCATACTGTGGTTTCTGGAATTGGTCCTCATGAAGAATCTTTGAAACCTGGTGTCTGACATTCTTTGTAATAGTAGCACACTTATTTCATAAACCAGAGCCCATATAGGATAAAGCCTTTTTCCCCCCACGCAAAGGTTTATAACTGAATGAGGGAAAAAAATTAATTAATTACATGAATATTAAGAGGTTACTTATCTATTATAACATTGGGCCACAAGTTGACTAATTAAAAGGAATGCAGGTTGGAAAGCTGCCACAAATCTGCTCCTTTCATTTAGAGGGCCACAGGCTGAAGCCAGCGATTGTGCGTGACAGACTCCGGGAACAATGGTGCGGCGCACAGGCCTTCCAGATGAAGCATGCTCGTCTGAATTACACCGACGACGGGGTGGCCTACAGGCAAACAAAATGGTTAAACAATACATAATCAAGTTTTTATTTGGTATTTCCTGCAAGGCTGTACCAGTTGCCAGGGAGCGTACTGTATTTTTTTCTTCGACTGTATTAATTGTTGACCATAGCTGGCAGAGCCCCAAACAGGGACAGATAAGGGGGAAAATGGCATCTGGACATTAAAGCCCCAAGTGTACTGGGGGGGAAAAAAAGAGCACAAAAAAATTACAGCATATATCAGGAATTTTCCAACTAACGATGTGCGGATGTGGTAGCGCGAGGGAAAAAGAGCCAAACTGAGCTTGCTTTGTTCACTGAGAGGCCCCCCTGTAACATTCCTTTTAGCTGTGCATATTTTGGCTTCATTTGTACAGTTTTAACTTTATGCTGCGTGTGGAGAAGCTCAGTTGTAACTGGTTGTGCCTAATAATTCTATTGCAATAATTAAAGTTCATGGATAGCTGTTATGTTGTTAGTTACTGAGAAGCAGCTTCAAACACCAAATCTAAGCTGAAAACCTTTTGTGCTATATCATTATTATAAAAGATGGCAATGGTTATTTTCTTTGATTTTACAACAAGTTTTTTTTAAGACAACATTCACTATGGAGACATGTTTTTAAATATTTTAAAAATTCTGTAGCCAGTAAATGAAAATATACTCCAACTGCTTTGTAGAACTCAAAAATTTGTGATAGGGATGATCCCATATGCTACTTTTTTTAGATTCCATTTAAGAAATGAATAAGTATCAGTAAATCAATTGCAGAGAGAAAGTACTGCAGCTTTGTGATCTTATTTTAATTCACAGGGGAAAGCTCCATCTGAAAGCAACGCCTTTCTTAAAAGATCGATAAGCCTTGGAGTCTCCCCCACTAGTAGTAGTAATTGTAATATCTGCCAAATTGTGAGGGCAGTAAAATAGTTTCCCCAGGGCTTCTCCTGGAGTGGTGGAGACCTGTCTGCTTGCATAGTTGCCTTGCTCGGTGGTTGCACATGCAGGCTGGGGTCACACCTGAGTTTGAATTCTAACTGTAACACAGGTACTAACATATTCAGAACATCTACTTCTTACCTGGAATATGGGCAAAAAAACACAAAGCCGACCTCACAAGCTTTTACAGGATTTAAATGATGAGAAACATGTCAAATCCTTAGCGAAATGCCAGGCATGTGGAAAACCTGTGTTAAACTTAGGCTGTGTTATTACATCTTCTCTCTTATGAAGCTCTGAAGTTTCTTTAAGCTTCTCAGAACATTCTTTCTCTTCGGTGTCTGCATTAGAGTTGAATATATTTACTTAATCACCATTGACTTCTATAGTAGACAGCACAGAACAGGTTGTTTGGTCTATAATGAAAGCCGGAGCAATATTTTGATTACTTTTAAGCTTTCTTTGAGAAGCTAAAATTTTAATAACTCTTTTCAGGAGCACATAAGACCCAGTTATTAGTCGAGGAAAACTGAAAAACAATACTCTCAGATAGAGTCGTTCTTCTGAGATGGGCTTCCAACTAGAGGACACACATACTTTATGACGTTTGAACTGCTGCCTGGTAACAAAGACCAGGGCTTCATCTCCAAATGTGAAGGGAAAATCCTCTTCTTACAGTCTCGTATTCAATTGAATGATTTTTCCTAAGACGTATTTTAATGACTTTTATCCATGTCAGTTACACTTTCTGGTGTATGTTGTTTTTCATTTTCTGCTCCAAAAATCTTAACCCTCTCAAAGGCAGGGAACACGGTAAGGATTCATAGGCTCCAAATATAGCATAGAATTGCACCCTTCAGCATCCCAGAATTCAATTACTGTCCACTCAACAAAGGGGGGATGATATTAATTATGACCAATGTTTGGGTTCCAAACATCTTCGAATCTGCAAGCCTTCTCATAGAGTGAAGCATTCCTTTAAATAGGAATGAGACCCTAACATCAGACCAGTTTCTTTTAAATCTTACATTCCGAAAACATTTTGAAACCTCGAATATCATCACGATTGAAAAACCTCTTTTGAGTAATTTAGTAACATCTATAATAAAACATACACATGTGGTGAGTTTTTATGAGCCCTTTACTTCTTAGCATTAGGAATAAAAGCTTACTGATTTGCCCCCACCAAAACAACAGTGGTCATAAGCCAAATGTGGTCAGCTTTGACTTCACAACTGGAAAACTTCCTTTTCATTTCTACAATTGGCATTTTCTCTTCAGCTGCTTTTTAAGTTGGGCTGTTAGCAATTTAGCCTGTCTTTAATTTTAAGCACCGTTCTTCTGGTCAGGAGATCCCAATAGGAAGCCCCACTCACATAGGCTCGCTCCTCATTGGCTAGCTGGGAAAAGAGCATTTCTGCATAAATTGGATGCTTCCTTCTCCCCTGGAGACCAAATATGCTCATGTTTCACAATCCCCTGGTTTGTAAGCTTGAGTTCATTGCCTGAAGCTGGAAACTTTCACTTTGTAGAACACAGCACTCATCGAAATCCAGATCCAGTGCCTCCCAACATGCCCGTGGGTCTGACAGCAGATTGAATACATGCTTTTTTCTTAATCCAGTGTTTCTGAGCTGCTCCAGCTGAAATCAGAAACCGATGTGCGTGAGAGAGGTGTCCTTCAAAGAAAGGTATTTCCTTTGTGCAGCTCCAGTGCACACAGAATCCAAGGGGTTAACCTGAGAGCTGCTTTGAAAACAGAGGCGAAGGTCACAGGCGGCAACAGCAAAGACTTTTAAAGCCTGCCGTCCTGAGCCTTTCAGCCTGCCTTCCCCACCCAGGGGATTGTAAACATTGGCTCCCAGCCACCGCGTCCCACAGCACAAAACTTCTCTGTGCTCGCAGCATATACGTTTATGCTTTTTTATGGAAACCGAAGCAGAGGCACATTATTGCTGTGATCCCAGAAAACATGTCTCTGTTCAATGAAAGGGGAGGAATCCTGTCCTGCCAGAATGTGAAAGCATGCAGATACGCTTATTTAGCTGTGCTTCACATGGAACTTAGCTGCTGCTCTTAGTCTGACTTTCTCAAGTCAAAAGAATGTGTAGAATGCTGTCACTTAATCAGAACCCAGAAGAGCTCTTTTATCTGCCATTTGTTAGTAACTAGCAATATTGCCCTTATCTCTTTGTCCTTTAGCTCAATCCAGTGCCCTCGGATATGAGAACTGGTAACATGAAAGCACTTATTACCTTGAGCGTTCCTTCTTGTTTTCCTTTTTTTAAAACACAGAGTTCCTTATAATACACCAACAAAGACTCTGGGACCTTTTTTTTTTTATTTTCAATTAAGTTGTCTTGGTCCTAGGACCAGAATTATTTGGTAATATTTAAAAGAAACCAAGATGATTGAGGCGTCTGTGCTGCCATTTATTATGCCTGATTCTTCAAAAGTCTTGTTATCAGCATAACTTATTATCATAATAACCTTCATTGATTCAGTTGCATGAGAACAGAACGGAATTTCCAGAGATATTATGTGTAGCTTTGATATTATGTGTAGCTTGAGCTTTCTACTATGTTGCAGAGGGTAGATATTCTTCTATCTATATAACTTTATGTAATTTCAGTCATTTGATGTGATATTTTTTCTGTGATTTCTGAAGACAATAATTCATTCTGATTCACATTGTATATTGTAGTATATAGGGACAGAAAAATCTATCCATATTTTTCCTCTTTGCTGTGTTCCTTTTCTTTGAAATGACTGTATTTTAGGGGCAGACATATAAACTCTTATCCTTTCTTCTGAAATGGCTACTGTGAACATATTTGTATAATAAATGGTAGTGCTTGCCTACAGAAAGTACACCCAATCACCGTATACTACTGCTTAAATAAAAATGCTTGATTCTGAAAAGACAGCAGGACTGACCACAGCCCCTACCATATTGCACAGACACAGACAAGATTGTTCTCTAGTCTGTAGTTGCAGTTGTAAAAGGTAAGAGGCTTTTCCTGTTGTCCCTATGTCTAAACGACTCCTAGAGTTTCTTCGGTTGTCTTTTGGAATTCCAGTTTTGCCTTATGAAATCACAGATGCTATTGGGTATTGATTGACATCCTTTCAGTTTTTCTGTTGGTCAAAGTTCCATTTCTTTAAATGTCAAATTTCTGTGAACAACGTCACTAACCTGATGTGTTGGCTGGTACACAGTACAATGTCCAGATGGTGTCACTGAGCATGTAGAATTTATTTATTATAGGATTCTGGGGTTGAAAGGACTTTAGAAATGATTTAATGAATTTCTTGATTGTATAGTTGAAACTGGAGCCCAATGATTTGAAATTTCTTTTTTTTTTTGGTAAGATAATAAACAGAGGTTATTTTTAATAAATTTACAGAAGTTTATCTAAAACTAAAACCCAGTTCTTCAGATTTCAGTACAGAACTCTTTCCCTTCATCCATCCAGTCTTATACCCCCTATACTGTGTGATATTTGCTGGTGACCAAAGATGAGATTAAAAATGGCTGATAGTTATGTCATGGGTGTACTTTGCAGATAGAGGACCACATAATAATTATGAGCAGGTATTTTGTACACTGAGCAGGTGGTGACATGAGGTCTTTTGGTCTTTTCTTGTTCCAAAGCACTGGTGACCAACATTTCAACCATTCACTATCAACTTTCCACACCTCAGTTTCCTTATAAGTTTCTCACAGTTTCTGTAGAATCCCCTTTTCTCTTGCCCGTTTAACATGTAAGAGTGACCTCACATTACAACAGTGAACTGTATGTCAAAGTTAACAGTATGACCAAGGCTATTTGCAGAGGCTGATTCATAGCACTATATGCTTTTATGGCTAGATTCACTATAAATGTAAAAGCCTTTATTCCAAAGAGGCACAAAAGAAAAGAAATCCTTTTCTATGTGCATCTGTTGTATTTGTTTTTTTAAAGACTAATGTTATGTATACTCATGACAAATAAAAAAATTATCAAAGTATATACTGATAAATTAATTAGGAAAAGACCTGTTTAAACTAGGAAACAGGAAAAGTTCAAAACATAAATGAATGAATTAGAATACAGAATAATAGTAAAATGAAAAAACAAACCTGAGAGTTAGTCCCTCAAAAACTAACATCAAAGTCTTCTGGCAAAGCTAATGTTGAGGGGGATTGTGTTTTGGAGCACTTCAGTCTTTGCTACCGCCAGGGTTTTTGGAAGAACTTATGGTTCAGGAGACAGGATCACACAGGGCAGGAGAGAGTACTGATCCAGCCTGCTGTGTGAACCCAGTTCATTCCCAGACATAAGCCTGGACACCCATTTCTCACAGTGGTGCGTCCTTTTTGTGTTAACTCAGGTAAGAAAAGTAAAGGTCTCATACTTCATTTATATGTTGTAGGTTCACATGCCAACAAAAGAACAGGGAAGGGGCTGGGGTTATAGCTCAGTGGTGGGGCACTTGCCTAGCACGTGTGGGGCACTGGGTTCAATCCTTAGCAGCACATAAAAATAAATAAAGTAAAAGTATTGTGTTCATCTACAACTTAAAATTTAAAAAAAACATGGAAAATATATCCTGCAAAAAGGAAAAAAAGAGGATGGGACCATGCAAAACAGATACGCTATTAAGCTTTTCAAAGTCTCTTCAATCATCATAAGCAAACACTGTGCATGACCGGTGTTATGCTCTAAGTGCCAGGTATGTGCAGATTTCAAGGCATGGATTGTGCTCGAGAGATTTACAGTTTGGTAGGTGAATTAAAGGTGGTAAAAATACCAACTGAGAAATGTATGAAAAGCACCCAGTAAGAAGCAATGATGATTTAAAAAAAAAAAAAAAAAAGTACCAGACATGGAGTGAAAATGCTTGGTTTTCATTGATAAAACTTTTTCCTCTCACTACTCCCTATGAGGAAAGTCATAGAAAGGCTTAGCCATGTGTAGCTGTGTTAAGCAATGAATTTTTTGTAATACTCCTTGTGACTGTTACAACACATTTAGGATCTCAAGGTAGGAGCTTCATAGGTAGCAGCTTCTTAGAAATTGAAGCAGAAATGTAATGTAATTGGTGTGTATGGATTTATCTTTGGAATGCAATAGATACTTAGCTGATGGCAGCTCTGACTGATGAGCAAATGCTTAAGTGAAGTTCCTTCCTATTGATGTGCATTTGATTTTGTTGCGGGACCTGTTTTATAGAAGTTTCTATTGCCCTGGTTTTCAGATGAGAGAGTTCATGCTTTCAGTCCCGTTCATCTTTTTGGAGCAAGAAGATGCATCCATCCTCTGCTTTGCTCAGTGATTGCTAGTTACTCTATTGCACTTATATTTAACAAATTTTTGAGTTGTAATTAAATTACTCCCCTAGATTTTGAAATGGGTGTCTCTGCAGTCAAGTTTTCTTTGGCCAAAGGCCTTCTGTACATCTGAGTCTTAATTTCTGTCTACATACTTGAGGCTTTTCTTTGAAGCGGTTTACTCCCTCTGCTGGCTCCAACTATGAAATGTATGAAAGTAGAGTTCTGATTATGAATTCCGGAGATTACATGCATATCCTGTTCTTTGCTTTCGACTATTTCCAAAATGTAAAATTAAACATTGGCTCCCTCTTAATTCTAGGTATAAAATTGGCCAAGAATCTAAGAGAGATTTTATATTCCTTTTGAGAACAATATGGAATTCTGAGACTAGTAGTGATATGATAATTAAAAAGTATGACATACAGATTTTATAGTATACAGTAGGTGCTCAATAAATATTTATTAGTTTCTTGATTGCCATCATGTTTTTATTATATGCAGGCATGTCATGTGTACTTTACTGTAGGAGCAATAAATCACCCGTTCTGTGTATGAGGTCATCTTGAGTTTCCATAGTACTTGCTCAATGCCTTATTATAGTTCCAGCCATACTGTATTAATGTTGTGTCTTTTCATATTTGCCTCACTAGGCTATGAACTTTTCCAGGACAGGCACAATCTATTATTTGTCTTTTTTAGCCTCAGTCTCTATCAAGGTGGATTTGTGCCCACTAAACGTCAGTGAACTTCAAATTATACTATAAATGTCTTCCTCAATGGTGTGCAAACAGCCAGGAAGTTTAAGTAATTAGAAATGTTCTACATTCTACTTTTACCATGAAGAAGTAACTAAAAGTAAAGAAGTGATTTATTTGGAGCAGCCTCTACCTAAACAAGGGTATATCTGTGCTCATAGAAATAATACAGTTAACATAGACACAGCAAGATGCCCTCACTGTCTTCATCTGTGGTAATGTATAGTGGCAACTGAAGCCTATAATGGTTATATCAAAACTCTGAAGGGTACTTTATAACTTTTATGTTCACTTTGTGCTTCCATTTTTTGACGCAAAACACGTTTTGTCACATATCTTACTTTGTGTGTGTGTATGTGTGTGTGTGTTTCCATATGTGCACTGGGGTTTGGACCCAGGGCCCTATGCATACTAGGTAAAGTGCTCTACTACTGAGCTATACCCCCAGCTATATTGCTTGCTTTAAAGCAATATATAACTGCTCTTATTTTTCAGGACTACATTAGTTAATAATGTTATGTTACATACTTAGATACCTTTCAAATTTTATTTTGGAGTACTTGCACTTCCAAACCTATACATTGTCATAGACTAGTGCTTTACAAAGCACTTTCCAAGGGTTCTGTAAAATGGTAATATATGTTATATGAGAGAGAAAAATCATTTAGCTTGGTAAATACTGAATTAAATGTTTCTTTTAACTGCAGGACTTCTCAGAGCCTGTGATAGATCAGTGTGCAATGTGAATTTAAAGGGGGTAGATTCAGCATATCCCCAGATTTGCTCAATTTGGAACCATTTTTCATATGTAAACTCCCTTTGGGAAACAAGCATGTTACATAATCAAGACTTAGCATAGCCAAATCAATTCTTCTAATATCATCTCTAAAATATGAGTAACATTCCTTTTGATTGAAAGTGACTTTATTAATGGAAAATATTGATGGAATTACTTCGCTTCCCCCCCCCATTGATGGAATTACTTTTTTTTCCCCCTAAGTTAAAAGAAGAACCTCACGTATTCAGTGTGTTTACCTTAAAATACAGAAGAGCATTTCTTCCTTCTTTGCCACCTCAATTTTGGAATCAGTCAGACTATAAGCCCCATAGAGTTTGGAAACAGACCCTAGCATTCACTAGCGCCTAAGGTCAGCCACCAACCAGGTAGTAGGACCCTGCAATTGTTTAGACCAAGAAATAACAAAATTATTTCTGCAGTCATTAAGTGTGTAAATGACACAGGAAAATGGTACCCGTGTACAAAGTTTATTGTCCTTCAGTTCCACCCCCAGTAGTTGCCTTGGTTCCACATGTTTAAATTCCATGCCTGGATGCCTGTGATTGTAGGTTCACTACAGATGGAAACATAACTAAATGACATCTTTAGAGGGAAATGTGCCAACAGGAGCAGATAACTTCACTGCCTTTAGTTTAGCCCTTAACTAAGCTTGGGGTTATATAATGACAAATGAACTTGTATATTTTAGTTTATAATGATATTTCAGAATTCCGTACATAGAAGAAATCCAAAAAAGACAACAATACAACAACATCTGAAACTTTTACATTACTAATATTCAAATATTTCAGTAGCATTCAGTTTTGTTGGGAGTAACGGCAATGGAAGTAGATTCTTATGGTCATACCGCACATCGGCTGGGTCCATAAGAGAGGAGTACTATGGAGTACAGAGCAGGGAGCTGATCCTTCTCTCAAAATGTCCCGGAAGGCTTACAAGAAGGACATCCCTAAGCCCTGCTTCTATTTTTGCCATATTTGTGGGTCTTCTGTATATTATCTACAATGGTGATTTAAGAGTACTTTAAGTATTACTGTGATTACTTCTTAGTTCATTTGTCAAAGTCCCAACAAAGCTTCAGGGATAAAAACTACCTGCCACAGATTTCTAGAAAGCAGCAACTTTCTTTGAAATGTTTATAAGTGGAAAGGCAGTGTTTCTTTGAATTAGTTCTGAGGTTAAAGCCAAGTTTTACCCAAACGTGGAGGGTTACTTTTCCTTTCAAGTTCTTTTTGCATGCAGCAACCACACAGCCCTGAACACGCATGCAGTGTGGCCCCGAGTCTAGGTGAGAAGCCTTCCGCTGGTTTCTGTGTTCACACATGTCCCTCTCTTGATGGCGGATGTACCTAGAAATACTATGAAAAGTCCTTGGTATTAGTGTGGTTCTTCCTAGAAACTGAGACAGTTTAAAGAGAAGCATTGTGGCTCATCACAAGCAAATGAATATATAGATTCCATAATCATCTATTTAACTTACAGAACTATATTCCTTATCAAAGATCCTTCACCTCTGCTCATAGAAGTTATGGGAAATGAATTTTAAATGTTAAAGATACATAAAATATGATAAGTATAGAAAAGCATTTTATATAGAGAAGGGAAAAAATAAAGACCTAGACACATATTACATATCAGACTTTTTTTTATAGCAACTTCAAAGTTAGATTGTTAACTCCAGGGGTGTTATCATGACATCCACCTAATCGTACTGTGTTCAAACCTGAAAAATTCTTATGCCTAGTGTTGTGATTTATTTTTTCTTTTTTTATTATTATGTTTCTCTTTTGGTAGCATTGTGTTATAAAATGGCAGGTGATAACTATTCAGATTCTTAACCTGTTTCTTCTTTGTCCTGTTTTCACGGTTGTAGTCCTCTGTGCCTTTTTTTTTTTCCTGTTTTATAAACAATAGGCAACCTTTTATACTGTCTGTATAAATGGGTGAGGGGTGAGTTTGAGGAAGAGTCTGACTAGAGGAACTGGTTAGAGGGTGATTTCTTTTGCAGAGATAGAATACAAAAGGAGAACAAGTTTGGGAGGATGGACCATGCTGCGGTCTCTGGGAAGGCATGTTATGGAAGGAGAGCAGAAATTTGCCCATGCACACAGCCCCAGACTTCTGGCCCTGTGGGTAGGCAGACCTTCCCTACCCTCCATCCTGGACCCCGCCACTTACATGTCCTTGACCCTGGCCCCTCAGCTGGTGGTTATCTTGATGAAATCCTTGGCAATACCCCATCCTAGAAAAAATGTTCTTTTGTTCTTCAGCTTTTTGGTAAAACTGCATTGCTGTGGAAATTTTGAAGGGGGGTGGGGGGGTGGATAGCAAACATTTTTTCATTGTAACTAGGCTAAAGACCAAAAAATAAATAAATAAGTAAATAAAAAGAACTAAGGACATTTAAACGCCACAACAAAGAGAATAAACCTGAGTCAGATAAGCCCTCCTTCAACTCCTCGTTGTGCCTTTTACCAGCTGATTGGTCCTTGGCTTCTGTGAGTTGCCTCTTCCTTGTCTGTAAAAAATAGAGTCATCAATACTTATTTTACAGCACTAAACCGAAGATTATATAAAGTAACAGACGGTCAATCTAGCACAGTACTTTACATCTGTGATTTACAAATTTTTTTCTTTCCCTCTTTCCCTAGCCTACTTCTTTACCCTTGCATAAGAATAAAATGAAAAAATCAGAGAAGAGATCACAAAATCCCCCATTAACCCATTCTGATGTTTAATGGGGCTTGTCTGAAAATACTTCCTTCTGTCTAACTAAAATTCCTAAGGCTTCAATCTAAGCCCTCCTCTTGGTTGAGCCCTTCTCCTTTTTGTTTGCAGTTTTAATCTCGCTAAATGAGCAGCAGGAAACATCCTAATCTTCAGAAGCATATTTTCTTTCTTGCTTGCCTTTCATAGCTGAAAGCACAAAATCTAGTGGGACCCCCAGAATTCTTGGTGCTTTAAACTTACTTCTGGCAGCCCAGGTTAGTCGGAAATGCACAGCTGGTTTTCTTTTCCTGCAGGCATCTCTGTGAACCTTTTAGATGGAGGTGTATGTGAGAAATAGGAAGGAAGTATACACTACAGAGGAACTTTACCTTGGGAGTTCTTTAGAGCGAAGGATCTCTAAATCCTTCCCATTTAAGGAAGGCATTCCCCACAGAATTTTAAAAATGTTGAAGAATGTGTGTTCCTAAACTTAGTTACTTTTTTCCCCTGTGATACAACACTATACTGTACTTTTTGTGTGTCTATGTGAACCCAGCGCCTCACACATGCTAAGCAAGTGCTCTGTCACTGAGCTACAACCCCAGCTCTTTTTATTTTTTATTTTGAGACAGTCTTGCTGAGTGACTGAGGGTCTTGCTAAGTTGCTGAGGCTGACCTCTAACTTGGCAATTCTCCTACTTCAGCCTCTGAGTACTGGAATTACAGATGTGCACCACTATGCCCAGCCCTGAGTTTAGGTTTTTAAACTATGCTTCCATTTCCCTCATCACTTGCACTAACCATATAACCTGCCTGGATTCATGCAGTAGATTTGCATACAGCCTGTATAAAAATGAACCTAGCAACTAAGGAGAAATAAGAAACAGACTTTAGAAGCATTTGACTATTTTTCATAACAAAAAAAAATCAGTTTTTAAATACTATCACAAATCTGAGTAATGACATGACCTCCCAAAGCATATAGATCCCCTTAAGAGTTAAAACAACTTGAAGAGGAAATGATGAGCTATGCAGCCTGCCATATCCTGTGTTCAGAACAATTTTCATTTCTACTTATCTGTAAAGGTTGAAGGAATGTCTACAAATATTTGCTTGGTTTCTATGGTGAGGGCAGAGAGAGATCAAGTGGATGATTGTTTAGTGTCAAAATCAAAACTGTGTTATACTGTACTTTTACAAAGAGAATGAGTTTGTTACTTGAAACATAATAGACATTTAGCAAATGGTATTTTAAGTTTCACCAGTTCAAGATGAAATTTAAACAATGCAGCCTGAAGGAAAACATGGTCCCTTCAGGCATTTTAAAACTTCATTTTACAAAAATAAAGTGGCCCTGGCACTTTATTAAAAAGTCATCTGTTGACTAAAGATAGTGTTGGTAGATTCTCAGAATGCCTGGCACGGGTCTGGGGATACAGTCATGGTCTATAAATTTAAACCTGTGTACTGCCCTGGGTTCTCCCTCCTAACCCTAGAACTCTGCATTCTCCTATCTTTTGGTTACTTGTACATTCATCGGGAGATGCATTTATTTTATGCCTATGTACAATGTTCTGCAAGGTGCTGGGGTTAAAAATTCCATCTAGAAATGGTCTCTACCCTCAGAAATATAACCTTGGATCTAGGTGGCTGTCAGGACACCATATAGGAGATACAGGGTAGTCAGTGCTGTGATCACTAGTGTTTGGGGAGGACCAGGCAGGACAAGGTTCACAAGAATTAAGAACAGAGTTGTGAGGAGGACCAGAGAAGGCTCTCAGCATGTGGGAAGGCCACAGCCTATGACCACAACACGTGTATTTAAAGAGCCTCTTAAACCTCTCTCTGAGAAGGTTGAGAAAAACTTCCTGTACAGAGGGGCAGGTGATGAAGCTGGAGAGGGTGGGAGCCTAGTCATGAGGGCCCCTCGGGCAAGCTGGACTCGACATTGATCTGGAAAGCCATGGAGAATGGGTGAAGGATTTTGAGCAGGACAGGGGTTGAGAAAACAGAGTAGAAAGAGGCAGACTGGTTGGAAAAGACCCCAGAGGAAGCTTCTGGGATCACCTAGGAGAGGACAGGTTCATGGTAGAGCTTTCAAGTCTAGAACCTTCATTGATGGAGACGAGTAGGAAACTGGAGAGGTGATGGCTTTGCTTTCAGAGAGGGAATGTAAGAGGAGAAACAAGCTTCAGTGGAAAGACAATGCATGCATTTCTGAACCTGAGGTTCCTCTGAGAAGACTAAGCCATGCTTCCAGGAGTTGGTTGGAGTTTTAGGTCAGATATTCCGCAGGGTTGTGAGTACAGTAGGAGTTTGGGGTTTTTTTGCTTCTTTATTTATTAGTTTCGAGACAGGGTCTTTCTGTTACCCAGGCTGACCTTAAACTCACAATCCTCCTCTCTCAGCTCCCAGGTAGCTGGGGATTACAGGCACAGACCACCACACCCAACACAGGTATATTATGGATTTAAGGTACATCCCCATATGATGTACTACAGGAATTGTGCATCTTATGAGAAAAGTGACCGCCTGAAGTGGTAGCCTTAGAGGAGACTATTATTTAAAGAAATCTGGGATAACACTGGGACAGAACCTTAGTGTTTTAGTATTCTGCATTTAAATCCCTACATAGCATTCCTGCCCCTGGCCTTCAGCCAATTCCTTTAACTTGCTACCTTCCTAGTTTATAACTACACTATCCAGTACCACTACAGCGCCTCACATAGAGTGGGCAGTCACAAAATGAACCTAATGGAAGCTCCCTTTGGGGTAGATCTGCTTAGACATTAATGAAATGAGAAATATGAGCTCAGAAGAAGAAAGCAAGTACCTCTAGTATCATGAAAGATCAGAAACCTAGATCCCTGAACTCTACCTCTTCAACCTTCAGGGGGTCGCGGTTGTCTCTCCCTGGACACAATACACAGGTCTCTGTTGTACTGAGAGGCTCTCTTCCCCTGAGATACCCTTGGTCTATACTTGGAGGAAACACTCATCTCAGCATTTTGCTGTGTTTTCTATTGCCCTCTGAGTCCTTGTAGCCCCTGAGTCAAATAGGTTCATCCCCCTCCCTCCACAAGTCCATTTTTGTAAAAGGTACGTGAGTATCAATGGTACTAAATTATTATTAGACAGTATTGCCCTCATTATCCTCAGTCCAGGAGATTGCCTCTATTGGTCTTCAATATGCCACTAGCAGTTTTCTGAGGTTCGTTTCTGTATCCAGCACCTTCCACACACGGCATTATGTATGCATTGTGGCCTATGAATCATGACTGCAATAAAAACTAGAAAGCACCAAGTGCTACAGAAGTGAAATGGAAGCTCAGAGGACAGCTGTCGCCTCCGGCTGAGAAATTAAGAAGGGCTTAGTGGAGAAAGCAGTAAGTGTACAAGGCCTCAAAAGATGGATGGAATTTGGACCTCAGAGTCTTAGGGAAAGAGAGTCCCCCAGACAGCACCGCACAAGCAGGTGGTAGGAAGGCAGCACATCTAAACAGGAACCACAGTCTCAGGTAAACCAGGGCAGCTCTGGGTCTCGGGAAGGACAGCCAGCCTTCGCGATGGTGATGGAGGCATCAGAGCAGAAATGAGAAGTTATCGGCACAATACTCCCTGCCCTGAGGAGCTCATTTTTAGACCTTGACCATTTCTCATCATATGTCAAAACATTTCCTTCTGGCCCTTAGATTACAAACAAGTGAATTTGAGAGGATTCCATTATGTTTTGTTGCAAGGTATAACATTGTTAACTTTTACTGGTGTCTAATTTCCATATAACTGGCATTATAATAAGAAGACTGGCCGGGTGCGGTTGCACACACCTGTAATCCCAGCAGCTCAGGAGGCTGAGACGGGAAGATCCCAAGTTCAAAGCCAGCCTCAGCAACTGTGAGGCTAAGAAACTCAGTGAGACCCTGTTTCTAAATAAAATACAAAATAGGGCTAGGGGTGTGGTTCAGTGATTGAGTGCTCCTGAGTTTAATCCCTGGTACCAAATAATAATAACAACAATAATAATGAAAAGACTGCTTGGCAGAATTCAAATTATGATTCTTTCTAATATTCTTAATTTAAATGTATAATTTTAAAGAACTGGATTTTTAAAATCATTACCACTATTCTTTATGAATATGGACATGAAATTATCACTAATTTTTACTTTGCAAAACCATACTAATTTTTGATAGGAAAAAAAACCATACATATTAGAGAGTTTTGTATTAGTATGAAGAAAAAAGACAGATTTGAAAGCCTTCACTTTGAAAAAAATAAAAATTTTGAAGTGTGTCAAGGATTGTATCCAAAGTCTTCATAAACCATTATCTACACTGGTGTTTGAAACACACTGAAGCAGGCCCAGAGGAGAATATCACCACAGCGGTCATATGGTGCTACCAAACAAAAAAGACAGCAAGGGTATCCAAGAGTAGAGTTCTTGGGTCTGTCTGTACAGTGTGTCTGTTTTTAAGTCTTCATTACCACTGCCACAGCAATTATGTATGCTTAGGACGTTAACAGGCAGCACCTTATAGTCCCCCATGCAAATGTCCTCATTGATAGATGAGAAAGCAGGCTTGGAGTTAGTCAGGGTTCCAAAAGGAATTAGATGGTGCACAGAAAATAAGCAAATTTGGGGAGATTTGATTGCTGAGACACAATTTACAAAAATGTTGGTTTAGGGGGACTCAGAATTGTTTCATACCTTGAGTCTTAATGGCAGCCAGGCTGTCACCATTCCCAGGCTCAAAGGGAAGCAGTGGTTACTGGAATCCAGAGGGAAGAAATCAAGTAGAACCATCTGCTTGCTCCAGGTAGACACTGACTTTGCAGTGGCAATGCAGCTGGCTCTAGGCTACCTCCTGGGAGGAAGTCAAGGAGTTAAGGACCTGACCTCTCTTCTCCCTCTCCCTCAACTCATGCCAAGGCTTCTCATTGGCCAGACCCAGTAAGAAACAGGAGGCTTATGGCAAATAGAGGTCTATCTGCAGTACAGAGACCATCCAGAGAAGCAAAAGGAAGACACCTAGCACAGTGTTCACACCCTGCTTCTCTGCTGTTGTGGCCATCAAATAAGGATGAATCCACTGGTATCGACAGCTTTTCCAGGATCTTGGGTGAAAGGGTGCGTAAATAACAGACTGTTCAGAATATTAAGTGAGAGCAGTTTATTCTGACATTATTTTGAGTCAGAGTTGGCCTTGGCTCTACTTTATCTTATACTGTTATTGAACTGGTTCAAAAAAAATTGTGAATAGAGATCAAAGCAGTTTAAACAGATACATTCACTTGTGTAAATATCCTTGAACTCCTTCCCCCCCTTCCGCTCCCCCTCCTGTTGCCAAATCCATTCAGCACCTCTAGAGGCTGTTAATACATGTAATGATTGTAATAAACATCGTATTTGCTTTTGTTCCAGCTGGCTCCAGCCTCCAAACTCTGTCCGTAGTTCCTATTGTTATCTTTGCTTACTAGACAACTGCATTGTGTCCACTGGTAGCTACCTTTGTCACAGATTCCTAAAGTTGATCTTTGTATATTGCACTCCGTTTCCCACAACATGTTTTTAAATTTAATTGACCACTCTACTTGGTTTTAAAGGATCTTTAGAATTATTTAACGTACCGTACTTCTAACAAAAAATTGACTATGTTCTTGACTGTCCTTGCTTTGTGCACAAAAACCTTGAAACATTTTTTATCAGTTCTGCTCATTCTTTATAAAATTTTAAGTAAACATTAATAAATTTCTACTTATGAGTGACAAAGTCGTTGTTAGTGATGGGGTATTCCACTAAAGATTTAGGGGCACAAATATAATTCCTAAGAAAAACAATTTGTAGTTTACCATTAGGAAAATATGTTGCACTTTGCTCTCAAAAGCTTAGCATTAGGTTTAGTTGTGGTACATATTTTGTATCGTATACAATTTTTAAAATTTTTATCATTTGAGATATTTTAAATTACAGTGACTTATTGTAAGAATTGAAGGACTCTGGGTTGGAGATTATAAAACAGCCATATGAATTAAGAAGTTAAAACTAAGAAAGATCTCTTGACATATGATATAATACATAAACCAGGGAACAACTATAAGAAAATGCTATTCTTTTATATCTATTGAAAACAATAGTAATTTGTTATTTTTAAATGCAGACCCTCTGGGATTATTTTATTAGGGAATTAAATAGAAATGTAAGACTTGTACAGTTCAGAGGTTTTGTTTCTGGTTTTGTATGATCAAATGCACAGAGATAAACCAAAAAGATGTCTCCTTAGGAAAATATTGATATTTCAAAATACAGTATAAATATAAACTTCATCTAATTTTTCTCTTTGTTACAGTGAAATCACAGAGATTAAGCACCAGTCTTACTAATACAAATGAGATCTTTTAACTCTTAGCTTTCATCAAAACCATTAAATGTAAATTGGGGAGAGACAGAGCACAAGATGAGAATTAATTCATTCTTTTCAGTGGCTCGATAATGTTCCCTTATTGGTCATTACTGTGGCACAAACATCTGTGGGAATATCTGTTTCTATACTAATGTGAATATTTCTATAAAACACATATTCACAAGTGGAACTCCAGGTCAGGAAGATGTGCACTATGAATTTTAGAGATGCTGTCAGCTTGCACTCTAAAAAGGTTGTGCCGATCGATTTGCAGTTTCAAAGTTCTTTCAGGGCTATAGAAATGTGGTTCCGTGGTAGAACACTTGCCTAACATGTACAAGGCCCTGAGTTTAGTTCACAGCACCAAAATAAATATCTCAATAAATAAATATTCATACCATGGCCAACTATTAATATTGTCATTCTGTTCATTTCTGAAATCAGGCAAAAAAAAAATGATACTGCTTCATCGTAATGTGTTTCTTTCCTTCCTTTTCTTTTTTCTTTTTCCTTATCTTCCTATCTTTTTTCCTTCCACAAGATTGAGTGTCTTTTATGATTTTCACTTCTTGTGAATTGCTTTTTTCATATATTTTATCTGTTATTCAGTGGTGGTGCTTTATTCCTTACTGACTTGTACAAGCTCTTTATGTAATACGTATACTAATTCTTTGACTTTATATACATTTTAGATGTTTTCACCCAGGCTGTCATTTGCCATTTGCCTTTAAAAAAAAAAAACAGTATTCTTTACTGAAGATGATTTCAGTTAACATTAAACCCCATAAATACATCAGTCTCTTCCTGGATTGTATGTTGTGTTTTTAGATCTGTTAGCACCTATTAGTTTGTTACTTACTCTACCTTAAAGTATATTAAGAGAAAATCTCCCTCAACCTTATTTCTCCAACTATCTTGTCTTAGTATTAAGGTTTGTGTTTTGTTTTTAATGCTCTTTGAGCATTATTCTACCAGAGGCACTATTTGATCAAAGTTAAATTTCTTCCCAAAATCATTGTCTTATTAATTTTTTATGCCTGGGATGACTGTTGTTTTTGTAACATGACCTTTTCTCATTTTAGTCTTTTAGTCTCACCATTTACTTAGCTTTAATTTTATATTCTTCTTTAGCAGCATGTCATTTTCTTTTATGTAAATTTATAGTTTTTTATTTGTCAGTATTTTACATTTTTTTCTTACTATTATGAATGGACTCCTTTTTCCATTTTATTTTGTACTGACTTTATTTATTTGTATCTGTGTATTTATTCTATATCTATAAAAACTCTCATTATTTTGATAATATTTTTGTTATGAGTTTTACTTACCAAAAATAGAAGGCCAATTTACATAAGGCAGAAACTCTTAGGCTTACAAGGAGATACTGGAGAAAAGAAAACAAAATTCAGTCCTCCTTCAGAGTTCGACAAACTATAGAATAATGTAAGTAAGAATTTGTATGAGGAAAACGTTCCTTGTTAAAGAACTTTACACTTTGAAGATAGTACCATCTCATACCTCACAGAACAAAAAAAAAGCGTATGTACTTCATCATAAAGAAAACAGAAATAAACTCTAAGAAGTAGAAATTGTACAGGTTACACTGTCTGGTTGTAATGCAATAAAACTAGAAATCCAGTAATTAAAAAATAACCATAAGCCAGGCACAGTGGCACACGCCTGTAATCCCAGTGGCCCGGAAGGCTGAGACATGAGGATCAAGAGTTCAAAGCCAGCCTCAGCAGTGGCGGGACGCTTAGCAACTCATCGAGACCCTGTCTCTGAAATAAAATACAAAATAGGGCTGAGGATGTGGCTCAGTGATTGAGTGTCCCTGAGTTTACTCCCTGGTACAAAAACAAAACAAAACAAACATAAATAACCTGACCATATGGAAAATTTAAGACATTTTTTAAAATAAGAATTCTTCAAAGTATAGTGTACTCTTGGGTTAAAGATAAATAACATTGCTTAAAAGATGAACAAAAATGGGAAAATTTATCTGAAAATAATTATTCTATTAGTAATCAGAGTTGAAAATAAATAAGAAAAGTTCCAAAGAAAACCAAAGAAACTAGGAGGGAGAATTTAAAAGGATAAAAATAGAAATGAACAAATTATAAAATAAAACAATAATCTTCCCAAAATGGCAATAAAACCTCACATGAGGGTTTTTTTTTTAATTGATAACATAGCTAGCCAAACTCCTGACAAATGTGACAGATATAAAGAGAGCAAAAATACATATTAGGAAAGGGAAAATCAGTATAATCAGGAAACAGATGAACTTAAAATAATTATAATAAATACTATGTTCAGATTTAAGCCAGTACATTTTTAAATCTAGGTTAAGAATTTTCCATATATGAAGACACAAATGGTGTGACTCTACTTTGGGTACAACCAGAGACATGAAGAATTGGGCTCTGTATGTGTACTATGAATTGAAATGCATTCTGCTGTCATATATAACAAATTAGAATAAGTAAGTAAATTTAAAAATAGAGTAGACAATATCAATTTTAAAAAAAGAATTTTCATAGGAGAATCCTTTACCATAATTAGGATTGATTCAAAAAGAGATTAAACCCTGAACAGACTAATTACCAAGAAGGAATTCAAAAGATTGTTGGGCACAACTAACAGAGACCCCGACAGTGGTACAGGTCAGTTTAACCCTCACATAACTAATTATTTTTATGTCATTTATACTGTTCAAGAATATAGAAAAGGCCAGACACAGTGGCACATGCCTGTAATCTCAGCAGCTCCGGAGGCTGAGACAGGAGGATCTCGAGTTCAAAGACAGCCTCAGCAAAAGTGAGGCACTAAGCAGCTCAGTGAGACCCTGTCTCTAAATAAAATACAAAATAGGGCTGAGGATGTGGCTCAGTGGTCAAGTACCCCTGAGTTCAATCCCTGGTTCAATTCCCCCCCGAAAATATAGAACAAAATACAAAGTTTGCATATCCCTGATATCAAAACATGAAAGACTAGCAAAAAAGAAAGATATAGATCAGTCTTACTTATGAATATGTTAATATCCTAAATAAATATTAGCAAATAGAATTCTGAAGCATCTTAAACGAATAATACACAAGTGGGCTGGGTTGTGGCTCAGTGGTAGAATGCTTGCCTAGCACAATCAAGGACCTGGGTTCAATCCTCAACACCACATAAAAAATAAATAAATAAAATAAAGGTATTGTGTCCAACTACAAATAAAAAATAAAAATATAAAAATATTTTTAAATTTTTAGAAAAGAATAATAATTAGGAATGATTTATTCCAAGAAAGTATGGATGGTGCAATTTTAGGAAATCCACTAATATAGTTAATGTCATTAATTAAATAAAGGAAAATGATCATATGGTCATTAGTAATAGACATTTTTAAAGTATTTGAAAATTCATTCTACATTTTGAGTGATAATTACGTTTTTGAAAGAATAAAAGGGAACTTCCTATACATACCAATATTGTTCTTGTTGTTTTTACTATTCAGACATTGATTTGGTTATCATAATAGGTTTCAAATACTAAAGTATTAAAAATGAAGGTAGTCTGTCTTTCCAAAGTTTTTTAAGATGAATAATCAATCAGAAATCCATTTCCCTAAAATAGCTTCAAATAATGCTGTATTCAGATTAAAATTTTCATCTCTTATAATGTTGGATTTTATTCTGAATTGAAGTAAAAAGATAAATGTGTGCCTTCACAATATCTGTGTCTATAAACCATTCAAGTGGAACTTTATGGACAGTTTGCACCTGTGCTTTTGTTTATAGTATGACAGAGAAATGAAGAAGTGTGCCTCCAAATTGAAATATTAATAAAGCAGAAATAAATCATGGAACTAAAAACTAGAGCCCAGAATTGGACACTCTTTAGCAAAAATAGTACCTTCTCTTTGGGGAATGACTAGTCATTGAATTTTGCCCAGTCATCTTTCTAGGATGAATTGCCATAAACTAATCATTATTTTCATCTTTGTTACACTATTATTGCAATGGATACAGTATTGTGATAGGCATTTACAGACATATATAAAGCCAGGGCTGTGCACCTCAGCCATGAACAATACATACTGTGAACTGTTACCGCCAGTGATTTACAGGTAGCAGTGAGTTCAGGAGGGTAATGACATTCAAACTGGGCATGTAGAGTAAGTAGAATTTCTTCATGGTGAGGAGAATGAAAAAGAGTTGCCCAGGTTAGAACAGTAAAGAAAATCATGGAGGCAAGAGCTATAGGATATGTTTGTATAATCCAGTAGTATGCAAACCTATTAGGGTGAGGGTTCCCTGAAGAACTTAAAAGAAAAAAAAAAGGAACCCACCCATGGAGAGCTAATTTGGTGGAGACAAGAAAAGGTTCAGATACCTAAGTTTTTCTAAAAGCCCCATGGATGATTCTGGTCATAGTCAAGGTTGAAAACCAGGGATATAATCGTTGTGTAACTAAGGCATAAGGGATGTGTGGAAGTCCTGTAGGAGGTGATGCTCGAAAGATATATTGGCATCAAATGATAACTGGGGTAAAAATTGTTCTGGTATTGTCAGTTTGTATTTTGAGTTTTATTTCTGTTACATCATCCTTCATTAGATATCAATTAAATAATCCCTAAGCAAAACTTAACCCCTGGGTGAATTTGAAGCAAAACATGTTAAATGAGATGAATAAGTCAATTTACCATATAATCAACCCAAAACTTAAAAACAACAAGCATTTTATTATTGCTCAGAGTCTTGTCGGTTGACTGGACTCAGCTGGGCAGACCTGCTCTGTGTGACATTGGCTGGGGCTGCAGACATCTGGGAGATTGGTGGGTCTTGAATATCTAAGATGCCTCACTCACGTGGCTTTCAGCTGACAGCTCAGCAAGGTATGTGGACCAGAGAGTCAGACTTCTCATAGCAAGCTGTCTGAATTGCAAGAGGAAGCATCTTGAGAGCAAGCATTTGAAAGGGCCCAGGTTACAGGACTTCTCATGACCAAGCTTTGATAGTCTTAGACCTTATTTCCACCATAAACTATAGTTCAAACAAATTGCAAAGGCTAACTCAGATTCAGTGGAAGATAAATGAATTCCATCCCTTGATGGGGGAAGCAGCACATGTATAAAAAGAGACAAGGAAATTGATGGGAGCCATTTTTAGAGACTCTCCACCTCCATCTTAATGCATCAAATAACATACTATCGAGATACATACGGTGGTGCATGCCTGTAATCCCAGCAGCTCAGGGGGCTGAGGCAGGAGGATTGGGAATTCAAAGCCAGCCTCAGCAAAAGCAAAACCCTAAGCAACTCAGGGAGATCCTGTCTCTAAGTAAAATACAAAATAGGGCTGGGGATGTGGCTCAGTGGTTGAGTACCCCTGAGTTCAATCCCCAGTACCCCCCAAAAATAAAATACATAAAACTGAATGACAGTAACAAAACAGTTAGATCAATAAAAATAAGGGGATCTGCTTAATGTAAAAATGCTTATGTAATAAATTTATGTATTCCCAATTCTTTATTTGGCAATAATACATCCTCATTTCAGGTCTCCATAGAATATCTGCCTCTCTCCCTAAAATAAGAGGCACTTGATCCCTGTACACACAGAAATCTGAAGCCCTAACATGATATTTTCTTCAGCTGTCAACCTGTCTGAAATAATTACCGCTTTGTTTGTTTCATCTACCTTATACTGTTCAATACTAAATGGGTTCTCCAGTTTGGGGAATCTGCTATGGATCACCTTTCTTACACATGGTATGAATATTTGGGTTACATCTTTTAAGTTCTTCCCCATTTTTTATTTGTTTTCTGTAAAGAGCAGCATGGAAGGGGGTTTTATTTTGATTTCCCACAATGTCATGATAAGAGCAGTTTTGACTCGCCCTGGGTGCTCTGTAGACTTCAAGGTCGCCATCCAGCAGCCACTGGAATCTTCTGATTTTCCAACACTGACCTGGGAATTGAACTGGAGTTGTTGCCATCACCTGTTTTTCTTTTTTTTAAGAAAAAAAAAAAAAGTTTTAAGATAAGAGGGTTTTATTTGCTTGCTTGGTTTTTGTCTTTGACTTGCTTTCTGAAGCTTGTTATTTCACCATCCTGTTAAGATAGCATTTGAGATGGGAACCCAGGTGGTGGGGATGATGTAATTTCCTGGCCTGTGACTGATGAGTCCTATTTACTTATGCATCTATCAGTGTCCTCATATGATTTATAGGGGTTCTTTCTGAACTGGATCTTGTCATTAATCCACCCAGAATCAGAAGGTTAAGCCCACAGCCATCTTCCTCAGTAATGCTGTGATCTGTTTGTCATTGCAGGTCGTCACGCTGTGGTACCGAGCTCCAGAGGTCTTGCTCCAGTCCAGCTACGCCACCCCCGTGGATCTCTGGAGTGTTGGCTGCATATTTGCAGAAATGTTTCGTAGAAAGTAAGAAATACGTTTTCTTTTTGAATCTTCAGTAGTTTAAGTGGCAGCATGCCGTGCCTGTCTCATGATGTGGATCTGAGGTTCCTAGGTGTTCCCTCTAAGCCTACCCTAAAACCACTTTCTCATTCAGTTTTGTATAACTGTAGTTTCAAGCTCTAGGAAACCCTGTTTGGAAAGGAACACACCACTTTTCTTTCCATTTCCATTGTCTTTGTTGGTGGTGATAAGACATGATGAAAGTGGGGCATGCTGGAGTGTATTTTAGTGAAGAGATATCCTCAAGGTGAACTTTAGCCACAGGCAGAAGACCAGGATTGTTAAGTTCATGGGAATTTATTAACAGAAATTTCGATGGTGAGAATTATTGAAAAAAGACTAAGTAAGCTGAAAAGGAGTAGGCAAGGAGGATGTCAGTGCTGTTTCAGAATATTTTAGGTGCTGCAATGTAGAGCAGAGGTTAGATGTATTTAGACACTGTAGTGGACAAAAAAGGGACCAAGGGACACAGAAATTAAAGAAATAAAGATATTTGCTTAGTGGGGGGAGCAGTGTAATAATTAAACAATTATCTGAAAAGTAGATTGGGGGTTGTGTGTTCCCATTGGGTGTCCAAGGAGAGTCTGGACCACTATCCATTGGAGCTGCTTTCAGGAGCATTTACAGGGCAGGTGGGTAAGTTCAGTGCCCTCCAAGGCAGCCCTGATTCTGAAAGCCTGTGACTCATTTGTTTGATTTTCAGGTCACAAGAAATAGCCAAACAATATTATAAAGATCTGCCAGGAAAATAATTCACACCTGAGTACTAAATTCAGCCTAGTCAAAATTAAACAGAGAACCTAAATATAACCTAATCTCTTTATTTTCTATTTTTGTTTCCATGGGAAAATGTGAGTTGAGAAGCTGAGTATATTCCCATTGTGCGTGATATGTTCAAAATGTAGCTACATGAGATCTCATCTGAAAAAGTCAGCCATTACTTTGTTTGTTTTAGCCAAATCAAGTTTTATGCAGTGAATTTAGGAACTCCTTCTAGTACTCAGCAAATTCATCTGTAGCTCATAGGATGGGAGAGTGGCAGGGAGGTCAGAATATGCAGGTGTTTCATGGCAGCCGACTCTGTGTCAAGTACAGTGCCAACACAGTTCCTTTGTGTTACCTTTTTAATCCTTACAATAAGAGGAAACTGAAATGGAGTAGTCAATTTATTTGTCTAACATCATGCAGCTAACAAGTAGGGGAATAGGAATCTAAAGGAAGTCTGTGAGTTCCAGTCCAGCATTGTTTTTCTGCAAAGGAAGAAAGGAAAATAGTAACATTCAGCCTAGCCACAGTATTTACCAAACAGGCCAGATAAGTGGTTTGGGGAGCATGGTCCCTGGATGGCAGCATTAGTATCACTTGGGACCTTGTTGGACATGCACATTCTCAGGCATCACCCCAGACCTAGTGAATTAGAAACTCTTGGGCTAGAGTCCTACAAGCTATGTTTTAACAAACCTCTACTTGGCGTTTCAGCCTTAAAAATACATGGACCTTGGTTTCTGGTGTTACTTCCTCCTATAAGCAATTATTTCCCAAGTTACTACCTTTCTGTAAGGTTTCAGGAGAAAGGGTGCTTTCTTATGTGCACACATGAAGAGCCAGCGGGTCTCTACCCAGCATTTCACTTTTGCAGCACAATAAAGCAAAATGTTGCCACTGTCATCAGTGGCAACTTCATGGATGACAGTAGTACCAGGGATAGACAGGCTTCCAGGCCACTCCTTGAGATTCTGATTCATTACTGAACTAAGGCCAGAAATTCTTATTTTAAAAAGTACTTCAGCTGGGCACGGTGGGGCACCCCTGTAATCCCAGCAGCTTGACAGGCTGAGGCAGGAGAATCGTGAGTCCAAAGCCAGTCTCAGCAAAAGCAAGGTGTTAAGAAACTCAGTGAGACCCTGTCTCTAAATAAAATACAAAATAGATTTGGGGATGTGACTCAGTGGTCAAGTGTCCCTGAGTTCAATTCCCGGTGCCAAAAAAAAAAGAAAAAGAAAAAGTACTTCAAATAATTCTTTTCATCCAACAATTGTAGAACACATTGGGTTCAGGCTTCTGGTCAGAACTGATAATAAGTGCCAGGCACAGTAGCCCATGCCTATAATCTTAGTGATTCAAGAGGCTGAGAGACAGGAGGATTGAAGATTTGAGGCTATGGTCAGCAACTTAGCAAGGGCCTCAGCAACTGTCTCAAACTAAAATAAAAAGAGCTGGGGAGGGCTGGGGTTATGGCTCAGTGATTAGAGTACTTGCCTAGCTCGTGTGAGATACTGGATTCCATCCTCAGCACCACATGATAATAAAAAAATAAAATAAAGGTATTGGGTTCAACTACAACTAAAATATTTTTTAAAAGGGGGACTGGGGATATAGCTCAGTAGTAAAGAAACCCTGGGTTCAATCCCCAGTACAAAAAAAAAAGGCGGTGGGGGAATAAGTTGCTATCAATATAGCAGATCAGGCAGTCATTCCAGGTCATCCAAGGAGTAACTTGGTGCAGCTAAGAGTTGACTAAAAATATGCTTATTGGAGTTACCTACATTTGTCTAGAATTTTCATCCTCAGCGTAAAGATGGAGTCCTTCTTTTGGTGTGGAGGGGAGGGTAATCAGTTGTTTTTCAGCAGTACAAGCTTGAATATTAGCCATGATCCATAGTAAAAACTGTTAAAGATAAAACCTAAGATATGTAGAATTAAGAATTCACTAGTAAGGAATTTGCTATGTTTTTAAACATAGGCAGTCTCTGCCCCTTGAACAATTGCAACTCCAAATTTCATTTGCTAACATTAAAAACATTTTCCACTAGCCGGGCCAGGTGGTGCACACCTGTGATCCCAGCAACTTGGGAGGCTGAAGCAGTAGGATTACAACAAAGACAGCCTCAAGCAAAAGCGAGGCATTAAGCAACTCAGTGAAACTCTCTCTATAAATAAAATAAATAATAGGGCTGGGGATATGGCTCAGTGGTTGAGTGCCTCTGAGTTCAATCCCCAGTTCAATCTCCAAAATTTCCACTAACATGATAGTGTAATTGGTAATCAAGTCCTCAGCCTAGCTCGCAGAATTCTGTATAACCTGGACAATATATGAAACATCACTTTGTACTAATTCATCAGATCTTTTTTTTTTATGGGAAAATTCATCCAG
The DNA here is from genome assembly GCF_048772815.1 of Callospermophilus lateralis. NCBI lineage: Eukaryota > Metazoa > Chordata > Mammalia > Rodentia > Sciuridae > Callospermophilus > Callospermophilus lateralis. The sequence continues at coordinate 30,058,514 of NC_135305.1, read as the reverse complement.
TATTCCATTCCAATGTGACAGGAATACCCCTCTCTCCACCTTGGCACTGGGACTGAGAGGAAGGACTCACACACTAGAGTAACAAGGAAAGGCTCCTTTTGAGGACAGCAGCAACATTCTGCTTCATTTTGCTACAAAAGTGAGATATTGGGTGAAAACCTACTGGCTCTTCACATGTACACATAGGAAAGCACCTTTCTCCTAGATTACAAATGTAGTTATTGAGAAATAATTGGTTAGGGGAAAAAGCAATGCCAGAACCAGGATCCATGTGCCTTAAAGGCTGAACGAGAATGGATCCAGGACAATCACATGTCCTTCCTAGGCTAGGTACCCTGTTCTCTAGGTAGTTCCTGCTGTGACCTTGAATGTGGCCATGAGGTCTGAACTTTATTCCTGCTCAGTCACATTTTGGTGTTTCCTATGATACCTCCCAGATGGCTAAACACATCATGCTTCTTTCTTGTGGCAGATGTGTCCTGGGTCCAACCTCCAATTTGATCTGGATTCAGCTTGGCTCCAATTCAGTGTTGTCCAAGTTGAAGACTCACAAACCATGGATTCTAAACGCAGACCCCTCCTTACTTTAGGCTAATCCTAAATCAGGCAATCCCTCACATATGTTCACTTGGAGTTCCTATTTGTCAATAAGTAGTAATTCCCAGATTGTGGCATCTCTTTATCACCTTCATTGTTTTGGCCATAGTATTATGACAACTGTACTTCTAATCTAATCTTTTACTACCCTGATTCAGTTTACTTTTTTTATTTAACTTCATCCTCAACAAAAAATATATAAAATTATAGGGGCTAGGGCTGTGGCTCAGCGGTAGTGCACTTGCCTGGTATGTGTGAGGCACTAGGTTTGATTCTCAGCACTGCATATAAATAAATAAAATAAAGGTTTATCAACAACTAAAAAAATAAATAAAAATAAAAAATTTTAAAAAATAAAAAATATATATGCATATATATGTATGTATGTGTGTATAGATATATGTATATATATAAAAATCACAGACTTGATAAGTCAGTTATTAATTTGTTTAATACAAATTAGAATATATAAAAACATTAAAATTATTAAGAAACTTTGTCCATGTTCATCCCCTGAAATCATCTTACCTATCACTAATGGTCTATGTCACCCACTGGAAACCCTGTCTTTCAGTCTGCAGTAATTTATTGAATGGCTAAAGAGATAACAAACCCTAGTGATGGAGAAAGTCATTACATGCACTGAGTAGGCTCAGTGCCAAGAAGTGTGGGGTACTGTGAATGGCTATAGTAAGAAGATTGTTTGGTTTTTTTTTAATTTTTTTTTAAATTTTTATTGTTGGTTGTTCAAAATATTACATAGTTCTTGATATATCATATTTCACACTTTGATTCAAGTGGGTTATGAACTCCCATTTTTACCCCGTATACAGATTGCAGAATCACATCTGTTATACATCCATTGATTTACATATTGCCATACTAGTGTCTGTTGTATTCTGCTGCCTTTCCTATCCTCTACTATCCCCCCTCCCCCCTCCCCTCCCCTCTTCTCTCTCTACCCCCTCTACTGTAATTCATTTCTCCCCCTTATATTTTTCCCCCTTTCCCCTCACTTCCTCTTGTATGTAATTTTGTATACCTCTGAGGGTCTCCTTCCATTTCCATGCAATTTCTCTTCTCTCTCCCTTTCCCTCCCACCTCTCATCCCTGTTTAATGTTAATCTTCTTCTCATGCTCTTCGTCCCTACTCTGTTCTTAGATACTCTCCTTATATCAAAGAAGACATTTGGCATTTGTTTTTAAGGGATTGGCTAGCTTCACTTAGCGTAATCTGCTCTAATGCCATCCATTTCCCTGCAAATTCTATGATTTTGTCATTTTTTAATGCAGAGTAATACTCCATTGTGTATAAATGCCACATTTTTTTTATCCATTCGTCTATTGAAGGGCATCTAGGTTGGTTCCACAGTCTTGCTATTGTGAATTGTGCTGCTATGATCATCTATGTAGCAGTGTCCCTGTAGTATGCTCTTTTTAGGTCTTTAGGGAATAGACCGAGAAGGGGAATAGCTGGGTCAAATGGTGGTTCCATTCCCAGCTTTCCAAGAAATCTCCATACTGCTTTCCAAATTGGCCGCACCAATTTGCAGTCCCACCAGCAATGTACAAGTGTACCCTTTTCCCCACATCCTCGCCAGCACTTGTTGTTGTTTGACTTCCTAATGGCTGCCAATCTTACTGGAGTGAGATGGTATCTTAGGGTGGTTTTGATTTGCATTTCTCTGACTGCTAGAGATGGTGAGCATTTTTTCATATACTTGTTGATTGATTGTATGTCCTTCTCTGAGAAGTGTCTGTTCAGGTTCTTGGCCCATTTGTTGATTGGGTTATTTGTTATCTTACTGTCTAATTTTTTGAGTTCTTTGTATACTCTGGATATTAGGGCTCTGTCTGAAGTGTGAGGAGTAAAGATTTGTTCCCAGGATGTAGGCTCCCTATTTACCTCTCTTATTGTTTCTTTTGCTGAGAAAAGACTTTTTAGTTTGAGTAAGTCCCATTTGTTGATTCTAGTTATTAACTCTTGTGCTATGGGTGTCCTGTTGAGGAATTTGAAGCCCGACCCCACAGTATGTAGATCATAGCCAACTTTTTCTTCTATCAGACGCCATGTCTCTGATTTGATATCAAGCTCCTTGATCCATTTTGAGTTAACTTTTGTGCATGGCAAGAGAAAGGGATTCAGTTTCATTTTGTTGCATATGGATTTCCAGTTTTCCCAGCACCATTTGTTGAAGATGCTATCCTTCCTCCATTGCATGCTTTTAGCCCCTTTATCAAATATAAGATAGTTGTAGTTTTGTGGATTGGTTTCTGTGTCCTCTATTCTGTACCATTGGTCCACCCGCCTGTTTTGGTACCAGTACCATGTTGTTTTCGTTACTATTGCTCTGTAGTATAGTTTGAAGTCTGGTATCGCTATACCGCCTGATTCATACTTCCTGCTTAGCATTGTTTTTGCTATTCTGAGTCTTTTATTTTTCCATATGAATTTCATGATTGCTTTCTCTATTTCTACAAGAAATGCTGTTGGGATTTTGATTGGCATTGCATTAAACCTATAGAGAACTTTTGGTAATATCGCCATTTTGATGATGTTAGTTCTGCCTATCCATGAACAGGGTATATTTTTCCATCTTCTAAGATCTTCTTCTATTTCTCTCTTTAGGGTTCTGTAGTTTTCATTGTATAAGTCTTTCACCTCTTTTGTTAAAAGAAGACTGTTTTAAGGAAGTAAAGGCGATTGCTCTGTGAAAGGCTATATGTCAGGATTAAACTTTCATAAAGATCGTATTCTAATTTTTATATAAAATCTTTGCATCAATAAGGCTCACCATTATCCATGACCTAGTGGGAAGAAAAGAAACAGGGAGTTAACACCTGTCATGTTACAAGTGCCAGGCCAGGGCCCTTCACGTGCATTATTTCATTAAACCTACATTCTAAGGGATATTATCCAGAGTTTACATACATTGAATTGGGGCCTTCTGCAGGCAGGGTGAATACTATTAAATGGAAGAGACAAATTTTAACGTAGGTCCGCCTCATTCCCAGAGCCTTTGATTTTCCTGCTCTAGTCATGTTTCTTCTCATGCTGTTGTTTGACCCACCAGGCTATATTTTTTTCTAGAATATTTTATGTATTACTGCAATCTAGCAGCAGTGTAATATCTTAGGCCAAGAAGCAAATCACACATATAATAGCTTTGATTTTCCGTCTATCTACATTGGAAAGATTGACTAATTCTCTGTCATATTATTAAGAAGTACATGCCTTTTATTCTAAAATTGAATACCTAGGAAATATGAACTCAGTAAAGAGAGTCTTGGGGCAGATGGTTGACAAAGAGCCAGAGAGTTTAAATACCATCTGTCACTATTATCTGGGTTTAATAATTGCCTACACTGACCTATAGAAGCATTCTGCAAAATGGATTACAGCTAGATTTTTATCTTCCTCCTTTAACTTTTCGCCCATGGATAATCCATCTTTACCAACATTCAGTTATATTTTAATACTAAAAGCCCTTGTTATGAATTTGGTCAGTAGCCAGCCAATTCAGCTTAATGAGAGGGGATGGATGGATGGATGGATGGATGGACGGGTATGATAGATTGATTTTTAACTACATGGCAAAATAAATTCACACTGTCAACTCTCCAGACGCCTGTCTGTTGCTATCCTGGTCAAGATCATAGTCTGTAGTTTGAAAGTTATGGGGTTTTCCAGCTTATAGCAAAGTCATAAAAAGAAAATGCATATTTCAAAAACAAAACATCCTACTAGTTCTTTGAATATGGAGATTGTGGTAAACAGATAGTAATTCTTGGAAGTTCTGAGTTGCCAGCTCTGCTGATCCCTAGCTAAGAAGTGCCAAATGCCACCAGGAAGAATATAACAAACACAGTCACTGTTAGAAGGAAACAAACAAAGCCTCATGGTTATATTGCCCCTTGTTTGATGGCCTCTCTAGGCTTGTCGTCATTGATTTCTATGAATTAAATACCCAGTATCTGGGACACTAACAGTGAAACTGTCCTTTGTGGCTCAGCGGCCAGTGAGCAAATGTCTAAAATGTCACTGAATGCCTTGCCAGTCTTCCTATTGGTTTCTGCGTCGGTGCTTCTTCATATTTGAGTGCTTGCCTAGTGATATCGAGGAAATGAGGTCCTTAGCTGGCTGTCCCAGACCCTGAGGCACAGAAAGAGAGCCCTAGACTATGAGAAGAAGCCCACCACCTCAGCTTAGGTCAAAACGTGTGTAGATCCCAGGGCACTCAGCTGCACTTGCATATTTCCTGTCCCTTCTGGGACATTTTCCTAGACCTTTCCCTTCCCTTGCTTTAAAGAAATAGCCAAATGGGGAAAATTGTAAAGGAGCATGTTTTTGAGTGAGGAAATACCCAAGATGGTACTCAGGAGAAGGACCAGTCTTGGTTGAGTAATATATACAGGATGGTTCTACATTAGACCAAGTGAATATTTTTACAATGTAACCAAAACTTACTTTTTAAATTCTTAATGTGTAACTTGCTTTAATTATGAATTTGAAAAACACCTGCTACTATGAAGCCTGTCCCTTCCCCATTAGGGCAGCTTTGTAGGTCTCAGCTCCCTGGTCCAGTGCCCCTCCACTCTGGCACCTTTGTCTGCTGTTGGGTGATCTTCTCCACAAACTAGGTCTTAGTTGAGTACTCTTCCAACCATTCTGCCATCATATGCTTTTTCCAGCTTTTTGTTTTCCCATCCCTGTTCTTAGCATTTAGCACCCCACTTCTTTGGCTCTCTCTACCTCTGTTAATCTTTCTACTCTGCCTCTTGGAATCCTTGTTCTGTGCCGACAAGTTACCCTGCTTCCCTGAACTTTTTCACACAGTCTCCTTCTTCAAGGTCACTACTGTCAACCTTTCTCCTGTAGATGTTGTGTCCCCTCTAGAAGGGAATTGCAGTATTCTTAGTCATTTGCTGCTTTGAGAGCATGATTCTGCCAAAGCCCAGTGCCTTTACTCTCCCCCCACCCCTTTGTCATCCTCTTAGACTCCCAACTTGATCTTAACTGCATCGCGGGGGGACTTTCAGGACCAGTGGTTTTTAGCATAGTCGCCACAGAGTAAGGAGAAATGTTCCTGGTAGAAGTGCTTTGCACATTGGAAGACACAGAACACTTTGAGGGTCCAGATCAGCTGAACAACTGCATCACTCTGCCCACACTCTCCTTGTCCCCCTGGCTTGTACTTTAGCTTTCAGTGACCCTGTGATGAGCCTTAGGTTCTATGCTTATTTCTCAGGGACACTGCACCTTGGGAATACCATTATCTAAATGCTTCACCATTAAAAAGAGAACTGCTGGGCTGGGGATGTTGCTCAGTGACAAACAGTGTGGACACAAGTTGTACTGACAAAGTGCAGAGCAGTGTTCTTTCTCCGGAACTAGACAGCTGAGTCTGTTCCAGCCTGACCAGCTCTGTGACAGAGGGCAAACCTTCAGCATCTGGAACCTAGTGTCCTTTTCTGGAGTTCATTGTGCTTCACAGAGTCCTCAGACCCTCTCCTGTGTATGGTCAGAGGAGTTCCCATTGCTCTTTTTTTCTATATTGGGATTCTGAGATTTTAAAAAGGTTCTAAACTATTGGAGTAGATAATACCCAAGAGTCATTCCAGCTCTGGTATACTTTGTAGAACCATGTCTTGGTCCTTTCTGGAACCCTTAACATATCCAGCACAGCTCCTGTTCGTTGACAGGGCTTATTACACATCCTTGTGTACTGTTCTGAGCACTTGACATAGATTATGAAGTTTAATCCTCCCAAGTGTCTTGCCCAGATCCCACGTCTGGTCATTGGCAGCGCTGGGACTTGGGAGTTCTATGACCTACAACAGCAACAATGAGTTATAAATGAGCTACACTGGGAAATTAGTCAGGCATAAGATAGCATGTAATGAATATAAGTAATATAAATGAATCGGGTATTTTAAACTTTTTTTCATACAAAATCTTCAAACTCCAAACTTCAAGCACATCTCAGTATGAACTAGCCACATTTTAAGTGCTGGTGACCAGATGTACTCTGTGGGACAATGTAGATCTAACCCACCAAAGAAATGGATAAAGAGGAAACAGACAATTTGATGTTTATTGGGAAGGAAGAAGAAAACAACTCAGTGCCCTTTTCCCAGATGCATTGATTTTGCATTCTTCTGTCTCCTATGTTGTCTTCTTTTCTAGTTTGGGTGGGGACTATAGATAGAAGTTGGGGTTCTTAACATGTAAAACCAGCAGAGCTGAGGTTGATGCAGCCACCTGGCCTTCTTCCCCTGAATTAGGGATGCTTGAGCGCCAACTAACAAGTATAAAATAGTGTTAATCGGCACTAGCAAATCTTCCCCAGTGTGTCTTTTTTTAAATTGCTTGCACGTGGGGAGCCACATTGTCTCTGTGACCTCTCACTCCATATGTCACTTTCAGAAACTTAAAATTGCTAAGGAAAGGACCAAGTTAGAAGATCTAGATGCCAGTTAGCTTCATTTTAAAAAAATTAAAAATCTGGTTGTAAAAATGCCAGATGTTACAGAAATGTAATCTTTCCAGTACTCCTATACAAAACCCCAAAGACTCCCTGAATATACTTTATGTCTTCTTTTTTATAAATTCAAGAGTGCATGTATACATTTATGTTTAAAATATATAAATACATATGCACACGTTGCTCTTCAGTAAATTTTTTGTACAGAAATGGGTTTACACTATATGCTAACTCATTTTTAAACTGAGGAAAAGAAATCCTTGCATTTATTAAATAGTTTAATTTCCTGTTGATAGATATTTAGGATTTATTTGTTCATTTCATTTTAGTCCTATTATAAATATTGTTGCAGTAAAAACCTTGCATTTATTTTGTGGAACATTTGTCCAAGTATGTCTCTATGGTGAATTCCAGAAGCAAAATCATAGGGTCAGATAACATGCATATTTTTTAAATTCTTCTAGCTAAATCAATTTACCCTCCAAAAATCTTAAAGTAAAAATCTATTTTTAGCTTAAAGTGAGAGGTAGGATGAGATTCTTGAAGATAGGAAAGGTAGATAAGAGTAAATAAATCAAAAATTCTTACATAAGTGTTGGCTACTTCTTCTACCCTTATGTAAAAATATCAACTGGAAAACATATGTGAATGTGGTAATTTTGTAATGCCGTTGTTAAGCTTGGTTTGATGCATAAGAGACCTCTTTCAACTGTAAAATTTACTGTGGGTTTCCTTTTTATCAGTTGGGTAGCAATAGGGAAGGAATCAACCTCATTTTGTCAGTTAAAAAAAAAATTATCTTAGATAAAGTCACAAGCACTTTTTTAGACTGTTTTTTTCCAGTATACAGCAGGCCAAGACATCATTCTTCAGAGTTCCATAAGGCCTGCATTTGGAGAATATCATTTCTTGAGTTGTGGTCTTCCTTCCAGGGAGGACCTAGACCCTGGCACTCACTCTCTTCCCCAGTTCTTCCTTGGTAGCTCATGAATGATGAGTTGCCTTCTGGGTCTTTGCCTTGGAAAAACTCTGAAATCTCTTGTATCAGCCACTTCCTCCGATTAGGAAAAGAATCAGACTAATAGTGTCAAGTCATCTGGTCAAAGTCTCAGGTCTACCTGGTCACATCTTTCAAGTTCAGATATCTAGTTTGAGGCAAGAAACAAGATACTTTTTAATTATGAAACACTGGCAGAGAAAGAAAATATTTGATAAGTTGAAAGCCAGTTCTCACCAATCTAATTTTAATGGGATGGCAAACTTACCTCCTTTTTATCAAGAGCAGGGGGGTAGTAACTACTTCCTTGCCCTACAAAATTAAAAAAAAAAAAAAAAGGCCTGGGCAGTTACTTTTAGCTGGAATGTGGACCTCCAATCTAAGTCTGGCCATGGTAACTCTTTCAAAGCATGATGTAACATTTACATTTGTTGCTTTTTTAACATTCATACAAATTTATTAGACAATAAGTGCAAGTAAATGATAAAAGATATTTCAGACAAATGTAAATTCATGCTATTTCATCATACATGCCTACATAATTTCCCTCTAACAGTGCATAGGTGCTAAATTACAATAGTAAAATGTAACAAAAGATTCTACTAGATCTTGTAGTAAAGTGAGCTGCTGTAGTGGCAATCTGTAGGACACTCCATTTGGCCCACTGCTACAGGTTACTCTCTGTCTGCCTGATACCCAGTTCCACCAAGGGTTGGCCTCTCATCTGGCTTTCTCATACTGGCTAGAGGAGACGCTGTCTGATAAGACCGCTGCTTAGTTTAACTGAGAAGCATTGGGAATTTCTCCTCTTCTTTCCCTCTGTCTTTTCCAGTGACTCTTCTCTGTTGCTTTCTACCCCCCTCTTCCTCCATTTTAACCTTAAGAAATAGCATTCAGCATGATCCTCCATATTGAGCTTCTCTGATAAAACATGAGCTTGTGATTTATTGCTCCAGTTCTGCTTGCTAAATTAAATTTATAAATATTAAAGCTTACTCTTAGCAGTAAGAGTTGGTGCTAAGGAGTGTGTGTGCATCTGTGTATGTTTGTATATGTGTGCGCTTCTATGATTTGAGAGCAAAACCTGACAGAGACAGCTACAAACATGTGGGCTGTACTTACTTGTGAATTGAAATATTGCAAAGAACGCTTCAAAATAGCAGTGTCCAGTGGAAATTAGATTTAGCTGTCAGCTGAGTTGGATGTTACCAGCTCTTCTCATATCACTACATATTTAAGAGTTTATAGGATATTTTCTGTCAAAAACCTTGGGACAAGAGCCCACTGTATTGCAAATTCGTTTAATTGGGAATATATTTTTTTGAGAGAGAGAGAGAGTTTTTTTGGTATTTATTTTTTTAGTTTTCGGTGAACACAACATCTTTTTATTTTATTTTTATGTGGTGCTGAGGATTGAACCCAGCGCCCCGCACATGCCAGGCCAGCGCACTACCGCTTGAGCCATATCCCCAGTCCGAATTGGGAATAATTTAACATACTAATATTTCAATATTCAGAAGAAATTTGGAAGCCAACCACTCACTATATGTTCTTACTTGTCGGAGTCATACTGAATTTTCCAGGTATCAGCATGTAAGAAAGTTATTTTCTAAAGGCACTCACTTAAGTGGGATAGACTACTGGTTAAAAATGGCACTGAACTTAGTGCTTAGACATTTCTCATTTTTTCCCTCTAAACTGGTAATCTTATTTTACAAGTAGCATATTAACAGCCTCTTGATTCATGAACTTTGTGAGCTCTCTATCAGAATTTATTAAAAATAGTAGGAGCTTTTAATTTTAAATATTGACTGTCCTTGCTTAATTTCTTAACTGAAAAATCACAAAAACATGTAACATGAAACACTAAGCTGGCAATGAAATAATTATCAAAATTATGTGGAAGAATTTCTATTTAGCCAGAACTCTAGAACTAAAAAATCATTTGGGGGCTGGGTACACTGGCATGTGCCTATAATTCCAGCTGCTCAAGAAACTGAGGTAGGAGGACCACAAGTTCAAGACCAGCCTAGGCAACTTAGCAAGACCCCATCTCAAATGAAACAAAGGGTTGGGGGTTGGGGATATAGCTCAGTGGCAGAATACCCGTTGGGTTCACTCCCCCAGTACAAAAAAGAAATTGATGACACAGGTTTGTTATGTGCACCTGGAAATAGGTAGACTATTTTTGCCTCCGTCACTCCCCTTGTTTCAAAAACACAAGGTTGAATTCAGTTGAAAAAATGATCAGCTGTTCCAGTTACTGCTTCTGCTGAGACCCACATGCTCAGATTTTCCTTGGCCATCATTGGCCATCAGTTCTCTCTCACTCCCCACCCCACCCCCAACTACAAATACCAGAAAAACATACCTGCCAAAGGAATAGGGGGGTGGTGTCTGGAAGTAAGAAGACTGGGGCATCTGTAGATGGGGACAGCCATGAGAACAGTATTAGATAAAAATGCTAGAAATTAAAATATAAGAGCTACTCAGAGAGCATTGAATGTTTACAGAATGAGTCTGAAGTAATATCTCCATTATGTTAACAAAAAGTTTTGTTGGGCAGAAAACTTCTTTTAGAAGTACAAGAGAACAAGCAGGAAAAAAAAAATTGTAGCTTTTGCAAAAAATACTACTGAACAAGGCAAACTAACATTCCAAAAGATTTCAAAAAAAAAAAAAAAAGGAAATTCTGAAAATGATGATTAAATATAAGCAATATCAGAAAAAAAAATTTCCAAAAATTAGTAAACTAAGTCAGCAGAAGGCTAGAAGACATGTTCTCTAAAACAGAAACAAAGAATTGAACATCCTAAAATGCAAAACCAGCAAACAAAGCTGTAAAGGAAGATGAACAAGATGTGAAATTCTAAGGAAACTCAAGTCAAGCACTTACTTAAATTAAGAAATTAAAATCTGACAAGAGGGAGTAAGAAGTAGAATTCCTACTGTTGGAATCATAGATATAAAGGACAACACTAGAAGTTCTCACAGAATGTGAATGAAAAGGACAGATGGTAAGAAAATGACAGATTTGAAGGGTAGAGAATGGAAATTTGAGCTAAGAAGTTGATGGTCTTTGAAATACAGTAATCAAAACCATGACCAAAGAAACATGTTCCTAAGTGGTGAACAGACTTGGGTATGCAGAGCAGTCTCGCAATATTTGGAGGCAAGTCATTGAAAAGAAACACTAGTGGGCTGGATACTCAGGGCTGTGAGTGCAGAAAGCTCAATTTGGATCAACTAGATTGTAAAGAAATTTTTAGTTCTCATAAATGGTGATTCCAGAGATAGGTGAGCTTCAGGGCTGGCTTAATCCAGAAGCTACAGCTCCCTTTCTGTCTTAGCATCTTCAAAGACTCTCTTCACCCAGGACAAAGTGGTTGTAGGAGTTCCAGTTTTCACATCTACACACCTGGATACTCAGAATGAATTGTTCATTCTGTCCTAGGATTTCAAGTGTGGATTCCCAGGTTTCATCCTTAGAACTGTTATAACACATGCCCACACTTGAACCAGTGACTGAGACCAGAGAAATGGAATTTGCTAATAAGCTTCAAGAGAATTTGAAGAACATCAGAGTCCTGTTAAAATGAAAAGGAAAAATGAATATTAGGTGGACAATCTACGGAATCCACTCCAAAGACTGACTCAGAGCACATCCTAGAAAAAATGTTGGAACTGTATAGAGAAAGAAAAAAGCCTTCAAAGATCAAACACACTTATTTTACAGCTTTACAAAAAGGAAACAATCAGGCTGACCTCAGACTTTTCTTTTGTTTAACCAAAAGCCAGAAGAGAATAGAGAAATAGTGTTGTAGAGGAAAAGTCTGTAACCCAAGAACTTCATAATCAGCTGCATTGCCTTGAACTTGTGAAGGCAACAGAAAGCTTCAGCTATGCAAGGATCACCTGTGCTTGTTTGTTAAGTATCAGTTGGGTATACTTGAGCTAACTGTATGGGATGTCCAAACGAGTGCCTCAAGAATGCCTTCTACTGTCGTATATAACTCATTAGAACAAATAAATACAAAAAATAAATAAATAAATAGAAAAGAATGGGATGCCATGACATGGAAGGACTGATGGGATGCTCCGTAGACCCAGCACCCATCTCTTCACAGAAGCTCTCAGGAGAACTGTAGACCTCACCTGTTTGTACTGGCCACACTAATGACGCTATAGGAATGTGGTTGGGTTAGTATATTTTTCAAAACATCATCTGGATGAGGCTTAAAAGCAAATAATTTCATTAGGAATTATTAGTCCTTATTATGAGAATGGTCCTGTAATTGGACTTCAGAAATTCCCCCTGAAAAGCCTCAGGCAAGAGTGTACCATCAGATTTGAAAGTGTAATTAAATATGACTGAAATTATGTTTCATTTTAGCCCACCTATGACTAAAAAGAAATAGTCTCTAGACTTTTTTTTTTAAGACCTTTAAAAAAAATAAGAGTAGGTCAAAGTGAAACACTGAAGATGAAATGGAAAGGGAGATGAGTGAGATAAGAAACTATTAAAAAGACAAAATGGAGGAGGCAGCATCGAGCAAAAACTGACTCTTAGGATTGAGGAAGCGATGCAGAAGGCAAATTGAGTTGAAGTTTCAGGGGATGATTTGTTTCTTCTGATAATACCATGTCTGGCATTTTTCTCATTTTTCTTTAACACTGAATTTCTCCTTTTAGAGATGATCAAAAAGTAGAATTAATCAAAACAGTTGATATGCATGGGATTGCAAGTGTTCGTGCTGTAGTGTTCCTCCTTAGATGTAATGGTGCCCTCGTGTTAGTGCTAGTAATGTTGCTCTGTCCCTCACTGCTCAAGTCCTGAGGCACCTCCATTCCCACTGGGGAAGAGCCACTGCCCGTCTAGGCAGCTCCCTAGATGCCCCTGCTTTTCTTCAGAGCCTCCCTAGGATCCAGCACTGGCATTATTACCAGCTGGCATACCAGGTTTGTCCAGAACCTGTGTTTTTTAATATTATCTCAGGCTTCAGAGATACTTCTTGGGAACATACATTGGCTGTGAAATCTCTATTTTCTTTAAGTCCCCTGTATCATCCTGTTCTTCTGGCAGTGGTTTCTTCCAGCTACCATTTGAACAATTGCTGGTCTTTACGCTCTTTATAATATCAGAGACCTACCACTAGTTCCTAACTCCCGGCAGATCTTGCTCATGTTTCCTGGACCTTAAAGGCTTAAAACTTAAAATTCAGTATCTATCTGTGAAATTGTTCCTGTGTTTATTTTGTTATTGTTGCTGTCTGTTGTTTTGTTTTAAGGTGGACTTGGTATTGCCACTCACCACCAGGACTGGGATGTCTCAGTGGTAGAGCTCTCCCCTGGTATGAGGAAGGCCCTAGGAAAATGGTTCCCAAATACGTCTACATCCTAATCCTTCTGAATTTGTTTTTTTTTTTTTTAACATGGTAAAAGAGATTTTTTAGATTTAAATTAATAAAGTTTTAAATAGGGAAATGATTCTGGATTATCTGGATGGGCACAATTTAAGTATCTGAGAGCAGAAAAGATGTGGCAGAAGGGAAAGTCAGAAGACTGCTTCCATCCGTGGAGCTGACCTGCGGTTACTGGCCCTGAGAAGTTTATGGAGAACACATCAGGAACTAGAGGAGAGGCCTCTAGGAACTAACAACGGTGGCCCTAGCTGAGAGCCGGCAAGGACCTCAGTCCCACAGTGTTATAACCATATGGAACTCAATTTGGCCAACAACCTGAATGATATCGAAGCAGATTTGTCCTTGAAACCTCAAGAATAGAACACAGATCTGCCAATACCTTGATGTCAGCTTTGTACAAGTCTAAACAAAGAACCAGCTGAGCCATGCCATACTTGGACTTTTCACCTACAGAACTGTGAGATGGCACATAGAAGTTGTTTCAAACCACTAAATTGGTGCTAATTAGTTAGAGCAATAAGAGGAAATTAATAAATCAACATAAAAAAATGGCAACAACAAAAAGCCCAGTAGGGTACAGTGAAATGAACGATAAACATGGCAGAACACACAATCCAGAATGGCTGTTGACTTGCACTCTCTCTGGCAGAGTTTGTCTACACAGCAAGGGGTACACCAGTTCTAAAAGCCAAACAGATTCAGTGGGTGCCTGTGCTCAACGCCCAACTAAGAGGATCAGGAGTTTTGGGGGAAAACATGAAAATGTATGTGTATGTGTGTGTATTTTTATGTAAGAAAAATATTTTAGAGATGAGCCTTATTAACAAAAGGGCATTGCCCAGTGCTGAAATCAGAGTGTGGGTGTAGTGTTTGCAGCTACTTGTTTGTTTACTTGTAGTCAATATTGTGTATAATAACAAGTTGGTAAGAGGAAGAAATTATGCAAAAGAGAGATTGTTTTGACAATGAGTACACACTGTTCCATTTGTATTTTATTTCTTCTGGTACAACCATAAAACTTCGGAAAAGTTTCTAAGATGTGTTAGCACAAGGTCTGGGAGAAGGCCACTTCATCCCCACTAGAAGATACTGAGTTGCTTTGCAATGTGAATTACACTAATAATACAAAAGTTTACTAATATTTGCTGTAATTCCAAAGTAGACAAGCATAGGGATTGACCCTGTGGAACCAGACTACGTGGGTTTAAAATCCTAGTCCTTTCACTTACTAGCTTTGTAGCCATGGACCAGTTACTTAACTTCTCTGTACCTTGATGTCCTTTTCTATGAAAATACATAATAAGATACCTCTATCATGGTTTGTTAGAAGGATTTGATGTAAATACATTTGGAAGCAATAAATGTTAGCTGTAATTATTATTACTGTCCTTTCCTGGAACATGCCATATCCTCACACCCTGGACCTAAGAAACAGTTGATTCCAAGGAGTGGAAATGTCCTAACTGGCCTTTATAAAAGCCAGACAAGGACATCTAGTCACCTGTCCGTCCTTTCTGCACCCCTCCTACTTTTGTTTTTTGGGTTTTTTTCGGGGGGCGGGTAGGGAGGGAGTATACTGGGAATTGAACTCAGGGACACTCAAACACTAAACCACATCCCCAGTCCTACTTTGTATTTTATTTAGAGATAGGGTCTCACTCGCTTTTGCTGAGGCTGACTTTGAACTTGCCATCCTCCTCCCTCAGCTTCCCAAGCCGCTGGGATTATAGGCATGTGCCACCACGCCTGGCTG
Organism: Callospermophilus lateralis; assembly: GCF_048772815.1. Taxonomy (NCBI): domain Eukaryota; kingdom Metazoa; phylum Chordata; class Mammalia; order Rodentia; family Sciuridae; genus Callospermophilus; species Callospermophilus lateralis. Next base: position 30,043,259 of record NC_135305.1, on the reverse strand, counting down.
CACTGTTATTTTCCACTTCAAATTAGTGAGACTTTATAGGTAATACTGGCATAATAGCAGTATTTTTCTTACCATATAGATCTTCATTTTCATAACATCATATAGAACATTTCTCTGTGTTCTTTATCCATCTTTTTCTATGAATAGTGCTTCTTGAGGTGAAGTAAGCATGCTGTAAAATGATCTGTCAGTACTAAACTAATTTGGAAAATGATGGGTTAAACAAAGTTTTCTGGACAGGACTTATCAGAGCTCTTATAATTAACATACACATTGAATTTCCACAGACAAGAAATTACATTGCTCCCAAACATATTTGAGCCCTGAACATTTTTTTTCAAGAAATGCCTCAAATTTTCCTAAAAATATTCTGCATATACAGTTTGAGAAACAGCCACCCTATTGAATCAAGATTGTTTAACATGTATGAATTATGATTATTATGATTTACAGCTGATGGTAAAGGAGATTTTATAGCTACCAATCTCAAATATATTTATATAATCATAAATATTAATTTAATTATAATTAAATATAATTATAGAATTATAATTAGCTAAAACAATTGAGTTTTTATTTTGTATATTTAAAATGGCCCTTATTAGGTTACATTAATATCCTTTTACCCATAGTTGTACTCTGACAGAGATAATGAGATCATGATTCTCCAATGGGCAAAATCAAATCATCAAATACATATTGAGTTGGGCATTCTAGGTCTTTAATTTGTACCTTTAGTGAGTCCTTTTATAAAGCAGTTTATATTTTCAGCCAATACCACTTAGATGGTGAGTTCTATAGGGTTAGCCTCTGTGTGAAGAAATTTCTTTCTGTTGTCCTAAACTTACTTTTCAGATGTTAGTGATAGACCCTTGATTTCCTAGTCAGGATTGGTAAACATGACCATGTTTCCTCTTACTGACCTTGGATGTAGTAAGCCTTATCATCCTTATTGGTGTTTGTCTTTCTAAACTAGAAAGTCACCATTTTTTGGTTTGTCAGTTGACTCATGTCAGGAAGGCGGTGAGTTTTTCCCCTACTTGCAAGCCAGCAAACTAGTTCTCCCCAGTTTATGCATACTGGCAGAAGACACATAACTCTTGGGTTAGAGACAAAGGACTGTTTATTACTCCCAGCAACAGCAGTAGCTAGAGTATCAGCATTTGCACCAGATTCTCAGTTCTCATAGGAAAATGAGAAGAGGGCCAGATGATGCCTTCACATACAACCAGTGTGTTATAGAAGAGAAACTCCTAGCTTTGGAAACTTGAATCTTTCATCATGGGCAATAAGTCAGCCAGGCCTTGGCCCTAACAGGAGACATTATTATGCTGAAGAGTAAACAAACCTATTTATGTACCAGAGAGAGACACTATCTCTATCTTCCAAGGCTGTTTACTCAAAAATCTAGTTCAGGACACATGCAGTCAATGTCTCTACTCACAAGAGGTACAAAAACACTAGGAACTTGTAGAATTATCTCCAAACAGTTGACAGTTGTCCCCTCTATTCCCTATATCATTATTCCTTCTTTTGAAATGTTTTATTACAAACATCCAAGTTCTGTGCCAGACCTGCATTAGTTAGATGAGTAAAATTGTATGTTTTTATTTCTTTTCATACAACCTAAATTTCACAGGGGCAGAGACTTTGTTTATATAGATATCCCAAAGGCACAGAACTGTATCTGACACACAGTGCACGCTCAATATAAGATTTACTGAATGAATATATGGATTTCCTATCTTCGTATTGAGATCAGTAAGTTACTGGCTTTGCTGTGCAGAAGGAGCAATGAATGATATTCAAACCTTCAAGAAACTCCCAACAATGGTTCCAAGAATTATCTGCCTGGAACTCTCCCCGCCCACCTCCTAACTTACCACCTAGCTGCTCCTTCCTATCCAAACGCATCACAAGTATTATTTCCTCAAAGAGACCTTCCTGGTCCAGAATAAAATCAGTATCTCTGATATTCACTCTCATAACACCCTGGTATTTTTCTTATAGCACTTAAGACCATTTGCAATTACATTTTTTTTTATTGTCTTCTAGTTTACAGTCTGTTTATCCCATCACTTACAAAGCTGTGGACCTGACCACCTCTGCTTTTCTCACCACTGTATAGCTAATACTTAACAGCATGGCATTAAGTGGCCACTGAGTAGCTGAGTGACAAATGAATGAACATCTTGCAAATTGTAGCTTAGAGCCTGTGGTTCTATGAGAAGCTTTGGCATAGAACAGACCAGAGGCATTACTTCATCTTGTCTTTCTCAAACCAGTTTTGCCATGTTTCTTCTCCAGTTGCAGAGTCTCAAGATTTTTAAGTGGAATTTAATCATGTTTTTCGTTGCTAGAAAGCATTTAATTTTAATTTAGTACATCATTTTATTGTCTAAATGATATAAACATTAAATCAGCTCATATCCTAGCATCATTCCTTGGGTAATTCTAACGTTTACACTTAATATTCAGCTACTTTCATCAAAAGGAAATGAGACTTACTTATTCTTTGAAAAACCTGTCAATTGACTAATATTATTTGGGGCCTCAAGGAACATAAAAAAGAAGCAAAAGATCAAGCTTCAAGGAGTTATTTGCCCATCTGAGCAAATAAGAGAAATGTGCATGAAGCATTAGCATATAATAATTAGCAAACATTAGACCATGCCTCTATAAGTGTTAAGCTATATTGTACAGATTTTTTAAACGATAAGAATTTTGAAAAGTTTAATAGTACCATGAACTGGCCTAAAATAATATGGGTTTCATGTAGTTAGTCCTGAGGTGAGTTTTGGAGATGTTTAATTGGGTATTTAGCAAGAACTTCATGAGACAAGCCAAGAAATAGTGTTTTCTTGGAAAAGTAAGACCTGGCTAGAGTGGAAGGTATAGGTTGGGAAATAGTGGCTTGAATGCAAAATCACTGTTAGACTGTAAGAATTGCACAGTATTTATGACTCCTTTTCCATTCAGTTAAATAACATACAGAAAGGAAGCCACACCTTCAGGCAAATACAACGGGTGAGGGAAGCCAAAGATGGAGCCCTGCTAAGGCGTCTCAATGAAGTAAATAAACTCTGAAGGAAAGACTTGGAAGGTCATCCAGTGTACTCATAAATTCCAGCTATTACCAAAATGAAAGGGAAGTGAGAGGCATGAAGAACAATAGGAAGGAGTGTTCCCCAGTCCCCCCAACTGCCTGTTTACAGTAGGGGAGGAGCAGCAGGGCTGCCCAGATGGCAGAGCCAAAGTTAGAATGAGGCTTCCTCGCCCCAGACCTCTTTAGGAAATCCTGTTTGTGACGGTGGCTTCACTGCAAAGTGATCAGGAGCCCTCCCGGTGTTGGAGAAGCACACTTCTGGACTCAACTCTGATTTCTAATGCAGTTTAAAATCTTATTATCATGTGCACTCAGCAAGATAGAAACTCCATATCAGGTGAAGCTTGGGTCAGACCTTATTTTGCAAGCATTTATTTATCTTGCTTGTCCCATTGAAACACTGGTAACACAATAGCTTAAAAACAAGATAAGCCTCATCTTTTTTCCTCTATGGGTACGTTAGGGAATGGTGGTTTTCAAAAAGCCCGGTTATGACCACTTCTTTCACATCACATTACTCTTAAAGAGAATTAATTTAAGACCAGAGAGCTGGGTGCAAACACCTTAGAATCCAAACCAAGAAAACCAGAAGATTCATTCCCAGAGATCCACTTTATGTCTGCACTTGAGGTCTGTACTTTTCTTTTCCCTCTGCCACTCAAGTGCTTTTGGATACGGGGGGTGGGCTGTTTGTTTTCCATGCCAAACCTCATGAAATGAGATTTGTCTTCCCTCACAGACAGGTGGCCAAGCAGTTACACAGAAAGGGGTCTGCCTGGCTGCTGGCCTCTTTGGACACGCAGTATTGTGGCAGCACAGCACCAGGCCCCAAATCTGACCCTGTGGCCTTACAATCTGGAGGCCCACACTGGCAGCCTAGGGGGGTGACAGAGCTGGTCAGTTTGTATGGAGTTGCACTGGGGATCACTGTGGGGAGCCAGGCTGCTCCGTGTCACTTTCTGTAGTCCTGGGAATGTGTGAAACAATAAGATGGTTGCTCCACTTAGAGTACAAGCTTCCCTCTCTCTTTTTAGGGTGGACCAGGACTTGGGGGAAGAATTTTGGCCTTTCCTGACTGTCCCATTATTTAATGTGTCCTTCTGCATGATTTACATAAATCAGGAGCAGGTTTCACAAACCTTTTTACCTATGAGACTAGGTTAATCATTAGGGTTAATAACTTAGTAGTTAGAAGAAATAGGATGAAGAAAAAAATAGATTTCTGAAAACCCGAGGTTAGAGGATCCCAGAACTTCAAGTTGTTCTGTGAAGAGAATTTACAACCATTCTATTGTAGTCTTTGAATTCAAGAAAATAATCATGATTTAAATTCTCTGACCATCAAAACATATTCCCCTAACTATAAGCCACTGGTCCCAACTGCACACATCCTTAAGGAAGCATCTATTCTCCCTGAGAAAATACAGTTTATATAGCAAAAAAGGACCCAGCTCTTCCATGCTGTTGCCTTCCATAGACTCTCAGTATCTCTGCTTGTGAAATAATAAAATTACCATTTTTCAGAAATACGAGAAAAATAGATCAGGACTCACCATTGCTGGTTGAAAAGCCTTTGGGTTTTAGTTTGAGTGACATCCAACCACTGCACAGACAGCACTGCTGGAGAAAACTGGACCCAGTTCTCAGCTTTTGCCTTCCACTCCCCCTTAAAGGCCCACGTGAACAGTAAGTTTAGCATTGTTTCCATTGGGTTCTCTGGGCCCATTTCTTTCTTTCTTTCTTTCTTTCTTTTTTTTTTTTCCTTTTTCCTTCCCAAAGCTGATAGGACAATTCCACAGGGAAGAAACAAATAGTACACTTGGATGACCTCTGTGAAACACAAAGATCTTTCCTTTTAGTCCTGATTCTGTAGTGATTTTTCTATATTGAAAAAAGAAAAGAATGACACAGTCCTGGACCAAATAGTGGAAATCTCATTTATATTATATTTGTGATATTTTGAACAGGGTGAAGGAAAGCACTAATGATAAAGCCACATGCATTGTGAAATCATGGTGAACTTCGACCAGAGCCCATAGTCATAAAGCACCCTTGAAAAACATCCAGTTATTACCAAGGATGAAAGGGAGTAAAGAGCACCAGTTAGCCCTGCCTGCTTCATCACCCCTCAGATTAAATGTCATCTCCTTAGAGACCCCACCATGTCATTCTCCACCAGAATAGCTTATTTTCTTCATAGCACTTACCACTTATTTAAGGATGTTCTTCTTCCCTAAACCATAAGCTCAGCATGGGCAGAAACCATGTCATTCTTAACCATGTTCATGTACCCTGCACTCAGCAGAGTGAAGAATGCATCACAGGTCCCAAATGTGCCTAATGAATGAATGAACAAACTATTGAAGTGTTATTTGGCCAACTTGTTCTGAGTTCTTCGTGGACTCTCAACCTCCTTGGATCACCTCTTTCTTAGTATCAACTGAAGAATGCTACTTTGTCTTGACACCAAGCTTCCCAGTGTTGTTTCCATTCAATGACTTTTCTTTTTTTTTTTTTTTTTTTTAAAGAAAGAGTGAGAGAGAGAGTGAGAAAGAGGGAGAGAGAGAGAGAATTTTAATATTTATTTTTTAGTATTTGGCGGACACAACATCTTTGTCTGTATGTGGTGCTGAGGATCGAACCCGGGCCGCACGCATGCCAGGCGAGTGCACTACCGCTTGAGCCACATCCCCAGCCCCAGCAATGACTTTTCTTTGAGAGAAAAAACACCTGAATTTTTGTTCAGTCTGAGCCTCACACCCACTAACAGTTCCACAGTCATATCTGAAGGATGCAGTATAGCAAAGTGGACCATCTAGTTCAGTCTCTGTCATTTCTTAGCTGGGTGATGATGACTCATTATCAACCATCCCTCAACCTCAGTTTCAGTATAAAATGAGGATATTGGTCGGTAGCTCCACATAGTGTTACTCTGGGGTTAAGTACAATTATGCATGTAAAGCACTTGACTTTGTCCTGTGTATTGTGCATGCTCAGTAAAACTTATTCGTATTGTACCTCCGTGTCATCATTTTTCTGGACCACGATGAGGGGTGGCTTCTTGTCAGAGGTAACATCAGACATGAGAAGAATTCACAGTCAAAAAGTGCAGGGCCCTGTGGTGCTAGGATTCTGGGCAGCACCTCAAGCTTGAGTACAGAACTTAATCTTGGGTTACAGCCAGCTGGGCGGCATGGCCAGATGACTCAGTGGTGAAGTAATGACTAATCGTGGAGGGGCTCCTCGACTCTTTTCCCCTCCACCCCTCCATAATCACTACTAAGGCTAGAACTGGTCCTGGAGTCTGGCAAGAGGCTGAGTATGCAAGTGAGTATCAGGAAAGCCATCTGAGAAGGGTAAAGAAACTAGGCAGAGCTCTCTGGGGCCAGGGGTCTACTCAACTCCTGGACAAGGAGGAGTTGGGGGCTCCTGCCCGGTCCTCTTGTTTTCATAGTACCTCACAGAGTCCAGAATGCAGCCCCCAGGGCCCTCAGAGAGTCTTGTTCTGAGCCACAGGAAGAAGTGCCTCACACCAGCTCATAGGGAAACTCCGAAGAGTCAGCAGGAAGAAACTCAAGCAGGATGGAAATGACTGTGTGTCACCATTCTTCTATGCAGTGTTCTGAGTGGGGAGTGAGGAGGCACTTGGCTTTGAGACTTAATTGAACAGAGTATACTTCAACTGTTTCTTTCTCATCACAGGCTGTGTGGCTGGCTCACTGGTTCAGTCAAGAAGAGAGCAGTGACTGATGCCTGTAGTGATCTCTCAGACACAGTTGGCCCTCTCGTGGGTTTATAAGGCAGATGCTCTCTTCTCCCATCTCAAATGGAACTCGGGAGGAGCCCCACTTGTCTTCAAGTTTCTGAACCATGAGTCAGCAACCTGGGCTTTTTAAGATGATCTTACATAAAATGCATACATTATTATTACATGTTATGTAAGATTATTTTTTAATTTATATGCAGTATTTGTTTTTCCACTTAACAAAAGTAATACATGGTTATTTTAGAACACATTTTTAAGTATGGGTCGAGTACAAGATAAGCCTGAAGCATCTTATTATACCAGAAAGTGAGAAAAAGTTGAAAACTGGTGGGAACATATTAGAAAGGCACAGAATTTTAGGTTGGTGGAGACACTGGACAAATCTGGATATTTTGAGCCTCAAAATATAGAATTATGTTAAAAGATTATAACCTACAAAATAAGATTTAAAAATCTATGAATGCAGGCTGCAGATGTAGGTCAGTTGGTAGAGTGCTTGCCTCACATGTACAATGCCCTGGGTTCAACTCCCAGCACCAAAAAAAAACTATGAACCCTTAGTGGTAAAAATAATAGGAAAGATGAGAAAGCTTCTTCTTACAACAGAATACAACTAGTAAATACTGAAGGAATGAGAGTTAAACACTCATCAATGGATGCTAAAACCAGTGAGTGAAAATTTGAGGCAGATCAGGAGATATCCATGGTCTCAAAACTGATCTCTATAAGATGCCTATTTTTTTAAGCAAGAAATATATACCATGAGCCAGTGACCAAGAAATGATCATTTATTAGTAGTTTAATTGGTTTCTTTCAACTGTTTGTCCTATGCATTATAGCCTTTTAGTTTTCTTATGAGATCATGCTTTTTTAATTTAAAGAATCATGACACTATTTATTTGTATTTAAATATTCTGTGCTACATGGTAGGCATGTAGTAAATATTTGTTGAAAGAATGAAATTTGCAAGACTTCTTTAAATCAGGCTGTCATAACATTTTTGTAATCAAAGTTTTTTGCGTTTTCACAATTATTCCCTTGGAACTGATTCCTGGAAATAGAATAGTGAATTTTAAGAATATTCGAAAGACTTTGATCCATGGAGTCAAATTACCCTCCAGAAAGATTTTTCGACTTTATTTACCCACCAGGGACATACCGAATGCATGTTGCTCTGTACATTTTTAAGGGGGAAGATTGGGATTAATGTGTATGAAACACCCGGAATAACCTCTAGCAGTTATCAGTGAAAAAACCATAGGAGCTGTGCATGGTGCCATGTGCCTATAGCCCTAGCACTTGGGAAACTGAGGCCCAGATGAGCCTGGACAGCATAGCAAGACCCTGTCACAAGAAAAGAAAAAGAATAGTCATTCAATTCCTCTTCCAGAGGAAAAACCCGGCTCCTGTTTCTGATAAGTTAGCACCGAGCACCACTGTTATCCAAGCTTCCAAGAGGGCCTGCTTCCATCTGGGCTTTGGATGCTGGCTCCTTGACACTCAGGAGCATCAAGCATCCCGTGAGGTTCCCCAAGGTGGGCAGGGCAAGGTGCAACAGCTGAGCCCTGAGCTCTTTAGGCTGGCTGGTGCCCATGGCAACCTTACCAGCTGACCTAAGCCTCCTGCTAGTTGGAGCAGGGGGTGTATTATCTCCTGATCGACTCGGTATGCAGATTGTCAAGGAGAACCCAGAAAGGGGCATTCAGAGAGATACCCTTGGATTCAGACGATGAGCAGTTGGTAAAACTATACCAAGCTTTGGATCTTGCTTGCATTTTCCCTTTTGTTTTTCACTGGGCAGCATGTTCTTAAGTGATGACAGTTGGGCTGATGGAGAGCCGTTAGTCAGATCCAGTAACAGTATTAATCTGTGGTTGGAAATGACTGTTAAAGTAAGTGCCAGGCTATTCAGTTGTGGTTTTTCTTCCAACTTCCAATCATGCCAGGCTTCCAGCCGGAGGAATAGAGGCTGTGGTAAAGGAAACCGTTGGTAAACGAAAGAAACCAGAAACTGTCACTACCCATAACAACGAAACAACAAAAAAATTTGCAGAAAAGGAGGGGGGAGACAAAGGAAATTGTACAATGTGGTTTGAGCCTGCACAGTCTGGTTGAGGCATGAGGCTAGCATGGTGGTGTCCCAGGCACTGACTCCAATTTTCCAGTGAGGACAGGAAGGCCTTAAGCACCAAACCAACCATGCTCCCCAGTAATATGCTGAGCAAGAAAACTTTTCTTGAGGAGAATGACTAGTATTTAAGTGAGACTATTTTTGTCAATTTCCTAACCTACCTTCTCAGACCACTGCTACACAAAGGAGCCTGGGGGGTCTGGAAATCAAGTTATGTCAAGGGAATTTATCCCATAGTCCTTTACACTGAATTTTCTCAATAATGCTCAACAAGGTTGCTCCCATTCCCCAGTTATCGAGAAATGCATCCTGTACCTGCAAAGTGCTTAGCAAAAAGAGTCTATCTCCTGTTTCCTTATTTTATTTCCAGAACTTTAGACTGGCAACTCTCCATGAGTGTTCGCCAAAGCTCCAAGATATTTTTTAATACTTTAAGGAGAAAAAAAATCCTTTCGGTAAATCTATAGTCAGTGAACTGAAAAATTATATGGACATAAAAAGGAACAGAAAATGTAAGTGCTGCATACCTGAAGTATTTCTTCACCTCCTAACAAGAGAGTAGCTATTTTACCAGTCTACCAGATTCCAGTGATTCTGAGATATTCCTTTTTTTTCATGTTTGATTATTTCCAAAATCAAGATGTGAATCACAATCAATTGATGACATCTTAGATCTTATAAAATATGGTAGTTTTGCCTGAAAAGCAAAATTTAATAATTTTCTGCATATCATCAATATCCAGTGGTCAGTTTGGAGGGGGTCAAAGGGCATTTTCAAGCACAGGTAAAGAAAACATTTAATTCATGGATACTTTTATTATCGTTTAGTAACTGATGTCCTTTTGAGGCATATAAGGAATCTCAACCCTGGAATAGATTAAAGAAACTGAGGTTCAGAATTAGTGTTGCCCTCGCAGATGACATTTGGTCAGGGGCAGAGCAAGACTGGGGTTCTTGCCCAGGCTGGAGGGTCAACACAGGCTGTGTTGTCCTGCTCCCTTTCAGAGCAGGACAGGCAGACGCCACATTTGCTCTGAAGCATCTTTCTATCTGAGCATTGGCAGAACTCCCAAACAAGTGGGTAAAGGTACCAGAAAAGTTCAGCCTCAAATAAGGGGGTCAGTAAGACAGGAGACAGTAAAACTTTGTTCAGTAGGGGGACGTGGGATTGGTGTGGACTGTCATTCAGCTGCCCATTGCTCAGCTGGAAGCCTCCTCCCTATAGCAACGGAGGTTCCAGGTGCCAGGCTCATCTTTGACAATGGTTTCTTTAAAAAATAGTATTGGTGCTAATAAAATAATGCCAGATATACTAAACACTGATTTTTTATACATTTTGGTAAATTAATAAAGAAAAGCAGTTCAGTTCCCAATTACAGAAAATTAAAGTGTCTTTTAGACTTTTTAACATGTTAAAAAAAAAAAAAAAGGTAATCAAGGGCTGGGGCTATAGCTCAGTGGCAGAGCGCTTGCCTAGCACATATGACACACTGGGTTCGATCCTTGGCACCACATAAAGAGAAACAAAATAAAGGCATTCTGTCCATCTATGACTACACAAAAATTTTTTAAAAAATAATCAAGACTATGTATACTTATATACTAACATTACTCCATCTGAAAAGACATTTTAATGAGTAGTACATACAAATTAATTATCAAATTATTCCAAATTTTGTTTGTAATATAGTAAAATACTTTGGCTTTCTAAGTTTTGAAGGGCTCTAATTAATTAGCTGAGTAGTATGAATGTAGAAAATTTTTAATTTATCTTGAAACTCACTTTCTATATACTTTCCTCAAACACATAATTGTCCTATGAATACCATTGGATGTGCTCTTGACAATCTGATATTTGATCTCAACTGAGCTCTCAGTTCCTGTCTTTAAAATGAAGACAATAGTTACTTAGCAGAGTGTTGTTAAAATTAATTGAGATAATATATGTAAAATAAAACAAAGCAGCTATAATAAGCACTTGGTAACTTGTACTTGCTGCTGCTGTTGAAGAAGTTACTTACCCAACATTTTTTAGGTTGCACTGGGTCTTTTGTTGTTGGTGTTGTTTGTTGTTGTTGTTGTTTAATTTTTTTTTTTTTTTTTGGTTGTCAATAGACCTTTATTTTATTTATTTATATGTGATGCTGAGAATCGAACCCATTGCCTCACACCACTGAGCTACAACTCCAGCCCTGGTTTGAACTGGTTTTTTGTTTGTTTGTTTGTTTAATATTTATTTTTCAGTTGTAGTTGGACACAACACATTTATTTATTTATTTATTTATTTATTTATTTATTTATTTATTTATTTTTATGTGATGCTGAGAATTGAACCCGGGTCTCACACGTGCTAGGCAAGTACTCTACTGTTGAGCCACAACCCCAGCCCCTGCACTGGTTTTTAACCAGATAATTTTTCTTTCTTTTCTCTTTAACACCAGGTATTGAACTGAGGAGCACTTAACCACTGAGCCACATCCCCAGCCCCTTTTTTTAATTTTTTTTATTTTGAGACAGGATGTCATTAAATTGCTTAGAGCCTTGCTCATTTGCTAAGGCTGGCCTCAAAGTTGTCATCCTCCTGCCTAGGCCTCCCAAGTCTCGGGATTACAGGTGTGCACCACCACATCCAGATAACCACATAATTCCTTTTTTTTTTTTTTTTTGGTATCTCCATAATTTCTTAAAAATAATGACCTTAAGATTAAAAACTATATACTCCCTTAAGATTTCTTTTAGGATTATAATTTAGCCATATGGGCCAATTTCTTTTATAAATTGAAAAGACTCTAATTTGATTTTCAGGGAAAATGTGTCCCTCAGTTATGTATGATTCCAGAACTACCAGTGATGATCAAGAAATTAAACTGGTCTGTGGGTAATTAAACATCACATTGGAAATAGTCTTTTATTTTCTTAATATCTAAATCCAGAAGCAGTCTTTGAGAAAAATAGCAGTTGCCTTTAAAATCTTCAGTTTGGTCAGAGGCCTGTGAAACCCCATGGAATCTGACAGTCCCCTGTGGCCAGAGAGATACTTCTCATAGCTTTTTAGTTAGTTTGTTTGTTTAATGCCTACATATCTATCCTTTTCTAAGACCCCAGCAATATGTGACTGCATTCTTGCCTTTTATTTTTAACAACTTTTATTGTATCTTTCATATTAAAAAGTAGTACGTTACCAAAATTTGGGAATTTTTGATTTAGGAAAATACAAAGAATCGAAAGAAAATTAAATTAGATATCTATAAAATGTATGGATAGCTATAATATATAGATATCTATTATATATGGATAGCTTTAATTTAGATCTATGTTATAGATAATCTGTAATACCTAAAATTATATATAATAGATAAATAATATATCTTAACATTTTTATTATATCCTAATTTCTAGAATTTACATATAGTTATACATAATATGCATATATTTCCAGTCTTTCATATATTTTTTTACCAAAATGTGTTATCATACACACAGTTTGTTTGTTTTTTTTTAACTTCATTTTTCCCCCTGAACTCCTTTTATTTATTCATTTATAAATTTTTTAAGTTGTAGATGGATACAATATTTATTTATTTGTATGTGGTGCTGAGGATCGAACCCAGTGCCTCATATGTGTGTGAGGCAGGCACTCTACCACTGAGCCACAACCCCAGCCCACACAGTTTGTTTTTTTTACAAAATGCTGTTTTACTTATGAGTAACAAACATTGGATAATTACATCTTTTTGTTATAGTTGTAAAATCAAAAATATGTCAGATAGAGTCATAGGTCTCTAGAGAATGTGTAATGCAAATGCATCGTAAATATGAACCATATGCTCTCAATCTCCTTATTCTTATAAACTCCTTTGTTTGATAAACTAAATATACTGAGGCCAAAGATTGACTTTAACATTTGTCTTAAGTATGCTGTGATACATTTCATTTAAATATTTGATAAAATAGAATCAGTAAGAAATAATAATATACATCATCAATTCCAGCTTCTACTCTTACCACATGTATAACTCTGCCTGAGACCTAGGTGTCTCTCCTAAGGACTGCAATGCTTTTATTTCAGGGTTGTTAGTATAGATTAGAAATAAAATAATTACTTATCCCATTTCATTAAGCCAAATCATCTGACCATGCTAGAACTTGAGAAGTAGAAATTCACAGAAATTTTACTAGTGGTAAATAAACATGAATGAGAATGTTCATACCCACTTCTAAGTGGAACTACACATTCTCATGACGAGTTATTAATGCATTCCAGGAGTGTGGGGTATTTCATTTACTGCTCTCCTCCTAGCATCCAGAACCACATCCAATACTTCAGTGTTTCTCTCTTGTTCTAAAGAAGTCTCTACAGCAAACAACCCTGTCCTAGTCTAGAAATAGCATTGTTACCTGACAGACTGGTCTGCCAGCATGTCCAGTTTCCTGTGTTTTAGGGAGCTAGGATTAATCCCCATCACCAGTAAAGGGAAGTTGCAATAAATCATGAACCAAAAATAACCCCTTAGCTACTAAATTCTGCTTAGTAGGTGATTTCCCAGGGATGCTCCAATGCAGTGAGTCATCACTCTGAGCACTTATTAGTGCATCATTTCTCTTTTTTACTAACCGTCGGTGCTTTGGGTTGCATGTTTTTTAACCTTGGGAGCCCTCCTGGCAAGTTGAGTCTTCTCATTATGAAATGAAACAGACTCTGCTTCTTACCCTTTTCCTTTTGCTTCTACTTTTCCAATCAAAAATAATCCAAGATTCAGGAGAAAATCAGGATTATGACCTCAGATAAATGAGTGACATCTAAATTTCTCTAGGGTTCATAGCAGCACCAGCTCATTCCCCACGTAAAAATAAAAATGAAGACTAATATAAACCAACCTATATATTAGGTGGGATCTGTATCAAGAAAACTAGGGCTGGGGTTATGGCTCAGCGGTAAAGTGCTTCCCTAGCACAGGCGAGGCCCTGGGTTCGATCCTCAGCACCACATAAAAATAAATTAATTAATTAAAGATATTGTATCCAATTACAACTAAAAAATAATTTTTAAAAAAAGAAGACAATGACAATTATGAAGGGAAATTTCTACTACCAATCCAAAATGCATCATATAGCTACAATAATAAAAACAATGTACTACCAAGCAAACAAGTGACAGAAATTAATGGAATCACATAGAGAGCCAGAATGAAGACCCCTATTCAGGACAAGATATAATTTATCATAAAGCACAAATTGAGGAAGAGAGAATAGCTTGTTCAAAAAGTATACTAGGGCAACTGGTCAACTCATTGAAGGGAAAATGGTATTCTGAGTAAATTTTCACTGTTCCTTACTACAGAACAAGCAACATGGCTTCAAGAGTCACATGCTAAAATGAAACCATAAAAGGTTAAAGAACTCGTATTTTTCACCCTAGAATGGAGCTAGACTTTGAGAGCTTTAAAACGAAAGGATTTGTATATTTGACTGTGTAAAAAATTGAGAACCTTTGTCCATCAAAAAATAAAAATACTACACTACAGAGTTAAAAAGCATATGATAATCTCAGGGAAAATATTTTCAGTGAATATAGCAAAGGTTGAATCATCTTAATGAATAAGAAGCTCTTAAAATTAATTGGGAAACCACTGGCCTGTACAGCCGGGTGTAGCTACACCACTTTCATGTCCACATTATGTAAGTCACAGGGAGAAATAGGTTTTATAAACAGAATGCAGCCCAGACGACATGGAGAGTGAAAGAAATTGAGATCTATTTTCCATTCACATGTTCTTTGTTCAAAGGCAGTTTAAGGAAACTACACATTTATGCTATAAATACTTCAGGACAGTTTGTCTACACTGACACTTCCATTTCCTAAAATGAAACCCTGACTGGCCCACGGGGGAAAAAGGCTGGCTTTGTTCAACAGCTTTATTTCAACAGGCACATCCATATGGTAAGAACTTCCTCTGATGACTCATCCACAGTTGTCAAACATCAACTTTCCTTTGTTTGACCCGTGCAGAAATAAGGTCTGTGGAAGCACAGCACACGAGTCTGAATCATTTAATTGTGTTTTATTCGTATCTGAATTTGCATCTGTCACAAACCCACTGTGTCCACCATGAAAACACGCATTCTTCAAATATTACTGAAAAAAAAAAAATCCCTTTCCAATGGGTCTGTTCCTTCTAGATAGTCTGTGAAATTTCTGAGGAATGTTGTGGACTTTGTTTCCTGTGCTAAATTGTTGAGTTATCACACATTATTGGATTCCACCCAAAATGTGCTGGATACGGATATTATATTCACACAGGATACCAGTTGTCTTTTCCATTCATAAAGGGGGAAAAAAATTAAGCTCTACGTCATAAGCTATAAACTCTAAAAGAATAGGAGAAAATTTGTGTGCGAGTAATTTTTTAAAATGTGTCCTTGGCTCTTTTCTTCATGCAGGCGTGAGTCAATTCAGTCACAGCTTTGTTATGACTGCTAACCACTTTCTTGTCTCTTTGTACTTTTCATACCAAGGCTGCATAGCCAGGGTTCCCATCCTGCTTAGGATATGGTGCCATCTTAACTTGTTTGAGAAGAAAGAGATCTTTAGAGATGTCAACTCTTCCATTTCCGTATAAAAACAGAAAAGAATAGAAGTGATGTGGTTTGATTTCTCTCCTATTTGCTTTCCTCTGTCCCAAATTTTCTACAATGCTTACATATTTACTATCAGCAAAATAATTCATTTTTCAAGAATCCATCCAGCATTGAAAATATAAATGCTTTAAAAGATTAATCTGGCTCTTGGGTCAGTGCGGTTTTATCCTGATAAAAAAAAAAAAAATGCCAACTTTGTTGATTGATCACCACACTAGTCTCATAGTACTAGAGACAAGTAGATGATGTCACTGATATCCAAGGGCCAGAACTCATTTGTATGCTAAGCAGATTATAATTTTTTAAGAAAAAAATGAGAAAATCAGTTTTCCACTGTTCAAAGTATTTGTAACTAATGATCAAGTCCAATTTGAGACTATTTTTAGATCATTTGTAATACTCTATGAGTGATACTTGTGGTTCCCTTTTGAGCAAAACTGCTTTAAAAAGAAAAAAAAATTTACCAGCCACTCCAACTAACAGACATTTCCATTTCAGAAAATTTCTAGTGATTATTTTCCCCAAAAATCAATATTAAAATAGACTTGGAAAGACATCTTCTTGCTGACAGCTGGCTGATGTCAATATTAGAATCTTTGCAAGAGAAAGCATGTGGATATAAGCATAGATGTGACCATGCCCACAGCAGAGTTCATGAGACTGCCTTTGGCAAAAAATAAAAAATGTTGTGTCAAAGACAAAACCAGTGGATTCACAGAATCAAAGATGTGGTTTCAAAAGTCCCATTTTGGTAACCATTATATTTGTATTATATAAATATTTATATTTATACAATATATATTTCCTACTGAAATATATCTTTATTTAAAAAAGTAGTTTTTGTAGTTGTAGATGGTCAATGCTTTTATTTTATTTGTTTATTTTTATGTGGTGCTGAGGATAGAACCCAGTGCCTCATGCATGCTAGACAAGCACTCTGCCTCTAACTACAACCCCAGCCCAAATGGACTTAGTTTTGCATTTTTCTAACCTTATTCCTGTGTATTGTTTTCAGTACAGAAAGAAGAAAGCTGACTTACTTGGCTAATTTGTTTTCAGTGGTATATTTTCCTGATTAATCACAGGACTCTGTCTTGCCCTACCA
This sequence comes from Callospermophilus lateralis, assembly GCF_048772815.1. NCBI lineage: Eukaryota > Metazoa > Chordata > Mammalia > Rodentia > Sciuridae > Callospermophilus > Callospermophilus lateralis. Next base: position 30,026,512 of record NC_135305.1, on the reverse strand, counting down.
ACATAGCACTCCAGAGTCATTCTCAACCCAGATCACAGCCTGTCACTATCAATCAGACTGGACAGGACGAATTCTCCTTTTCATTATGTGTGAACCTCCATTGGTGGCTGCTTCTGGATCACACACACACTGGGTCTTCAAAAGTGCTTAAAGCCATAGGCAATGCTCTTTCCCCTGCAAAGACAGCAGGGTGCATATAGGTTTACAAGGTCCTTTGCTAGAAGAGAAAAGTAGCATTTCAATTTGGGGTGCAAGAGGAAGCTTCTCCTTATTAGTCCTTTTAGTACACAGGAGCAGTGAATTATTAGGGGAAAAAAGGAATGAAGTCCCCACCTCAACCACTTTCATTCTTAATTATTTTGAGTGACACTCATTTTAAATAGCCCACTCCAGTGAAACAACAAAGAGCTCTTACTCTTTTCTTCTCTGCACCTTCAACTGCTGGTTCTGGGTCTCCTGGATAGGGTGACAGTATCCCAGTTTGCCTGATCAGGAATGTTTCCCAGAATATTGGGTTTGCTGTGCTAAAAACCAGGACCATCCTGAGGAAGCTGGGCTTGTTGGTCCTCTGGTTCCTGGGACTTTCCCTACCCAAATGATCACATATCATTTCTCACTCATGTATAAATTCCCTATCAAAGCTTTTCTTTGCCTCCTAGAAAAGCACATTATGAAGCAAGGCAGGGAATTGTGAGACAGAATTATTTTATTATAGGGTGTGGTGAGGATCCTTCTAGTTTGGTTGAGGGAAGTCTCTAATTCATACTTCTTCTGTACAGTGGCCAAGCCCTGAGCCCCGTTAATAACTGAAACCTGACTGCTTAAGCTATGGCACTGATTTTGCCAGGTGTCCATGGTCATCTCTGATAATCTATTCTGTGTCTCCGAATACCATCATCAGTGTTGTCCAAATGGTCTTCCAGCATTTCATCAGTAAGGCTTTTTTCAGTACCAAACCCAACTTAAAATACCTATAGAATTATAGTATTGTAAGTAGAATTCCACAGGGAACAAGGAGGATCACCCAAATTGGTTATAAAGAGAAAACAGTGATTCCCAGAACATTAAGCCTGAGATTTCTAACTATTTAAATTTTATTAAAAAAAAAAAAACATAGTGAGAGGGTGATGACATGGGGACACCAAATCCTTGACTTCCCTCCGGTTTCTTAGTAATACTGAGGTTAAAAATGCTTCGCGCTCATTATAGCTTCCTCAGAATTCTTTTCCTGGTTGTTTTAGTCATCTTTTTCATGATTGTAACCAAAAGGCCTGACAAGAACCATTTTAGAGGAGGGAAAGTTTATTTGGGGCTCACAGTTTCAGAGATCTCAGCCCACAGGTGGCTGACTGTTCCTCTGGGCTTGAGGAAAGGCAGAATGTTGTGGAGGAAAGGTGTGGAGGGGGACCGCATCTCAGGACATGACAGTTAGGAAACAGAGAGAGACTCACACTCACCAGGAACAAAATATAAACCCCAAAGGCACACCCCCCAACAATCCACCTCTTCCAGCCACACCCTGCCTGCCTTCAGTTACCACTCAGTTAATCCCTGTTAGTGGATTAATGCACTGATTATGTTAAGGCTTTCATAACCCAATCCACCTCTAATCCATTGTGTCACACCTGAGCTTTTGGAGGACACCTCATGTAAATTTTACATTCTCAAATGCAAAGTCATTCAGTATTTACTAGTCATCTAACTTCAGAGTTAGAATGAGAATTCCAATCTATTAATGTAATTAGGAACCCAGCCTTTAGAGAGTACTCAGTATGTGATGGTTGCTTTTTAAATTTTAATTGTACAAAAGTATGGGATATAGTGCAAAATTCAGTACATGTATACCTGTATTTGTATGCTAACACAAATTTCAAATCAAATGATAAAAGCAGGATAATTAATATTTCATCCCCTTAAACGTATTTTAAATTTTTGATGAGCATATAGTAATTTGTACTTACTGAAGGGGTACAGTATGATATTTTCAGTACATATACATAATTATGTACTGCTCTGATCAAATCAGGGTAATTAATATTTCTATCTCCTTTTCATTACTGTTTTGAGCCTTTGAGTTCCTGCCACTTAGTTATTCATGAAATATACAAGAGGTTATTGTGAACTGTATAGTTCCCCCTCCTCTGTTGTGCGGAACATTGGAAGATATTCTGTCCAACTGTATTTGTGTACCCTTTATCCAGACTCTTTCTCTTTTTTTTTCTTTTAATATTTTTAGTTGTGGATGAGCACAATACCTTTATTTTATTTATTTTTATGTAGTGCTGAGGATTGAACCCAGTGCCTCATTTATGCTAGGACAGTGCTCTACCACTGAGCCACAACCCAGCCCTATCCAGCCTCTTTCTACCTCCTACCCTTCCTAGCATCTAGTAATCAGTATTACACATTCTGATCAACTGCTTTTTTTTTAATATCCTCATATGAAAGAAAACATGAGATAGCTGTCTCTGTGTGTCTGACTTACTTAACATGATGTCCTCCAGTTCCATCTGTTTACTACAAATTATATGATATCTTTCCTTTTATGAATGAATAGTACTCTATTGTGTGTATACATTACATTTTCTTAATCCATTCATGGGCTGATGAGATTGGGTCTGTATCTTAGCTATTGTGATGATGAAAGAAATAGAAGAGGTTACAAAACAATGGAAAGACAGAACTGTTTATGGAATTAATATTGTTAAAATGTCCATACTACACAAAGCAATACAAATGCTAACTGCATAATCATTCCTTACCATGTCTTAAGAATTACCCTGAGCCCTGTAATTGGAAGGCATGAGATAAGGGAGGCTTTGAAAGAATAATACACTTGTAATTTGGTAAAATATATACACATATATAATCAGAAAATACTTAAAAGAATACTTGGATTCTATGGGCTAGAGTTCTGGCTCAATAGTAGAGCACTCACCTAGCATGTGTGAGACACTAGGTTTGATTCTCAGCAGCACATTAAAAAAAAAAAATAGATATTGCGTCCATCTACAACTAAAAAAATAAATAAATAAATGGGAATTGAACCCAGGAGCACTTAACTACTGAGCCACGTCCCTAGTCCTATTTTTATATTGTATTTAGAGACAGGGTCTTACTGAGTTTCTAAGTACCTTGCTAATCTGCTAAAGGCTGCCTTTTGAACTCAAGATCCTCCTGCCTCAGCCTCCCAAGTTGCTGGGGTTACAGGCATGCGCCATCACACCTGACAACAACTACAAATATTGTTTTAAAAAAAGAATCTTGGATTCTAGACACACAAGAGACCAATAATGTTTGTCTCTGCTTTTGGACAAGAACATGCCAGCCTCACTTTCTAATGGTAAAGGTAAGAAAGGTGCATTGTATTTGGTAGTGTGAGGAAGGAAGTGTTGTTGAACTTACATTAGTATCCCCACAAAATTACTGTGTGAAGCTCTGACCCCATAAAGTGATGATATTTGGAGATAAGGCCTTTGGTGGGTTATTAGGTTTAAATGAGATAAGGAAGGAATTGTTTTTTAGTCATATAAAGTGGACTCAGTAAATATATTAATTTGTGAGTTTTGCAGTGATTCAGCAATCAGATGGTTTGGTGAGCTCTAGTTTAATTCTCATTGTGAATTAAAAACTAGTGACTGCTTACTACTACTGCTACTAGTTCGCCTTCTTCTCCTCCTTTGCTCTCACATTATTCATAGCTCAGTAAATGTGAGCCCACTATGGAGCAATAGAGTATTAACATCTGGTAACAAGAAGAAATTAATTCAGCTATTTATTTTTAGGGAAATTACCAGACTCATGGTCCCTCCTAAAGACAGATGCCCCACACTCTAACTTGTTAGAGACCTGAGTCTTTCCTGTAAGTGGTACCTCCTTTCCCTGGTAGAGGATTTTCTTCTCTGTGTGCCTGATTGGGAGACAGAACTTAGTCTCAGATTCTTCTTTCTGCCACAATCCTTCCTTTCCATTACTGGGCTTTTCATTTTTCTTCCATGGTCTTTCCCACCAGCCTTTCTTCCTTTCTGGGCTATTTCCTTCAAGGGCCTCTTTCCCTTCCATGCCCTCTGTCAACCTTTATTCATTTATTTTGCTTTTGCTACACTTTTTCTCAAGCTACTCTTTCTTGTCCTAGGGAGCCCATCCCTTAGGTGCAGCAAGGAAGGGCAGAATCCCCATCCTGATTGCCTCTTGCAGCTTCTGTAATAGTTTGGGCAAGATTGGGGATTTCAGAGAATAATTGTCGATTTTTGAATACCCATTATTTTCAGGCATTATTGTCTGGTACCTAGGGCAGACTGGTTAAAGCATCAATAGACACAGCAATATAAATCAAATCCAGGGGCTGGGTGTATAGCTCCATGGTATTCAGGCCATAGATTCAGGCCATATTATTACTTTATTCATAACTTGCCTAGTATGTGTGAAGCTCTGGGTTCAATTCTCAGTACCACATGTAAATAAATAAATAAATAAATAAAAATTTTAAGAAATCAAATCCAGTTTTGGTTCTCAGTATGTCTACATCTATTCAAAAAATAAAATTATATATATATATACATACACACAAATACATGCTCACACTTGAATTACCCAGAAATGAACCAGAAATAGGTTTTGAGATAAGGAGCTGAAATCAGTAGAAAGAAGGGGAAAAAAGCCTTCTTCCAGGGAGGAGCAGTAACCACTGAGTATGTATTAATATAGTATCAGTTATCGACAGACGGGGCAGTAAATTGTGTGCTCTGGATACAGAAACAACTGAAGGTTGGCCCTGTTCTCAGAGAGCCTCTGGTTGGTCTGTAGAAATGAAGAAGTCAAGAAGGAATTAAGAAAAAAAGTGAACAGATCACAGACACACAAGTAGCTGTGCAGTTGGCTTTCTTCTTTCTGGTTGTAAAATAGTGCTCATAAAATGCTTAGAAGAGATCATAAGGAGTTAGTTTATTATTTAATCCTATTTGATAAGTCAATAGGAAAGATTCCGGCCATATTATTACTTTATTCATAACTTGCAAAGCACAGGTCTTTAGGTGTGTACTTGATTGAGTATATGGTAAAATAAATGTCATTGTCCTTCACTACCGGGTACTGAGCCTTTCATATAATTAGGCCTAAAGCAATTTCCTTAGTATTTTTTTATTGTCCTGATTCTGTAAACTTTGCTTGGAAAAATAATTTCTTAAATACATTTTTCACAATTTGATTGAGATATTATAATTCACATATAATGCAACTCAGTATAAATAGTGACAGTTCAGGGGCTGGAGTTGTAGCTCAGTGGTAGAGGGCTTGCCTAGCACGTGTGAGGTACTGGGTCGTCCTCAGCACCACATAAAAGAAAAGGAAAATAAAGATATTGTGTTAATCTACAACTAAAAAAATATTTTTTAAAAAATATTGACAATTCAATAGTTTTAGTCTAACATATTCAGAGTTATGCCATCAACAGCACAATTAGTTTTGAACTCTCCACACTCATTAAGTCTGTCTTTATTCATCTCAATCTTCTGTAACAAAATACTATAAACTGGATGGCTTCTGAACAACTGAAATTTATTCCTTACAGTTCAGGAGACTGGCAAGTCCAGGATCAAGGCACCAGCAGATTCTCATCCAGCCAGGGCCACTTCTTTGTTCCTAGACAGCCCTCTTATGGCAAAAGGATGAGGGAGTCCTCTGGAGCCTCTTGGAAAGACACTAATCCCATCTATGACCTAATCACCCACCAAAGGCATCACCTCACGTTGGGGGTCAGGATTTCAGTATACAAATGTTGCAGGGACACAGACATTCAATCTACTGTAGAGTTACTTCCTGCCTAATCCCCTAGTCCCAAATGACCACTAATCTACTTTCTGACTCTATAGATCTGCCTGTTCTATATAAATAGACTCACACAGTTTGTAGCTGGCTTCTTGTACTTAGCATAATGGTTTTAAGGGTCATTCGCATTGCACCAGGACTTCATCCTTTTCATGACTAAACGAATCCCTTTGTAGGGCCATACCCAATTCCATTCATCAGCTGATGGACATTTGGGTTGCTGCCACTTTTTGTTTGTTAAGAATAATGCTATTATGAACCTTCACACACACAAGTGTTTGTGTGTACATAGGTTTTCAATTTGCTGAGGTATATACCTGGGGTGCTTGGGTATTATTCATTCTCTATACCTTTTTAACTATATTTAAAGATAATTTGACTTCTAATCACACATATACACATGCTCACACACACACACATGCAGACACATCTCATTCTTCCTGGCTTTACTAAAAGTACCAACTTAAGATCATGCTCCTTCCAAATCACATTCAGTCTTTCTTTGGATCATCTTATCTTAAATATCTTTTTATCTCTTCCCATTTCCTCATCTCACCTAGTTAGATCCTTGTCATCTCTTTGCACTGACCTCCTAGTTGACCCCCCTGGCTCAATCTCCAGCCCCCTTGATTCAACCCTGCTAAATTAATCTTTCTTAACACTGCTTCTATTTTGCTATCCCTTGAAGTCAATCAGAGAAGCCTAGCTACTTGCTCAGCTGTGTTTCCTCAGATAAGTCACTTCTCATCTGTAAAAAAGAGGTTAATCAGGCACCTCCAAATATTCTAGTAAAGAGTGAATGATTTCCTCAGCCTTCTGTCCCTCATCAGTAAAATGGGGTAAACTCCTCCATGTAGTGATGTTGCATTAGTTCATGTTGTCTCCTACAGGGACAGGGATCAATATGTTAGAGTGTGTGTGTGTGTGTGTGTGTGTGTGTGTGTGTGTGTGTGTGTAAGTTTATAAATTTATATTTTAATAAATTTACTTACATAAACACAAAATTGTGATATAATTTCAATACCTATTTTGTATGTATATTACACATTATATATAGACTATATGTAATATTACATAGTATGATCTATACTTTATATACCTTCTTCTTTTTTGAATCTGCCGGCTTCAGTTGCAGCCCTGTGTGCTTAGTGGGTGATCATTCATTGTTTACTAACTAAATCATTTAATTGATTTTCTGCTAAATCCCATTATTTGACTAGGTGGTAACTTGTAAGGTGATAGGTTAACTTTTTTAACTTAACAGATAACAACTCTAGAACAGAACAGAGGAGCAAGGATAAAAATGTAGAGTTATATTTTTCAAAAGGTCACTTCATGAACATGGAAAATTCCTCTACTAATCAAGAAAGATAGCAGCTGTAGTATAGCCACAGGTCAAATGCAGGTTACAAAGGTGCTCCATAGGGTGACCCATGACTTCCTTGTCTTTTTGGTACAATGAATGTATTATAAATGAAGTCTTTCATCTTTCATTATGCATGAATCATTTCCTCATACACACTTCTCATCTACGGAAATATACCCCACTTTTAAGTGCTATTTTCCACTGTTCAATGAGATTATGAATGATATTTATATGTTCATTTAGTTGCCTATTTAAAAAGACACTTAATCTGAATCATGATTCCTTTTGTAATTTGACCTGTAAAAATTCACCTCACTGATAACAGACTTTACTACATGGTGATTGATATTTTAATAACATTACCAATTCAGATGTAAGTAATCCTCACTGGAAATTTTATCGTCCACACATTACAAAAATACTTTCTTTCCTTTATAATGTTATAAGAGCTGTAATGTATAGTGGCCCAGAGAAAGGACTATTAAGCTTAAATATGATTTGGAGTTCACCACACGGTAAAAAAAAAAAAATGGCCTCTTCTTTCTTGTTCATCCTGTGAAATACTTGTACTGTCAACTGTGTATAATATCAGCTAGGAATAGGAGAGGGTGTCTGTGTATGTGTTTAGTCACCACTTATTGAAGGTCTGCTGGAAGCTGGGTATTCTCATAGATGATATATATTCATAATCTCACATAGTTGATCCTATGAGGTAGGCATCATTATCTCCATTTTACAAATGACGCAAATAAGGTGCAGAGAGGTGAGTATGGAGACAATCTTAGGAAGCAAAGAGAATCATAAGACAGGTGCCAGGAAATGCCAACATAAAACTGTAAATGGGATTCGTGAAATTGAGAGTTAACAAAGGTCTTTAGCAAATGAAGTTTGAGAAAGGTTATCCTAAACTACTGGAAAGTCATTTAAAGTAAGTAATTGTAGTTTTTGATATAGTAAAATAAGTGAAACTTGCTGACCTTATGCAATATCCTATATAATAAAAACATTTTCCTTGAATGTTGCTCTAGGAAAAGAATTTATTTTTAATTTTTTTTTAGTTGTAGATGAACATAATACCTTTATTTTATTTATTTACTTTTTATGTGGTGCTGAGGATCAAACCTAGTGCCTCTCACATGTGAGGCAAGCGTTCTACCCGTGAGCCACATCCCAGCCCTATTTTTAAATATTTTTATAGTAGGTGGACACAGTATCTTTATTTTATTTTTATGTGGTGCTGAGAATCGAACCCAGTGCCTCACTCATGCTAGGTGAGCACTCTACCAACTGAGCTATAACCCCAACCCTAGGAAAATAATTTATTCTGTCTTAATTTTGAGATGTTCTTGGTAGATGTTCTCTTTCCATTTTGTTATTTAACACCCCCTTATGTACTGTATAAAGCAGAAACATTTTACAAAATACAAAAACAGCCTTCAGATTTTCTATTCTCTATTGCTAATTTTATCTTTAAATAATTAATTAAAAAAGAATTGGGTTTGTCACCTAAAAGGTTTATGTCTAAAAGCAGGCAAGATGGTTTTGCTTAGTGGATTCTCGAAAAATAAATTGCATAGCTTTCATTTTTTATGGGCCTTTGTCTCATTATATAAAGAGCATTCTGCTTTTATTTTGGTCTCCAAGCATGGCAGCATGGCTTCTCTGAGTATATACTAGAATGTCCAGGAAGGTAGATTTTCAGGCAGTGGAAGAAAATAAGAGTTCAACATGGCTTTGGACCTCTTCAGGTTGTCTCTGTTATGTCTCTTTCAGCCTTTTATTTGCTTCTTCAACCATCTACTTCCTTCCAACTCTGTTCTATAATAAAGAACTAGTTACAATAATATAATAAAGAACTAGTATAATAAAGTCCAATTCATTGTATGTGTTAACCAAATTATTCCTACCATTATAAAATTATCTAAGGCTGTAGAAATAAACTCTCCACAAAACCAAAGATTATGTTCATATCCATCTATCTAAAACATGCCATAAATTAAATGAATTTAAGGATATTTAAGTCAGCTAACCCAAGGAGAGAATAACTATACATAAAGACACCTGATAGCCCCAAGATATTTTTTACCAGACAGCTTGATTTAAAGACAGATTATATCATGTATCTTTACATCTCCATATTATACCATAGCATCTCAAGATTTCACCATGATGAAATACTCCATCCTTCCTCTGAATCCCTTATACCTCTTCATGTTCCTGATGTACACATCATCCTCTCATATGGAAAAAAAAAATCTCCCGACAAAACTATTCAGAATTTTCAGCCAAAGACCAAATTGTTCTAAAAGTTTAGTCACATTCAAAATTCACCTCCTGGACTGTTCCCTCCTACATAACTCATTTCCATTTTCTTGTGACTATGTATTCTCATCCAGAGATGCATTTTAATTACTGATTGCATGCATTCAGGGCTTAGTAGCTATATATAACTCATACTGTATCTGCTGCAAACCTAAGTTAACAGAGCTCAGAGTCACACTCCCTAAGGTGGTGACCTGTACACCACATTGCTGTCTCAGAGCTTCTAGCATTCTCCAAGGCAGGTTTTGCTAAGTGTTCACAGAATAATGGTCAGGATTCAGACCTCTGCTTCCTGTACTCCTTATTAAAAGAAGCAAACTGATGGGCCAGTTCTAACTCAAGGATGGAAAAAGGCACATCATAACTGGGGCAAATTCCAGCCAATAAGTAAAGATAAGACTTTATATCCTGGCTGTATGGTAAAACATGACTTTGAAAGTGCTCTACTAGAACACCTACTTCGGAGCTGGGGTTGTGGCTCAGTGGCACATGCGAGGCCCTGGGTTCGATCCTCAGCACCACATAAAAATAAATAAATAAAATAAAGGTATTGTGTCCAACCACAATTTAAAAAAATAAATATTTAAAACACCTAGCCAATGTTAGCTTAAGCATAGCACACATTTGTTTAAAGGCATAATGGAGCTAACAAGAAATTTAGAATGTTGCTAGGGGACAGAAATGAAATGAAAAAGGAAATGAAACCCAAACAGTAAAGGTGCAACTGAATTTCAGGTCCCTGTTTCAGTGCTCACTGCTACAAACTAAAGATTGGTGTTCCTTTGATATATGTTGGTAAGGTAATGTGAAGTCCTAACCTTTAAGGTGTTAGGAGATGGGGCCTTTGAGAAGTGATGAGGTTTTGAGGGTGGAACCCTCACAAATGGGATCAGTGCCCATGTAAAAGAGGTCAGAGAGGTCCTTTACCCTTTCCACAGTGTGAGAAAGCAAGAAAAGAGCCATCCATTAACCTGGAAGTGGGCCCCTACTTACACTTCCCATCCTCCAGAACTGGAAATAAATTTCAGTTTTTGCAAGTGCCTTGGCCTGTGGTATTCTGTTTATATTCTGTTTATCAACCCAAACAGACCAAGACACATGCCCCAGAATAAGAGTTAGTCTTATGCCTTTGCCTAGGAGAAACATCCATTCACGATAGTCTGGTTTGTTTGTTTCCCAATAGCCATGGCCTACCTATGTATTTTAAGCTGTCCATGTCACTCTACGGGTAGTTTTGCCCTGCTTTTGTGGAGAACAGCTTCCTTCCTGAAAGGTGAGGGTTGGCATGTGTGCATAGACTTCACCAGCTCATCAGTTTAACTGATGCCCTCAATTTTGTCTATAAACTTGCTAAGCTGGCACACCCACCACTCTAGCCATTCAAGATGTATGCTTAACCAGGAGGGGTCAATTGTGTGTGTTCCTAAATCTCGTAATTCCTGTTATGCTTATTTTTTGTAATTTCATAATTGTTTTCATATTAAGGAAATAAATGGGTATGCAAAGAAAGAAAACTGTTGTTTCTATGAAACACAAGTTTGGTATTTTGGATAGAATGAAAAATTGTGTCTTGAGTAAGTGTGGGTAAAGCAACTCTTCAAAGATTGAGCTTGATGGGGAAGGACTTTAAAATCTAATATCCTAATACTATTGCATTGGGTATTAGGTGTCACTCTAAGAATTTTGGAGGGACCCCAAAGTTCAGACCATAGCCGCCAGTCACTAAGTTACAGAGAGTATCAGTTGATCTGGTGGATTGCTCGGTTCCCTGTTATAGTAGAGAAAGAATTTAAAGACACTTGCAAAGCAAACTGAATATAATACAGAATCCCACAGGCACCAGCTTGTGAAATATCAGGTCTCTGAAGTGCCCTTCAGAGTCCCATGCTGTTCTCTCTAGAGGATTAGCTGAGATGACTGAACTAACAGAACAAAATAAAAGTACTACAACATAATAGTGGAGTATACAGGCTTTGGGCAAGACAAACCCAGTTTGAATTTCATATCTGCAGTTTGATATGTATTAGTTAAGTCATGTGACTTAACTATCTCTGATCCCATTTCCTCATTTGAAAATCAGGACAATAATAATACTACATTTCTCCTGAAATTTTTGTGAGAATTACGAAGATCATATTTGGGGAGCACTTGGCACCATGCTAGATACAACAGTAAAATATCCCATTGTTTTCCCTGTTTTTATGGGCTTGTGTGTGTGTGTGGTGCTGGGGATTGAACCCAGGGCCTTGTGCATGCAAGGCAAGCACTCTACCAACTGAGCTATATCCCCAGCCCTTTATGGGCTTTTTTTTAATTGATTTTTTTTTTTTTTTTTAATGTGGTGCTGAGGATCAAACCCAGGGCCTTGCACATGCTAGGCAAGTGCTTTATCGCTGAGCCACAACCCCAGCCCTATGGTTTTGGTTTTTTGGTGTTTTTTTGTTTGTTTGTTTGTTTGTTTGTTTTAATTCTGATGTCTCCCTCTACCCCCAGTACTGAAATTGAACCCAGAGGCACGTTACCCAGTATTTTTTTTTTTTTTAATTTTGAGACAAGTGTCTCACTAAGTTGCTAAGACTGGGTCTTGATCTTGTGATCCTCCTACCTCAGCCTCCCAATTTGCTAGGATCATCTGCATGTGTCATTGTGCTTGCCTCACTGTGCTTTTTTTAAGGCTTGTGTAGGGGATGGGGATGTAGCTCAGTGGTAGAGCACATGCAGAATTCTGGGTTCCAGCACCCCAAAAAACAACTGTCTAGATGTCTTTTAGAACCCAATTCTATAATTCTTCATGAATTTGGCTACATAAGTGGTGTGCAAGCTGCCTGTATTTGTTTTCTAGGGCTGCCACAATAGCAGACTTAATAGCTTAAAGAACAGAAATGTATTCTCTCAGTTTTGTAGGCTGGAGGTCCAAGATCAAGGTGTCAACTTGATTTCTTCCAGGCCTCCCTCCTTGGCTTGCCTACTTGCTGGGTTCTGAGGTGGTCATTTCTCTGTGCACATGTATACCCCTGATGTCTCTTTGTCCAAATTTCTTTTTTGGACACCAGTCAAATTGGATTAGGGCCCACCCTAACTACCTTATTTTAATTACCCTTTAAGGTTCCTGTCACCAAATATAGTCAAACTTTGAGATACTAAAGGTTGAGCTTCAAAGTATAAATTTAAGGGGGACACAGTCCAGCCCAAAGTATTTTTCATCACATTTGGAAATAATTATCTTCAGGAATAATGACAGGAATACAAAGTAGGACTGAAGAATTTTTAGGTGTCTTCTAATGCTATGATTCTGTAGGACTCTCTGTATTTGACCTATACAGCAAGTGCATTGATTGTGCATAGAAAATATTTAAGAACTCGAGGCCTTATGAATTTATATCTAGTATAAAATGAAATATGGCTCCTGATAATAGGCCACAAATATTTTACAATATATTAGTGTTGAAAATACCTGCTTCTGATGAGCTAGGAGTTAGGAGAGAATATACTTGTGGATGATAGGTATATACAAAGTCAAGTGAAATATTTGGTAACCATGTACCTGTTAAGGTAAAGCATTAGGACAAAGATTATGGGGAAACCTAGAGAAGTCCCTGACCACTCTCAAGGACCTATTTGACCTGTTTGGGAAAACACCAAAAATATTACGAAGTGAGCTTATTTAATTGCCAGTTAAAGGATCAGTGTAGACCAGGAGGGCTGTGTGTGCAGAAGAGGACACAATCATCTCTGAAGCCTGGAGTAAAGATTTTTGATCTCTTCACGATTAGCAACCATAATATTAGGAGAAAGGAAGAGGGCATTATCAAGAAAACAGACCCAGAAATGGCTCGCTGCAGATTTAGGACAAATAGGAGAGAGGCCCATGAGGAAGTGGTGTAAATCGTGCTCTGAGAAGCATCTCATCAAGAATAGCTTCAGAGAGTCTCATCTACCCCTGGGGTGAGAACAGGACCAGGATGTGTTCTGCCCTGTCACAAAGTGAACACCAACATCACAACCTGAGTTGATGGTGGGAGGGTTCTTGTTGCAGTGACGGCCAATAGAATACTCATGACGTGAAACACCAGAGTCAGGTATCATCGGCTGCTTGTGAGTGATCCTTACCATAAGTGAAAGTAGGGGTCACTTCACTGGCCAGAGGAAAGACATCACCGTTCTTTCCTCCTTTTCCCACTCACAGAGAATATTTTGCTTCCTACTGAACAATGATAATGGCAAATATGATTGAAATGTAACCTGAGATAATTCCTTAAGATCTATCTTTTTTCTTTTAGGCCTCTTTTTCGTGGAAGTTCTGATGTCGATCAACTAGGAAAAATCTTGGAGTAAGTAATCACTGTAATCAATGTCTATATAGCATGGAAACATTTACAATGACTTTTTCTGACTTTCATATAATATGTTTATCTCTTGTCTTTCTTACCCCCAAGCTGCTGCTGCAGACAGTATTATTTGTGTGGTGAGTGGGGACAGGGTATAAGTACTGTCTTATGAGTCCACCATGATGTGTGGTCTGACTGCTGTGCTTTGGAGGCTTGTGTGCTGCTTGTGTGGATCTTTTTGCTGCCCCTCTTTCTCCGCTAAGCTCCACCTCTTTGGAGCAGATGTGTTGTCTGCTCATGGTTATTTCAAACATTCCCAACAGAGGTAAGGCACTTGGCGGCTTAATAACCCATCCTTTTCCAGAGGGCTTCCTGTCCATATCAAATATCCTTGGTCATCCAGGTTGTTTTGCATTGTTTTTGTTTGTTTGTTTGTTTGTTTATTTGTTTTGATTTGATTTGATTTCCTGGGCTATGACTGGGATGCTACACCATCCTGTTTTCTTTGGAGCACCAAATAAGAAATGAGAATCCTAGATTCTCATTCTAGATCTGTGGCTAACTAACTGCAACCTTGAGAAAGTCATTTAAAACACCCTGTCAAAGGCTTGCAAAGTGTTTGGCACGTAGTAAGTGCTTTAACAGTGTTAATGATTGTTGTTGGTATTATAATTCATCACTAATTATTCAATCTTTTTGTTTCTTAACTTCATTTGAGAAATGAAACTGTAACTTGAGTTCTCCATATGATCCTTTCTTGGTCTCAAAATTCTGGGTTCCAGTTGTTACATTGCTCCTTGATAGTTTGCAGAACTCTATTCACGACTGCATGTTGGTGCCTGTGAGGGTCTGTCTGCTTTAATGTTCATAGAGTATAACCAGAACATTTCTTCTCACAGCGTGCAGCATGGCATCTTTTTGGGGTTTGTGCATTTACTAAACCCCATCAGCACTGGGGTGGAGTAAAGAGAAAGTGGGTACTCTGACTAAAAATAGCAGTGATCATTGCTCTGTGACATTTTCTAGGAATCCTGGTAAATTTTATGAAATCTGAAGTCTGTAAGACTGCAAAAAAGAACAGAAGTTTATGTTAGCACTATCTATTCAAGCATAACTGCTTAAAAGAATTAGAATAAAAATGAAACCAGACTTTGTTCTGGTGACTGGAAGCACCTCTGATAGCCCTCCTCTGGTGCCAATGTTACCCTGAGTCAGAACCCAATGACTTTAAGACCTAAAAAACATTTGCAAGTTTTGTCTGGTTTTTGGTTCTTGGTTTTATCTGGGGGCTTCCCAGGTCCGGGGCTGCTGCCAATAACTGACCACTCTTTGAGATGGATAAATTCAGCCTTCAAGTTGCCCTCTTTCTAGATATCAGGTCCATTGATCATTTAGTGGTGAACTTGCAACTGTTCTGCCCATGGTCACTGGACACAATTTGTGTGCATGTGACCCTAAAGAGGGAAATATGAATCCCAGCTGCTCAGGAGGCTGAGGCAGGAGAATCATGAGATCAAAGCCAGCCTCAGCCAAAAGCAAGGCACTAAGCAACTCAGTGAGACCATGTCTCTAAATAAAAGACAAAAATAGGGCTGGGGGGTGTGACTTGGTGGTTGAATGCCCCAGAGTTCAATCTCCTCTACCTGCACCCCACACACACAAAAAAAAAGAGGGAACCATGAAAGTCGAACCTTCCAGTGCCCCTCAGTTGAAAGGAAAGACACTTTGTACTGAACTCAGCTTTCCAGGCTCAGAAGACCATCACCTGCTCTCCCTTATTTAAACTACCTGGGGTTTCTGTTCTCCTCCAGCACAGCCTGCAATCTTGTCAGCATTCCCTTAGTACGTGAAGCCAGTACAGTGGACCAGAAGGAATATTTGACTAGCCTGTCTGACGTACTTCCAAGGGAAAGCTGGTTCCACTTTTGGCAAAGGCCTGACAATCCTAGGTTGCCAGGAGTAAAGAAGCTGTAAAGTTCGATTGTGCCTTTAGATTTTATTTTTCAGTTTCTGGCATTGTATCATCAAAATTATTATGTTTTATTTCCTCTGAATACATTACCTTGCCAGAGAAAAGGGACAATGCTGCACCCTAGTGTCACTGTTAAAGTACTTGAGAAATTTTTTCTAACAACACCATTTATAGATCTTGTATCCTGTCAGTCTTTCCAGTATAAATCTCAAGTATTTAAGGCTTATATTCAGTGGTTCAAATGGTGGAATGTGATGCAATTACTTCTTAATGAGCCGATCAGGATTTCACAATGCTCATATATGGACCATAAAAGTTCACACTGGACATAAGACTGAATTTTCTTTTAAAAGGAAAAGCTGTATTTGCATAATCTTTTTTATCTTATTTTTATTCTAATTTGTTATATATGACAGCAGAATGCATTACAGTTCATATTACACATATAGAGCACAATTTTTCCTATCTCTGATTGTATACAAAATATATCCATACCATTTATGTCTTCATACATGTTATATTTGCATAATCTTAAAGAGAAATGTTTGTGTTTAAGGAGATTTTTACTTTCAAAAAACAAGCACTAAAAAAAAAGAAGGCAAAAAAACAAACACTTTAAAATGAAACCATGTTTTTAGCTTGTGACATGACATTTTATCACATTTTTAAGAACAGTATCATCATTAAATGGAAATAACTATATTTGTCTACATATATGTGTGTATACACATATATTCAAAGCTGCAAATCAAAAGAATTTTAATTATTTCTAAAAATTTCTATAATCAATTTTTAGCAAAAATGCTGCTGTAAAAGAAAAACTAAAAAGGAATGAAAGAAAATTTTAAAGGATTTTTAATACACATTCTTGTTTGCCACCTCTGCCCTATCCCATCTATCCAAACATATACACATTCATCTCCTTTCATAGTTAATAATGGCATTTTTGTTTTCTTCTTTTATTCATGAGGGGTGGTATGCTGGAAATTGAATCCAAAACCTGAATTCTGAGCTTATGCTCCACTACTGAGCTACACCCCCAGCCCATTCTCTTTTTCTTACTCTTACTGTCGACCGTGCTATTAAACTTTTGGATATTGCTCAAGTTGGTTCCAGTAAATATGTCCATGTGCCTGCCTTTGCCTCAATAATGTGACTCTTTCAGATGCCCAACAGAAGCAGAATTAGTGTCTTGCCCCAGACACCCAGTGACAGGTGCAATGATCCAGGGGTATATATGCTCCTCCCTAGGTGAGGTCTGTCACCTGGTCTTTGTTTAGGTCAGGGTAAGAGAAACAAAGCCTTGCAGATCTTGTGACATTTACCACCTTATCTTCCTGAAACCTGGAAATCCTTTCATGAGGTCACCCCTTCCTAGGCCAAGTCTTAGAAAGTACAAACCAAGGAGAAGACTCTAAGATGAACCATGAAATGGTAGCATCATTTCTAACTGGAATAAATCAGTTTAACTCAGAATTTGACTGTATGTCCTGTCCACAAAATTATGACTTTTATTTTTAGTTTGGAGTTAGCCATTTTTTGTGAGATATAAGTTCTTGCATTCTCTGATTTCCCTTATTCAAACCCACCTAACCACCTTTACATCAACTGTAAATAATATCTATATAATGTGTAAATTATGCAGGGCCACTGGCTCATGAATATTTCTGAAAAATTTTAAGCTTACACATAACTAGGAGTCAAGCAGTTCCTATTTGCAGTGCATTAATGATATATTTCCTTTCTTAATGCACTTTACATTAATAACATTTTCTAACTATGATAATAATGAATAATTATATTGACTGTGTGTCCTGTGTGTATTATATACTTTCTATAAATTATCACTGACCTTCATTGCAGCCATAAATTACCATCGCTGTATACATAAAAATACCAAGAGTCACAGATGTCAAAACAATTTGGTTTTAGTACCAATAAGTGAGAGGTGTGGAATTTGAACCCAGATCTACCTCTTTCCAAAGCCCATGCTCTCTTTATCACTTAGTATTCTCTCTACGTCTCTGATCCCGGAATGGTTTTCAGAGGAAATGTGAATGATATTCTTATGGTTTATTGTTTTCTTGCTCTGGAATACTGTAGAGTTCTTTATAAAATAGTGTTTGCATAAAATAGAACATACCTTTTAGTCTTTTTTCTTTGTCTGATTCCAATGTATGTAATCTCTGTTTGGGGAATTATTCTTTAACCAAATGGATGTATTAATGAAACCATGACAGCAAGCATGTCCTCACTGAGATGTTCCATCAGAACACAAAGAACCTCGTGGGCATAAAGGAAGATACTTTATACCCATGCGGTCTCCTTTGAATCCACAGGTCCTGCTTTGTCAGTATGTTAGGGTTTGCTCTTAATATATGCCCCATTTCTACATCATCTCATATTTTTAATCTGCTGCCAGAGTAATCCTTTATCTCCTTCCAATGAATTTTACAATTTTCCTATAAGCTTACCTATCCTCTCCTGTTAGATGATCACCATATTGCAGTAGGGCAGAGACAAATAGTCATAAAGTGAATTTCTCCTGGGGAATCTCTGTCCCCAGTGCCTATCTCAAGAGCTTTTGCTCTCTTTACAATTTGGTGAAGAAACAACTTGGCATAGCAGCTAATGCTCACATTCACGTGTTCTTTCCTAGTGTAATTGGACTCCCAGGAGAAGAGGACTGGCCTAGAGACGTTGCCCTTCCCAGGCAGGCTTTTCATTCCAAATCTGCTCAACCTATTGAGAAGTTTGTATCAGATATCGACGAACTTGGCAAAGACCTGCTTCTGGTAAGTTCATGCAGTTCTGTGCCCTGGGCTGGTATTATTCATACTGAGCTCTGGGCACAAGAATCCGTTCAGCAAGGGCTACGGCCATCACAGCTGGCTGCAGTTTCTTCATGGGTTTTGTGGATTTTGATTCTGGAATATCCTTCTGATCCACACTCTGAATAAAATCTGCCATCTTTGAATGAAGCCTTAGAAGCTTCTGTCTGGATTTGCTTGGGCATATACTTGTTTAGAAGTAAATATTATCTTTCCTTGTTTAAAGTTCGTGCTGCTTTAAGTAACTTGTTTGTCATTTTAAGGTCCTTTTCATAAATAGTAACATCTTGGTGGAATGTTTTTCCAAAGGAACCAAGTAACAAAACTCCTTCTGGGACCAATTTCTTAAGATTTAAGTATTTAACATGCCATGCACATATAAAATCCTTGAGACTCAAACTCATAATACTTGGTGGTATACCTAAGTTTCTGAATTCAAAGGCCAGAAAAATAGGTACAGAAGAGTATACCTATTAGGAGCTTCTCTTGGTGACAGAACCCAGTCAGTAACAGGTATATCCTTTACCTCCTGAATTAAGAGTCTCAGACATCTGCTTCAGGCTGTGGTCAAGTGCAGGTGTTCTCCACAAGAAGCAGCAGCTCCCTGGGGCATGTTTTCCTTATGGCAGTAGGTAGATGCTCCCAGAAGGCAGGCGAGAACATACAGTGCCCCCAAAGGCCTAGGCTTAGAAGAATCATCCTGCCACAGTCGTCTTTCCACATTCTGTTATCCAAATCAAGTTACATAGCCAAGGCCAACTTGAAATGGAGGAAGGATTACCCCTCCTTTGGAGGGAGAAGAGAGAAGAAAGGGAGTATATGCGAAAAATTATCCAGTCTATCACAGTATTTGAGTCTTGGCTAAGTTAGGATTCTAAAACCTCATTTTGTACGTAGTTATTTGGCAATGAAATTAAATTTTTGTGCAGAAGCAATATTATTACACAAGATCTTTGAGTTAATTCTCATGCCAGCCTTGTTCCTGAAATAGAGCAGTGATAGAACTTAACTCCCTTTTCTAACTATAATTCTGTAGGACAGAATGTATTAAGAGTTCCCTTTGGAGTTCTCACATACACCCTTGTTTGAGTAAGGAGCTCTCCTTCCCTCCATTCTCTTCCCAGCTCTTACACTATCAGTGCAGCTGCAGGAAAGGGCTTCCCCCCAGATAATCCTCTAGGGACATCTCTTCCTATCTCATACATATTCCCACAAAGCTTTTCTCTTCTCTCCTATGTCCTAGGGGACTGCTTTCCCCCACCCCCGCCCCTAATGCCATTGCCCTATCTTTTCCTCCTTGGACTGCAGAAAGAGAGACTCAGACTCAAGACCTTTGCCCCTGCTTTTCTGTCCTTTGGAAGGGCAGTCTTTGCAAAGCTTTTCTAAAGTTGTCTATTAGAGACAGTGAATCCATTCTACACACAAGCTCCTTTCTGGATCGTACTCTTTTTTTTTTTTTTTTTTTCGGTGGTGCTGAATATTGAACCCAGGGCCTTGTGCATGTGGATATACCAACCAAGCTATATCCCCATCTACAAGCTCCTTTCTCTGCCTGCCATTTAGCTCTTGATTTTTCAGAAGACCCAAAACTGAAACTGGCATCTGCAGACTGATAGGAAGTTTAGGATAAATAAAGATTTCAGGGGACTAGAGAATTTGCCTGAAATTTTATATAGAATTTTCTATTTGTATGTACCTTTCTTTTTATTAGTTTTAGTTATAGATGGACACAATACCTTTATTTTATTATTCATTTATTTTTTTATGTGGTGCTAAGGATTGAACCTAGTGCCTCATACATGCTAGGCAAATGGTCTACCACTGGGCTACACCCCCAGCCTATATGTGCCTTTCTTTAAGATCAGTAGTTTTCAACTATTAATGGGGTCCGTAATCTAGTCAGAACATAATGAGGACTGTGAGCAGGAACCCCAAATGAGTGGGAAAGTCTGCATAACCATAAAAATATTAAGTCTTTGGATTACATAGAGGTCTTGAAATTTATAGGCATTATAGAGGCCCAGTTCCCTTCAGTGGGCGTTGCCTCAAATGGTATGCTTCTTTGTGGCCTGTGGCTCCTGGGACAATGGGCAGGTCCTACTCATAGTAATTAGTGCTTGTCACCAGGTAGGTGCTCAGCTTGGTGAAAGGAGAAAGGAGTGGAGGAACAAGATTACATGTGATTAAAGTGGAAATGAGACTGACATTGGGGACTTGGTTGACAGTTTGGGAGCAGAGGTTCACCTATCCCTCCTTTTACCTTCTACCTCAGTTGCCTAGCCAAACTGACCAGACCATTTGACTCAGACCAGGTACTACTTAAGTGCAAGGACCAGCTCATTTGCTATAGTACTCCTGTGCTTGAATCGTCCACCTGGAATAGACTTTAGTGACTTGACTTGAATCTTATGGGTTCCTTGAAGGGATGCTGCTAACCCATGGGGCATCTTGCTGAGAGTTAGAAAGAGGGCATCCTTCCCCTGGGTGATGCAGTCCTAGGGCAAGTAATAGAGACCTAGGTTTGAACCCCTCCACTAATGGGGGCTTGTTCAGTAATTACCTTTTACACCTCCACCACCTTGTTCAGTAATTACCCTTTACACCTAAGTAGGGCACCTCATTTGTTATCTGCACATTGACAAACCCTGGGCCAAGGAAAGGTGATAGGGTGAAGTCCCTGGCTATAGAACTAAGTTTTCTAGAAGAATCTCAGCGTAAGTAAGGCTATATACATACTACAAATATAATATTAACTTTGGGAGTGCTGGGGATCAAACAAGCTAACAAGCACTCTTCCACTGAGCTACACCTCCATTTTTTAAGGAATCTGGAGTAGTCTGGAGAGAAACCATAGGTAAGCAACATACCACAGACAACCAAAGGATGTTGTCTTTTCCTTCAGGGCAATTTATGCATTAGGGGCATATACAAGTAAAGTACTGTCCTTATATTATGTAGTGTTCCTTGAAATAAATATTCATTCTTATTATAGATATACTTAATACATGACAGTGAATAGAGGAATAACTACGTAAAGCATATTATTTACACTGATGTTTTATATCTGTCAATTTCTTTTTCTTTATTTCAGAAGTGCCTGACATTTAATCCAGCCAAAAGAATATCTGCCTACAGTGCCCTGTCTCACCCATACTTCCAAGACCTGGAGAGGTGCAAGGAGAACCTGGATTCCCACCTGCCGCCCAGCCAGAACCCCTCAGAGCTGAATACAGCCTAAGGTCCCCCTGGCTATCTTGAGCTGATCATCTGGAGAATACCCTTAGTGGCTGATGGGTCCCCCTGAGCAGAGTTATTGAAGGTCACTGTCTGGAGGCCTTCCAGCTGCCATCTTCTGGATGGGTTCTGCTTCTTCAAGGAAATCGCCTAGTTTACTGTTTTGGAATCAATGCAAGAGTGATTGCAGCTTTATGTTCATTCATTTGTCTGTCTGTTTATTTCAAGAACCTGGAAAAATTCCAGAAGAAGAGAAGCTGCTGACCAATTGTGCTGCCATTTCATATTTCTAACCTTGAATGCTGCCAGTGTGAAGTGGGTGATCCAGGCACAGCTGAGTTATGATGTAACCTCTCTGCAGCTGCTGGGCCTGATTTGGTACTTTTGAGTGTGTGTGTACATGTGTGTAAGAGAGATTCTGTGATCTCTTAAAGTGTTACTTTTTGTAAACAACAAGAATAATTGAATTTTAAAGACTCAAGGTGACCGATAAATTCCAGGCGCTGTCCACTGAAGGTGATTCACCAGAATGATCTTCTCAAATTAGAAAGTTGAGTCTATGTCCTCAGCATTTCTGTTCTGGCCAAAAGGAGTAAATTTGTTAGCAGTTAAAGATGAAGTTTTAGACACACAGCAAAAAGGAAGACAAAAATTCTAATATCCTTTAAGAGACCTGTTTTTTAAAGCATGCATTCTATTTACTCTTTTGAAACTGAATTTACTTGTTGTAAGTCTGTTTTAACCTTCTATATAGTATCATGCTTTACTGTTTCTTTTGAAAATATAAGCTTTTTATTACTTGCTATAGATTTAGGGATTGTACTTCGAATAGGTTAAAAAAAAAACTAGAGAAAACCTTTATTTTCTGGTTTGAAATGTCTTGACTTCTTTTTCGGTTTTCGTTTTTACTTAGTTTTTGTTTTTAGGAATTTGTCAAAACTGTTTCCTGTTTGGATTTGGAGAGTAGTTCTCTCTGACCAGGGACAGAGATACCATTTAACTTTTCTGTATCTATTACACTGTACTTTTCACTATGCACTGCCTTATTTGCAAAGTGTCCATCTTATCTATCTCCCAGCACCTCTCATATATATTGCTCCCATTTCATAACTCATAACAGATGCCAAAGCTGTTCCATGCACCACCTGCTTGCTTGCTTTCAATGAACCTTTCATAAATAGGCAGCTTCAGATTATGGTTTATGGCCTTGATTCTGCAATCCTAACAGGGCCCCATATGTTCTTGATGCAGTCTTCCTACCTGGCATCTGCTTGAGTTACCTAAGCAATGAATAGGATACTTGTTCCACTCTGTCACCAGCACACAGATTACTATAAACTGTTACTTAATGTTTTACATTTTTGTAGAATTTATGCTTAGTGTAATTTCTGAGGGAATGTCTTTAACTCTTTTTTAGAGCTAGCTGTTAATATTCTAAATAATCTTTGTCTCCCTCCTCCAGGCCATGCTTGTTTCCAGTGCCTTGTGCTCACTCCTGCTGTCTGCAGGACCAGCCTGACCTGGGCATTATAAACAGCTCTACTTTTTCTCGAGATGCTTTCTCTCTCATCCTTTGTATCCCATACCACCTCTGCCTTCTCTGTAGTTTGGTGCTGAGAGAACTTGAGTAACCAGAAGACACAGAAAGTGTCTTTGAAGAAGTTCAGCTTTCTGTGCTTTCTGACTGTTTGAGTACTGTTTGAGTACATGCAACAAACAGCTAGATTATGTTGAGAGTTAGGCTTTTCAAGGACTGGCCATTGCTTTGCTCAGTAGAAAGTGTTTCAAATGATGCTTATGCATTATCAAGCTCACTGAATTCTTCCCAGCTTCATATTGTTATCTCATAGCAAAGGGTAATGATAACCTAAGCTTAAGAACATAATTCCTGAACAAGAAGAACATTTAGGAGATGTTTCTTCTCAAAAGCTTTTTGGGGATAGAACTGTTCTTTTCTAAAACATACATTGTTTAACATTGTTCTAGTTCAGTAGCTTTAGGAACAGGAATGTTTTCTAACGCAAGGTAAAAAAGATGGGCTAAGCATGTTTTATACTTCCTTCCTGATGTGCTGTCACCACTTTAAATGCTTGAGATATAATGAATCTAGGAGCTTTCTGAGCAAGGTATATTCTAAGTCTTACCTGGAAATTAGTTCTGCCTTTGATTGAGGTTCAAAAGACAAAAGACATTTTTTTTTTCCTGGGGCCTAGAAATTTAATTTTAAAATTCACTGCTCTGATTCACCATGACCTTTTCTTGGTTGGTATCCATGTGTTAAAGTGAACATAACTTGACTCTTTGCTTTTGCAAAAGTTTTTTCAGTGGTTCCCTCAAGAAAAATGCAGCTGTTCTGAACTGGAATTTTTCAGCATTTTTAGAATTTTAAATAAGTTGGTGAGCTCAGTTTTTATTTCTAGCATCTGCTTTGGGCTTATTTATAATTAATGTTTGTAAAGAAAAATTCTAACACATTTTGGCACTAGATGCTTTGCCCATCACCCTCTGGTGGCACAGAATGAAAGGGCATCTCAGCTTCACAAACTCAGTTAAGTCTCATAGTTCTCCCATTGCCATGGTGGTTGCACTTAGGCAATGATTCTCTTGTTGTATGTCTTTACACCCAGGCTCACCACTTCTAAACCCCAGGTACCCCATGAGCAGCTTTGCCATTAGGGCCCTTTTTGAAGCATACAGTAGAATAAGAACCTAGTGAATATCGCTTATTCTTCTGTAACATGGCTTCAGACTTCTTTCCCAAAAGCTAGGCAGTGTTTAACTGAAAAGATCATACTGCCCCAAGAAAGAAGCTTATGGCAAGAAAAAGTATCAGATTTTAAATCTCGTTTGAGTATATACTAGAACTAATGTGCATATGTATGTGCCTGATAGCTTCTCTTTGGGGCTTGGTTCTGGTGGCCCAGGCCTTGTGGGCTGTTATATGGAGTTATAACAACCTCAGTATAAAAAAAAAGAAGAAAAAGAAACATATCTGTTTATCATAAGCTATCTCATGGCAAAGGGTAACCTAAGCTCAAGAACATAATTCCTGAGAGCTTGTAAGAACTCATTGGGTTGGAGCCTCCCACTTTGTCCCTCTGAAGAGGCTGGAAACTCAAAGAGAAAGAGCCTCTCTGGAAGAAAGCTTGGGGCCATTTCAGCCCCCTGTATTCTCAGATTTTTCCCTCAGGAAGCACACACTGTGAATGGCAGGTTTTTCATTTAGCCCCAGGTGATTGATTTACTAAAAATAGTTTAAAATTATTCAACTAAGAGTAGAATCTCGGCATGTTAGTTTCCAGTACAAATAAAAATTTCAGAATGCACAGATGTTAAGATCTTAAAGAAAATGTGTTCCTTTTAATAGAAAAATATATAGTTTGATTCTAGAACAAAGTACTATCCATTTTGTTGAAAAAAAACAATAGTACCAAACATTTTGAACTTTAAATTATGTATTTAAATTGATTTTTTAATAACAATAGCTGCCTCTCTTTAAAGTGGTGCCTAATTAAAGTCAGTAATGCAATTCTCATTCCATTGTGGAAATTAAATCATGTGAACTTCATGATATCATAAGCATATTAAAATTCTTATGTTCAAAGAATTGCTTTTCTTTTAAGTGACAACTTGACTATTTTTATGATAAGCACATGAGAGTGTCTTACATTTTATTTTCCAAATACAAACTTTTGTTGCATAATTGGCTCTAGGAACATATTGATAGAATTCAAAAGAATGCACGTTTTATGTTGTGACATAAGAATAAAGATGTGGCATGACTTCTTTTTTGTGGCATGACTTCTAAATCTTTAAAAATTATTTATGAAACATTGGACAGTGAATAGAGGAAATCCTGAAGAAACTGCACATATTCAAAGGGTAGTTTCAAAGTTACATATATTTTGTAGCATATATTTTTCTATCCTCAAGTATATTGTAAGAATTGATATTAAAATCACCTGGAAAACTATGGACTTGACATGTTCAAAAAACAAATCTTATGGAAAAGCTATCCCAGGCATAAATTAACATATGCCTTAGAGTATTCACTGTTTAAAAAAAAAAAACATTTTTAAGGCATGTGTTTCCTATGCCAGTGGGACTTTTGAAAAATTGTAAATCTTTATCATGTACATTAATACATTAAGTGCATATGCCTTCTCCAAAAAACTTCTTGAGACTACCAAAGCCTGAAAGCAATGTAAATCCTGGGGAAAATAGTAATGGTATTTCCTCAAAAGCATGAGAAAATAGCATTTTCATTCCTTACTGACTTCATTATTATCAAAAATTTTAGTCCAATTTTGATACATACTTATATCTCAAGCATTTCTAACTTGTTCTTTTTTAGAAAATAAGCCAAATCTATTCCTTTAGCCTTCTCTGTCTTCTGACCTTTGTAAATAACAGAACTGTAGAAGTAGGAGGAAAATGATACTCTTAATGTTTTTTTCTCAATTAGTTTTTGTTTTGTTTTGTTTTTGTTTTTTATGTGGAGTACCAGCTTTTCAAAGTATTTTGCATTTACTGGTTTGCTGGTATTCTCGGGGAGTTAGTTTAGATTAATAAATGGACTTCCATTAGAATCTTGGTTTCCTTGATCCTGGTGCTCTGGCCTTTAAGAAGAAAGAGCTACTTGAAAGTACACGCTTTCCCGCCCCGCCCCCCAGCATCTATTGAAATACTATTACAGAAATTTAAAGTTAATGTTGTAGGAATTGAAGGTAGTTTTTTGTTTATTTTTAATGGTAGGTATGAAAAGTAGTTTAAAAAAAAAAAAAAACTTTTAAAAAAGGTCTGTTAATTCACAGTCCTAAGAGCTGGACTCTTCTGTTTTATTACAGAGTGTTCCACAAGGTGGCGCTTTCAAAAAATAAAAATCTGGCCAAGTCTGAAGAGGTAGTTCTAAGGACTTTATTCTTTTTTTCTGCACATCTTTAACTTCTGCCTAGCACTTGTTCCTCAATATAATTAATAGTGTTCATAATGTTCTGTAACTTAAGATACTTTAGTCGTTTATCTAGGTTCTGAACGATTGTCTGAAAATTAATTGTGCTAGATGACTTTATGCCTATTTTGATCTTAAGTTGAGTCAAGAAAGCCTAGTCACTTTTATTCAGGACACTTTTTTTTTTTGAGGTACCTAGTTACCTCACTTTTCTACTTTGGGCAGACTCACTTATTAAAAAGGCAACTCTCATTTTGTGAACAGAATAGTTTTGTTAGGAGTATAAAATTTAATCAAGAAGCCCCAGTTAAAACACCAACACCCCAGTCTACTGGTTTCACATCCTCTACCATGGTGACCTTTTGACACTGATTTCACTTTAAAATTCTAATTTAAAAATCAGATGAGCAAAATAAGTAGTGCATCAATAATTAAATAGACAAAATCTTTTCTAAAGAATTGCTATACTGAAACAGCACTAAAATGCTAAAAGACCTGGTAAATTTTACACTTGTATAATGACGAATGCAAATTCCTAAGAAATTCTAACTCTTAGCTATTGTCTAGGTATATGAGCATAATTTAGCAACTCTCCACATCTCTGGTTTCTCCACTTTTAAAGGTTTTTAGCATTCATGATATGTTTGTTTTAATTTACGTTTCAGCTCAGAGACCCATTTTCCTCTTGCCCCTCCCCTGGAAATGATTAACAAAATTTAGGAGGAAGGAAATGACAGTATTCTTCATTTTCTGTAGCACAGTACAATAGGCCGTGTACTCACTCTTGAATGTCAGAAACTCAGTGGTACCTGCTTTCCTCCAGAGAGGCAGGCGAGAAAATCTCGGTGATTCACACTGAATCAAAATGCCACACACACACACACACACACACACACACACACACTAGGAACTGTCAAAGTTCTAAGAAATCATGACCCCGTGCACCCTCAGCCCTCACCGAAGGGGAGCCCAATTTAAGCCCCCAGAAAGGTCCACTTCAAACCCAGGTCTGTTACCTGGGCCGGAGCGAACGCCACTGGCTGGCGTTCCCAACTTGATCCGCACCTGGACGCCTTCCGGGCGCGGCGCCCCGCCCCTCAGCAGGAGAGTGGCAGGGGGCGGAGCTGCCCGAGACCCACCAGGCGGGAGACCGCCCGAGGTCCCGGCTCTGCTGCTGTCTCAGAGGCATCCGTTCTGCAATCTAAGGAGGTAAAATGACGCAGGAAGTCAACGGGTGTCTTCTGTGCATAAATAAGTACAACATAATTCTCCGAACGTTCGGGTATGAAGGGATGCGGTAGAAGCTGCTCTCTGCGAAGCTCTACCAAGTCATCTCAAGTTGTAAGCTCAGCCTTTTTTTTTTTTTTAAGAGAAGATGTATAATTGCAGGAAATGCTTTTTATTTCTTTTTTTTTTTTTCTGTCATTCTACATTTATGATGGCAAAGGAGATTCCTGGAAAAGTTGTTTTGAAAAGTTGTTTATTTTTTACTCCATCTTCAGTTGGCAAAAGTTCCTCTTTAGTTTCCAATTTTTCTCCCCCTCCTCCACCCTTCAAGTAATTACAGGCATGTAAGTAAATTATCTCCTGTAAGAGGGGGCTTTCCTGTTGAGAGGAATCTTTTGTGTGAATAATCTGATCACACCCATCAAAAAAAAAGAAAGAAAAGAAAAAAATCAATCCCTTCTCTACTTTAGAAGTTTGGAATCAAAAGTAGATTTTCCTAAAGGAGATATATAGCTGTATATTGACTGAAAAGAATTGTGACTTTAGCACTAATCAGTAAACACAAAACAACACCAGTATTTAATTTCAGACTGGTTTTTAGTCAAATTCCCTCTGTGTTTAGGTCAAAATTCTGATGGTACCTTGGACCCCTTACTTGAAAATTTCTAATCTTAAATTTTATGAAATGAATAACATGTATTAGCTAACAATACTTCTGTGGTCACCAGCAACTCTGAGTTTGACCGTTAAGTCTTTGAATACTTAAAATTGGTCCAACAGTAGTGCATTTTTTGAACCCGCAAGTGTACCATGTCTTTTCACTCTTGGCCTTTGTTTGCAATCATATACACATGTAAGTTATAGCTCCTTACTTACTTTTTATTCATTTATTTTCCAGTGACCATTAATAAATGTATTAGTATTTGGAATTAATAGCAACCTAGATACAGCACTTAGCAGGTGGAGAATTTTTTTCAAGTTGTTCTACATTTGCATAAATTATTTCTATTATTATTCATGTATATTATTTATTTCTGAGTCACACTAGTCCTGTGAAAGTACAACTGAAGGCAGATTTACTAGGGCTTGCATTTGAGGTTCATTATCATGGTCTTGAAATTAAAAGTTAGATGAAACCCCCAAGTAAGCTGCATGCATTTTTATTATGATTAGTAGATATAAGTCTATAGATGTAGTATTTTTGGTGTTTTATCATTATGTAAACAAATTAAAGCAGAGGTCTTTGTAGTTGTTGCTTGTGTTGAATATGCATATAGTATAGGGTGGAATTACTGCAAAAGTAAAAGCTAAAGGTAGAAAAGCATTTTAGAGATTGCCTTCATTTAGGAACTGGGCCAGGTGGCCAGCAGAGTAGATAGATGCCAGGCAGAGACAGGTGTCTGGGCGGTGCCTTCTGTCTGGCCTTGTGAAGAAGCTTCTCCCCAAGATCTAGTGCGTACTAGGTGTCCTGTGCAGAAGTGGGAACAGGTAGTACTGCTGAAAGGGGAGCAGTGTGAAAGCTGTTCTGTAGAAGCAGAACTGGCAGCTTGTGCCTTGAGGCTTCCAGAGCAGGTCAGATGAAGAAGTCCAAGTTTCCATGCTTCAGGCAACTTAGCTGTGTACAGAAGCAATCCAGCCTGGTAATAAAAAGCAAGGGTTGTTCATACAGTAATTGAAAAAGGGATTTTAGCAACCAGCAATTCCCAACACCTCAAAAGCTTGCTGCATTTCTGGTATTTTAGGTATTTCTGGTATTTGATCTGAAGGTTAAAGGGCAAGTGTTTTGTATAGAAAAGCAGTATGTGTTAAGAAAAGCACAATGTCAGTTCCTATAGAGGGCAGATTAGAACTAGAGAATTTTGTAGAATTATCATTTCTAAGATGCGCACGTTTTCACTGTAAAATGTATTAGTGCTTCAGCATTCCCATAGTAAAAACTTTCTTCCAGGTTTCAGCAAGGCTGCCATACACAGCAAACTTCTTTCTTTTTTTACTTAAAAGAGAAAATGTTTTAAAAGTTGTTTTTTTAAAAAAAAAGAATCTTAATGTGGAATTTTGACTTATTGGTTTCTATATGTGAAATCACAGTTCTCAGAATGGAGAGACTGTGCACATCAGATACTAATCTAGGCTATGAGAACAGCCCAGGATGACTATTGCCTATCTCCACAGCCTACATCCTGACCCCATCCCTGTAACCATCTCTTCCTCTCTCCAACTAAGGTGCTCCTTGCCACCACCCTGACCTGTCCAAGTGGTGCTCTCTGTCCTCTGCTCATTTGGAGTCATCAAGGACATCATGAGATTAGATACCACAGTGTGCCTGCCTAGACGTGGCCACCACTCCTACTTAACATTCAGCTGGCCACGGTCATCAATAGATGGTTCCTGATGCCAGGCACTGAATGTGCCCATGACATCAATCAGACATGCCCTCTAGCATCTTTGTATGCATCTTGATCTTTAACCAAGTCGTTCTAGGAAGCATTCAGTTTTGGCTGTGGTACCAAGAGAAAAACTAACCAAGAATATAAACCACATTCCAGGCTGCTGTTTTCTATCCATTTGCAGGCTATACTTCTACTGTATTTCTTCATACTTGAAATTCATTCTGCTATTTAATATCAGGGTACAGACATCAGGGTGCATGTTCCCTAAAGGTGCATAATTACTCTCATTCCGTTTGCTCACATTGCTACAGAATGCTCTGTTTTGGTGCTTTGGACCCAGCAGGTCAAAAAAGCAGTGTGGAAAATCACTGCCAGGAACACAGTCTTATGAATGTTGGCCAATGACTTGGTGTTAGATCTGTTCTTTTCTCTGCATACAAGGTTGAGAGTAACCACACTGGCCTGTCAGGTCCACTCCAGCGTCCTTCCTATGTTCTACTCAAGGGTGGGTGTAGCACAGCCCTGGGAAAGCAGGGATTTTCTTAACTATATGGACTATCAGCCCTCAAAAAAAAAAAAAAAAAAAATGACCTTGGGTACAGACAACATTGGACAGGGCCGAGTGGGCCATGTCCTATTCCACATGGAAATGTCTTTAGAGGGCCCTGAGCTGAGTGTTCTCGCTCTCTTCCCTTGAGGCAGATAAAAATAGTGGTCAGTTTATCTAAGCCCATCCCATCAGAAGAGGAGAACAGAAAAATAGGTGTTTGTGTCAGGTAAAATAT